>NC_135485.1:332187-651875 GCF_052094955.1 Ictidomys tridecemlineatus
ATGACCAGCCTTTTAAGGACCTTTCAGGCTGTTTTCCAAAGCACTTGCACATTTGATTTTACCACCGATGGTGCATCTACAGCCGCACTAGACCTCTTGCCTATCTTGTTGATGATGCCCATCCTGCAGTGACGACCCCTGTTGGTGATCTGCATTTCCCTGATAGCCAATGGTAATGGGTGCTTCTCACAGGCTTGTTGGCCATTTGTAAATCGTTTGAAAAAATCATCTACTTGAGTCACTTGTTACTTTATTTTTTTGGCAGTAGGGATTGAACCCAGGGGTGCTTAATCACTGATAAACCAGCCCTTTTTAAGTTGTTTAGGGTCTCACTAAGTTCTAAGGCTGCCTTGAACTCCCGATCCCACCGCCTCAGTCCCTGCAGGGATTATAGGTGTGCACCACTGTGCCCAGCTATCTTGTTCATTTTTAATCATGTATTTGTATCTTCATTGTTGAATCATAGTTTTCACATTCTTTATGTCCTTACAGTCTCACAGTGTCAGACTCAAGCCCTCCCAGACACCATTCCGAGACTCTCCTCCACTGGAGTCGTTTTTCTCCTTTGCTCAGGGTGCTCTTTGCAAGCAGGAGCTTCAGTCTGAGGAACCTACTCCACCTGTTTTCTCTCGTTACCTGTGCCTTTGTTTTCCCAAGAAATCCTGCCTTTTCCAAGGTTGAGAAGGTTTGTGCCTCAGTTTCTTTTGAGATGGACAATTTTACCTCCTATATTTACATCTTTGACCCACTTGAGTTTTGTGTATGTTATGATAGGCATCCAATTTCATTCTTTTACATATGAACATTCAGTTTTTTCCAGCGGTGTTTGCTGGAAAAAAAAAAAAACAACAACACATTTGTTCCTGCCCTGAATCATCCTTCCGGACACTGGGCCAAGCACGAGGGTCCACTTCTGGACTTCCAGTTTTGTCCTGTGGTCTGGGCTCACCTGCATGCCAGGCGCCTGTCTTGATGGGTACAGCTCTGCAGCAAGCTTTGAGATCAAGAAATGGCCCTGCTAACTTGCTTCTTCCCCTAAAGATCGTTTGGCTATTCTGGGTCCCTTGAATTGACCTCCAAATTTGGGGATCGAATTTCAATGTCTTGTTAATTTCTGGCAACAATCCAGTTGGGATATTGGGTTGAATTACCAATTTGGGGAGTACAGACATCATAGCCACATGCCCTGTCCACAAACATGGGAACTCTGTTATTTTGGTGTACTTTAATTTCTTTCAATAATGTTTACATGGTTTTGGAATGTGAGTTTTGCACTTTTATTGCATTTATTAGTAATCTGCTATTTAAACTAATGGTCTAATCATAACTTTCCCCAGATCTGCCTTTGTACGGTGAGGAGTCTGTGCTGACACACAATCACAACTGAAGTCTGTGGCTTACAGAGGGTGCTTTTGTGTAAGCCTTCTGTTTTGACAGATGTGTCTGCTGTTAAGCACTACCCAAGTAGTGTCACTGCCCTAAAGCCCTGTGTCCCTCAGACCCATCCCTCTCTGTCCTGCTCACTGCCCTCTGCATGGTCACACGCCTGCTGACTGATCCCCATCTGTGGCTTTTTTGGTGGGTCAAAACCATGAATTTTATTTCCAAAATGTGCCCCCACTGCACAACCTGACTGGTGTATCTGCTCAACATGCATAGGCACTGGCCAGGTGGCAGGGGCACAGCCATCCCCTAGGGAGTGGGTGGCAAGAGCAAGGGACTAGAGCAGCAATTAAGGCAAGTGGCGGCAGACAGGGCAGGGGGATGGCCAGTGTGGGCCAAGTTCTGGAGTCTTCCATGTGGAATATTTCAAAGTCAAGGAGAGAGAACTGAATAATAAACCCCCAGACCCATTGCCATCTCTTGCACGGACACATTAAGGGCCAGTCTCATGTTCACCCCAGTCTGCCCCACTCTGCTCCTCCAAATGGCCCCTGCTCTCATTTGAGTCTCTCTACACATGTCAAGGCCTCCAGAAATGCTCAGCATGGCCAGCACACCCTGAGACCCCTGTGTCTTCCGTGTCTCAGACACTGCATGGCCTTGACCTGGAGGACCGAAGCTGTGACACCACCCCCTTCCTTTTGACCAGTGTCTCCTTGCACTTTTTTTTTTTTTAAAGAGAGAGTGAGAGAGGAGAGAGAGAGAGAGAGAGAGAGAGAGAATTTTTTTTAATATTTATTTTTCAGTTCTCGGCGGACACAACATCTTTGTTGGTATGTGGTGCTGAGGATCGAACCCGGGTCGCACGCATGCCAGACGAGCGCGCTACCGCTTGAGCCACATCCCCAGCCCTCCTTGCACTTTTTTAAAATATTTTTTTAGTTGTAGTTGGTACAATATCCTTATTTATTTATTTTTGTGTGGCCTTGAGGATCAAACTCAGTACCTACGCATGCAAGGCGAGTGCTCTACCACTAAGCCCCAGCCCCTCTCCTTGCATTTTTAATCCCTATGGGTTGCTTATGGCTGACACAGCTAGGCCCTGCATATCTGCTTGTGTTCCAAGCTGTCTTCACCCACTGCCATGCCCTGCATTTCCTACAAATTGCTGTGAGACTGGAGGTCTGGTCAATGTCTCAGTTGGCCCCTGGGAAGCAGAGCTTGAGGCAAGGATGGGCAAGGGCTCTATCTGGGAGAGGGTCTTAGGAAGTGAGAACAGAAGAGACAGGAAGGCAGGAAATGCCCTGATGGACATTGCAGGGAGGCTAACGGTGTCAGTGGCCAGCTGAGGTCTATGAGGAGGCCCCTCTGGAGCAACTCCCAGGAACCCACAGGGTACAGAGGGTTGTGCAGCCATCAGGGGCTCATGGGCTGACAGTCTTGGAGATGCAGGCATGGCTCCCAGTTGTTGCCCATGTCCATGACCTCAGGTGGCTGTTTTAATCCACAATCCCTTCTTCACTCATTAGCCGGAGTACACAGAGAAGCCAACATTCATCAAGTCTGCGGCTACCCAAGAAGATGAACATCTCCCGTGACACTGTTCCCTGGGGAGCTGGTCCCCAGGTCCTACAAGCCCTCTGGCTGGTTGCTGAAGGAGCATTACTCTTTGGCAGTAAAAACATACCAATGTGCTTTGTTCCATTGCTGCTGCTGTTCTATGCTGACCTGTGACCCATTTCACTAAGCAGAGCCTCGCTGGGTCTTATGGTCTCCACAGTTGTCTTCTTGCCCATTTCCCGACTTACTCCCTGAGCCCCTGTTAGAAATACCAGGTGCCACAAGGAATCAAACGTGTGCTTGGAAGTGGATTGGCAAGGCTGACTTTACTTCTGCAGCAGGGCTGCTACCCAGCCTGGCTGGCAAGCACACCTGATTTTTTTTTTTTTTTTTGGTACAGGGGATTGAACTCAGGGGCACTTGACCACTGAGCCACATCCCCAGCCCTTTTATGTATTTTATTTAGAGACTGGGTCTCACAGAGTGCTTAGTGCCTCGCTTTTGCTGAGGCTGGCTTTGAACTCATGATCCTCCTGCCTCAGCCTCCAGACCCACTGGGATTGCAGGCATGCACTACTGTGCTGGAAGTCCACCTGATTTTATCCTGAATGTAGTGCTGCTCTTGCTCTGATAGGAGGAGCTCAGGGTTACAATCTACACAACTGGCTAATTTCAAAATTGGGGAGGGCAAAGGGAAGGACTATGGTTCAATTGGCTACAACTGGATCTTTCATCCCAATTAAGGCTAAATACTATATTCTGAGAATGGACCACTGGACTTTCTGTCTCTCACAGTTCCCCCTTTTTACACCCTTTGGCTGCGTTTTCATTTCTGTTCTTGTGCCATCCATCCTAGATATATTGAGTGGAAATCACCCATGGTAATGAGTTCTCCCCTTTTAGGAGACCAGGTAGGCATCCTGGTGATGAGGAGCACTTGGTAAGGTCCTTTCCAACTCAGCTGTAGCTTGTCTTCTTTCCAGGTCTTGATTAAAACCAAGTCGCCAGGCTGGAAGTGAACTGCAGACTCCAGAGGAGTCTGAGCAGCAGCTCATGATAATCATACCAGAAAAAAAAAAGCACAGACAGGTCTCAGATTGGCTCAGAACACACCTGTGACTCTGACAGAGCTTTTTGCAATATTTATCAGACGCTCCTGTATAAAGACGCTTCCTTTATAACCTCCCAGTTTTACTGACTTTCAGAGGACTGACACAAATGTACATCTCAGGTAAAAGAACCTGTCTTATCTTTTAAATGTCCACATGCAGCTGTGCTTTGGTTATACTCTCCTGCTGGATGTTCAAGACCAAGTTGGCCAAAATTGGCCTTTATTCCCTCTCACCTGTTAGAGTTAGCTGAGATTTGTCAGAGATCACTCTTGGGAACTTCTGAAAAGCCTCTTGGCTCCTTTAGCTTTTCCTCTACCAGTTGTGCCATCTGCCAGGATGGGCCAAGGTCTTGCTGACCACGTGTGGCTTCCCTGGAAACATCAGGGACATTTCCCTCTCCAGTGACCCTCCTCTGCAGAATGTGCACTGGGTGGCTTCCTGTTCTCTAGGGTCCTCGTGATCCCCCGATCGGGAGGTCAATGACTCACTGCAGTTAACCTTAGAAGGGTCCTGTCAATCTCCTGTTGACCTTAGAAGGCAAGACCCAGAATATTGGCTGCTTTTTCCTTGGCCCTTTTACTTCCTTGACTTTGGTCTCCATGTTTTGGGTTGAAACATCCAGCAGGTCAGTTTCACCAGTCTTGGAGTAGGAGTACTGAGTTTTAACTTCAATGTCTATAATTTTATAGTTACCCCTTCCATTTCATTGTGGTCACAATTAGTACTGGAAGTACTAATACTTTATTAGTACTCTAGTATTATTAGTATTCCTCCAGTACTTCCAGTACTAATACTTTATATTCTATCTGACTTTACATGATGGCTTCTTGTCTCAAATTAACCCAGGTTGTTCTATATAAAGTAGTACTTCTTCAAAACACTAGCAGGTTCTAGTTGTAAAGTTCTATAAGGAAAATACAAAATAAAATTAACAAGACATCAAAACATACTTAGTTTACATAACAGCTTTGAACCAAAAAACATAATTTTTATAAAAACACTAATATAGGGGCTGGGGATGTGGCTCAAGCAGTAGCGCGCTCGCCTGGCATGCGTGCGGCCCGGGTTCGATTCTCAGCACCACATACCAACAAAGATGTTGTGTCCGCCAAGAACTAAAAAATAAATATTAAAAAAAATTCTCTCTCTCTCTCTCTCCCCTCTCTCACTCTCTCTTTAAAAAAAAACAAAAAAACAAAACAAAAAAAAAAAACAACACTAATATATCTTTGGTATATATTTTGCCTCCACAAAGACCTATAAATTTATCAACTCAATCACATTTGAGAGCTTTTACAAATTTTACTTTCTTTTGAAACTTTTACCTCCTTAGATATCTTTTATAATTTATCCAATTCTTTACATAAGCTTTATGTTTTATATTATATCTCCTGCTTATTTTTGAGATCTCAGTAAGCTCTACAACAAAAATCTATACTTTGAGCAAAAATTTACATGAGGTTAAGTCTAGCCTACTTTGGAACCATCTTAACATGCAATAAGATGAGAG
This sequence comes from Ictidomys tridecemlineatus, assembly GCF_052094955.1. Taxonomy (NCBI): domain Eukaryota; kingdom Metazoa; phylum Chordata; class Mammalia; order Rodentia; family Sciuridae; genus Ictidomys; species Ictidomys tridecemlineatus. The sequence goes on from NC_135485.1 coordinate 337,753, forward strand.
ACTCAGGTGAGGCAGCCCCTTGATACATAACACATACAGCATTATATCTGAGACATGAATTTAAAAAAAAACTAAGAGGGGCTGGGGATGTGGCTCAAGCGGTAGCGCGCTCGCCTGGCATGTGTGCGGCCTGGGTTCGATCCTCAGCACCACATACCAACAAAGATGTTGTGTCCGCCGAGAACTAAAAAAAAATAAATGTTGGAAATTTCTCTCTCTCTCTCTCTCTCTCTCTCTCTCTCTCTCTCCTCTCTCCTCTCACTCTCTCTTTAAAAAAAAAAAAACTAAGAGAACTAACTTTATTTTTGTGGGAAAAGTAGCAAAATGCTTTCATGTTTCACAGTGTCAACCTTTAAACAAATCAGAATGTCTTTACTGTCTTTCAAAAATGCATTTAAATTCCCATCTCAATGTTAAAAGACAAAATTATGTGTTTGTGTGTGTGTGTGTAACTTTTGATAACAAGTTACCTTTATCCACTTACAGAGCACTAAATGACATAAATAAATCCCCAGTTAAATTTGTTATTTCTATATAAATCTGAAGGAGATTACCTCTACATGCCACTTTAGTTTAGAGAATACCAGCTTGGTAAAGTGTTCCCCTAGTTGTTCACATTTCTCTAGTCACATATATTTAGTGTGTCTGGCAAAACTGACTCAATTCATGTTTTAATAATTTGTCGGAAAGACAATGATCCTCATTAATGCCTGTCTCTTAAAAAATGTATATACACATTATATTATATTATATATATTTTCTTCTCCCTGGGGCAAGTTATTACTTCCTCCTTAAACAAAATCTTGGTTGAGATAACACTGATCACCTTTCTCAGAAGTCCCCTTGGCCCAGATGGCTTTACTGTTAGTAGACCTCCAGCAAAGCAGGCTTTGTTTCCTTTTCCTGGGCAGCACTTGCAACTGAAGTTGTTGCTCTTTGGGTGAGAATGTTATCTGTGCATCTAATTCACATAACAAGTTTTATTCCAGGAGCGGGATGGACAATCTGGATATATACAAAAAAACAAATAGTCTAAATCTTTTTCTCCCCAAGTTGCATTCAAGGGGTTGGAGCACAGGATATTGATGAGCCTGACCTGTCTCCTTTATCACTATCATAATGCCATCAAGTTTAAGCGAGTTCCCCACTGTCGATTATACTCAGATGCTCCTTTGCCGCCTTTTTATTACACGAGGCATACTGATATTCAGTGGAGGAGGCCATTTTCATCCTTTAGGCTTTCTTGAAGATCCTTTTGCATAGGTTGCCAACAAAACCTAAGTTGACTTTTGTCTCTGTTCCTCCTAAGCGTTATGTATCATAAATGCACTATTAACTAGTTGTGAGGGGGTTATGTCAGTTTGTCCCCTTTGTCCAATGAAGGTCATATTGACCCTACAGAGACTCTTAGGGACCTCTCTATACAGAAATCAGCATGGCCAAGACACAGATGCCTGCATACATGGGGACTCCAGGAGGCCCTTGTATTTTAGCTCTGTGGACAGCAGAGAGGCTTCCACCCAGAAGTATCCCCTGGCCAAATGGGGCATCCTGCTAGATCTTAGAAGGGAAGACCATTTTTTATCCCCAGGTTATGACCTAATAGTGCTGGAATCCACTGATATGTCCTTAGTGACTGGTAGCTTTCATCCTGAATAAGATAGGATAGTTAATCATCAGACACTCAGGGTAATGGCCTCCAATTAAGGCTTTTTCCAAAGGTAAAGGCTATCCCTTGAAGTTAAACATTCCAATCAATTCCTTTGTCCCAGATCAGTGGTAAATGGGAAGGGGGTGAAACCAAATGAAGTTACAGAAAAATTCCAGACTTAAAGACTAAATGGGCATAGTCAATTAGAAAGTCATGGGCCAAGCCAATTGTCTTGGTACCCTCCCAATGCCTGAAGATACAGAGTCCAATCATTAGCCCCAACTTTTTAAAATATCTGTTCAGGGTAGACTCTAATCAATGCTTTATCCAGCAGCCGTAAGTCCGCAGGCCAGTACACCCAAGTGGGGGGGACCCTCTGTTAGGTTTCTGCCTCACATCATTGGAGCTCCATCCTCTCACACTCAAGCAAACCTTACTCCTTTTTTAGAAGATGATACCTTGCTTTTTTTATAGTACTTTAATAAAAACACAGCTTAAATTTTTTGTACACATATGGAATTATACCTGTTAAAATTTTAATTCTTAGTGACTTGGTTTTAGGTTAAGACCTAGAAATAAGCAATCTTGAACCTTTTTATTTTTAACCAATTTATAAAAACATATTTAATAGACCCAAATATATGTTACCTTATGGAATTCAAGAAGCCAAGAATACTTGCATATACTTAGTTGATGTTTTAGTATTTTAACTTTGCAAATTAATCAGATGTCTCCTCTAACAAACACATTTATAAAGATTAATCCCATTTATGTTAAAACTAATTTATACATTTCTTACTTAGGCTACTCATGAAAACCAAGGTATCAAACAAGTCTAGTTAACATTTTAAGTCAGTATTTCTGCCAAAGAAAAACACTCAGAAGGGGTTAGAGTTGTGGCTCAGGGGTAGAGCACTTGCCTCACAAGTGTGAGGCACTGGGTTTGATCCTAGCACCACATAAAAATAAATAAAGGCATTGAGTCCATACACAACTAAAAACAAACAAACAAACAAAAAAAAAAGTTCAGAAGCAATGGACATTGCACTTCAAACGTTTTATGGAAACCAACAGTCTGATTGGCTGGCTACCTAGAAGAACGTGTAAGTAATAGTTTCAGAGGTATCTTTACTCTTACCAATTCAGATTTATCCTTTTTGTTAGGTTTTTTTTTTTTAAGTAAAGTGAACTGAAAGGCATTTGAATCCATTCATTAAATGGATTCAAATACTCATTTACCTGTAAGCCAGTGTTGACGCTATGTACACGATATACACAAGCACGTAAGCAGACAGGACATACAGGTTGCAGGTATGCACAAACATCCATCAAACAGACAGGAAGCAAAGACTTGGTGTCTCTTTACCAGATATTAAATCCCTACAAGTAGGAGGCAAAAGAACTATCAGACTTCAGCTTTTAGACATTAAAATAGACCCTGGCGTAGGTTTTTTACAGTATTACTCAGACATGAAAAGGGTCTGTGCAGCCATGGTGAACACTGAAATTAAAGGATCCGGTGGCCACTCATCCCCAGGGGACAGGTTAATCCCACAATCACTACTGTTTATTTTCCATGCTTGCTCTTCTTCAAAGGAAAAGAAGATGGGATCTTTTCATTATTCTTCTATGTCCCCAAACCTAGTATTTTTATTCCCCATTTTTTGTAGGTTCCTGTAATTAAGTTTCCCCCTGTGTAGTCAACCACCACTTACTGGAGACTTCCTGCACCCCTCATTCCGCTTTCCTGGGTATAGTCTTGTGTTTCTACATACAGGCCCCATCCCCCTTTGGGGGATTTTTGAATTCATGTCTCAGTCACACTCACACAACCTCTGGGATGTCCCAACCACCAAAGAGGTACTTTTTCTCAAGAACAGATTTCCTCCTTGGTCCATGCAGAGAGTCACCTGGTTGTGGGATGCTTGCTTGGGCCCTTCCCAGCATTGTTGGTCCACTTTCCATTTTGGGCTTATTGTCAGCCTTGAGGATTGTAGTTTTCTCCTCCACTCCAAGGCCACAATAAGGCAGCAGGACATGTCTCCTCTAAGGAGGTAGTTCCCATGACCCCTTAGGCAGTGTATGGACGCCTATGCCAGGCACCAAAACATGCAGAAATACTGGGGTGCCACAAGGAATCAAACATGTGCTCAGAAGTGGGTGGGCAAGGCAGACTTTACTTCTGCAGAAGGGCTGCTACCTAACCTGGCTAGCAAGCCCACCTTGGCAGGGCAGTCCACCTGCATTTATCCTGAACATATCACTGCCTCTTGCCCTGCTAGGAGGAGCTCAGGGTTACAGTCTACATGATTGGCAAAGGGAGTAGGTATAGTTAAAATGGCTACCATCAGATCTTACCAATTAAAGCTAAATACTATATTCTAAAATGGACCACTGGACTTTCCACTCTCACACTGGAACATGGGTCAACCACGGCTCTGCTGTGCTTCTCATTCTGCCACCACTGCTCCAGGTCTGTTCTCAGGGACAGCTCCTTTTGCAGGTCACATTCTCTTCTGTGAATGACAGCTCTCAGCTAAATGTTCACTGTCAGCATCCCAAATACTTGTGTGCTAAACAGAGTAAATGACCAGGAAATTCCTCCATCCTTCCCACCCTGCTGGGTTGCACAGAGCAGCCCTTCAGCTTCCTGCCCACTGCTGAAAGCCTAGTGGGCACCGTGGGCTGTGGGAATACCCTGGGTCAGTGGGAACATGGGACTCCTGCCTGGCACGCTCCTCCTTTCAGGCCTTCCTTCCCAACCCAGGCAGTCTTCATGTGTCTGCACAGTGCTGGGCTAAGGCTTGGGACCCTCTGTGCATCTTCAGAGCTCCACCAGGACAGATCTTCCTCTCCCAGGCCCTGTCCTATGGGACACAGCTGGGCTTCCCTAAGGCTTGTCCTCACTGTTTCTCAGGGTTATGGGCCTGGGTTGCTGATGTCCAAGATCCTAAAGCTGTCTCTGAGAGCAGACCTGTTGTTTGATCTGTTTTGTTCAGTGTTTTAGTTGCCATGGTGAGAGGCTGATGGCACCAGGGCTGCAGCCACAGGGAGGAGGACAAGAGCTCTGCCCACTGCCTGTGAGAATGTCCTCCCTGTCATCACTGCTGCCCACCAGAGTTCTGCCTTGTTATTCTATATTTCATGAGGGGGTTGGGGCAGATCCAAAAATTCCCACTCCTGTCACAATCGTCCCCAATTCCACAGGATTCTGACATGGGCAATTGCATGGCATATTCACTAGCTCTCAGGCAGGTACAGCTGCTGCACACCTGGGTCCATCTCACACCTCTGAATGGTGTGCCTTGGAGGTCACTCTAACAGTATGGCTGCATCTTTCACTCCTTCCTTTTACAGCTGTAGGTGCCCAAGGTGTGCAGGTTTGATCATTTTCCAATTAATCCCATGTAGATAGCCACGTAGATAGTTTTCTTTTTTTTCTACTATAAATTTTGCCACGGGTTGGATGCAGTGATCACACACCTGTAATCCCAGCAACTCAGGAGGCTAAGGCAGGAGGATTCGAGTTCAAGGTCAGCCTCAGCAATTTAACAAGACCTTGTCTCAAAAAATAAAAAGGGCTGGGGATGAAGCTCAGAGGTGGCATGTCCTGGTTCAATCCCCAGCACCAAATGAATTGTAAACCATGCTGCAGTTTACAGTCTTGCTCTGCTTGCAGTTTTTCTGGTGTGTCATGGGGTACACTCTTCCCTGGAGACAGCTGGGCTAACAGTTAGACTCCCGTGTCACTTGCTGGATGCTGCTAAGCTCCCTTCCATCAGCACTGACACAATCGTGTCCTGGTTCTGGGTCTTGGCAATAGGGTATTGAAACTGGGGATTTTGTCAGCAGATGAGCTGGGGGCTGAGGGGGCTGGTGGTAAGAAGACATCTGGGGGGAGGGAGGCGCAGTGTGGGAGCATGTCCAGGAGCATGGAGGAATTGAGTTCCAGGGACAGGGGTGGTGTACAAGGTAGGGCAGCCAGTGAGTAGCTTGGCATACTTGGACCCAGGTGCCTAGGGATCAGCTTTTTGATTGCTCATCTCAGGATGGCCTGGGGTCAGGAACTAGGGTTTTTCCAGGAGAGCAGGACACAGTCAAATGTAGGGGTTATGGAGGTGGAAGTCCTGGTGATCTGGACCAGGGCATTTGTTGAATAGGGTCCTGGGGATGGGGGAGAGAAACTGATGGGTTTGAGAGAGAACTTGCAGAGAAGTGTGGGATCAAGAAAGAACTCGATTCCTCCTGCTCTGTAGAGCCAGATGCCTCACCGAGGGTTTGTGGGTAACTGGAATGGTTCCTCAAAATGAGACTTGATCACAGGAGTACAGGCCAGCACCTCTGAAAGGCTGGTCATAGACAGGAATGAGGACCCCCTCATCCACAGGGAGGAGGACCTCCCCTCCCCACAGTCTGACCTGGAGCCATGATTTTAGGGTCTATCTTTACACACATTTACTTTGTGGGCTGGGATGTGTGTAACCCTGTGAACTCACCACCAAGACAACACAGATTCCCATCCTCCTTTGGGGTTCCCTACCCTTAGGCTTCTGCTGAGTGAAGCCCTGGAGGGTTCTGAGCAGAGGAGGGATGCCCTGAATAATTTTTTTATGAGTCTCTATATCATGTTGAAAATGGATACAGAGCAAAGGACAAAAGAGGGAAGCTACTCACTACCCCAGGGGGTTGAATCAGGGTGGAGTTAGGGTCACATGGCCAGATTCTGATGGGCTCTGGTAGGTCAGCAGAAGGCTGGTGTAGGCACAGAGAAAGATGGTAGGAAGGCCCCATGTCTTGTCCTCAGCGTTGGCAGGGGTGGGATGAGGGCATAGTCTCTAAGGATGACCTGGAGTTGTCATGCTGTGAAGATCTCCTGGTGGAAAAGTGGATGGCTATACACCAGAGCAGGGCTCAGAGTAGTGGCCTTGGTGCTGTTGGTGAGATGAGGTCACCTGGAAGAGCAGCTGGCAGCCCAGGTGTTGGATGAAGGGACTTTGGGCCTGGAATGAATTCTCAACACAGTTTCACCTGTAGCCAACAGACAGAAAGTCATGGGGGCCATCTGTCCATCAAGTTAGAAAACTTCCTGGGATCACTCTGTCCTCAGCCCAGGACTGCTCTTGGCCTGCTCATTTGTACCTGTATACTGCCCCCAACATCAAGGCTCTGCCTCCCTCCCCCACTTCCACACCCCTGCATCAGGACCCTTCACCCACGACAGCAAAGGGCCCCCTGCTCTTCAGAGGCCAGCTGCCACACCTGGGCCCAGGTCTATGCAGCCTTCCCTTTTCTGTAGTATGGCCAATTTGTCCTTCTAGTCAGCTGTCCCCGCAGCACCACAAGGCCACCAGAGTTCCCACCCAGAAAGAAAGCAGTCCTGTTTGCCCCTCACCTCCCCTGGACAGAGCCCCATTTTGTTGCTTTCCTTTACAGCAAAAGGCCTTAAAATGTGTCTATACTCACATCTGCACTTTTCGAACCTGCCATGATCCAGTTTTCACACTATGATGCATCCATACTGCTGCCAAGGCTTCTGAAAGCCCCATGGGCATTCTCAAACACCCCCAGCGCTAACACAAGCCAGACCCGTCCACAGGCGGTGGCTCTGCCCTGGGCTGCTCCAGCTGGGTCTTTCCTGTGGGCTCCTCCAGAACTCCAGGACTCCATTTCATATAGTCACCTCAGTGGTCACTCCTTTGACCAACCATTTCCAGGTGTTACAAGCTAAGGAGCTTCACAGGACTCAAGGCCCACGTCTACTAGTCACCCACAGGGGCACTGCTGACCCACGCCCAGCTCGGGCCCCGTGTGCTCCCACACCCCCAGACCACCTGACTCCTGCTCCCTACGCTCTAATCCCAGCCCTAACCTTAACGCCTGCAGTTAGATAGGAGCTCTAGCGATCCCTCCGAACACCAAGATGCGCGGGGCTCCCTGCCGCGCACCTCACCACCCCAGGTTCCAGCGGAGCTCCTTTCCTTCAGTCCTTTCCTTGCCCCAGCCCCATGCGGAAATCCACTCAGCGTGCCACTCAGTCTTCTAAAGACACTACACTTCCTTTTCCCTCTTGCAGCCCCCTCCCACTACAGTAAAGACTCTAGAGGGCGTGAACTTCTCGGTCACTGCTCACGGTTCTAGGGTGGGTCTCGCACAGGTCGACAAGCAGAGGAGCTGTGGGGTCAGCCCGGCTGTTTCAGGTCCGTGAGACCGAAGGCAGGGGCCCTGTGGGTCTGCGGCGTACGGCGCACCTGCCACGTTCAGAGCAGCGAGCGCTGCCCAGCGCCACACCCCAGCAGGTCAGCGTCCAGCGCCCGCACGCCGACCCGCAGCGCGCCCGGTGCATTTCGTCCACGCCCCGCCCAACCACGCCCGACGGTCCCCGCCCCTTACCCTGTGGCCCCGCCCCGGCCCCGCCCCTCCCATCGCGCCAGCCGCTACGGCCTAGCGCGGACTACACGCGCCTGCGCCCTCAGGCTCCGCCCGGGCCCGCCCCCTCCGGGCCCCGCCCCCGCTCGGCCGCGGGGTGGGAGCCGAGCCGCGCACCGCGCATGCTCCAGGCGCGGCGCCCCCGACCCGGCGTTCGGCTCGGCTCGGGCATTTCCGCCTCTTTGTTTTAAACTCCGGACGGCTTTTTTCTCCTCCTCTGGGGGGGACCCGGAGGGAGCGGCGCCCCCTCCCCCTCCCGGCGAGCCCCCGCGTGCGCCCGCTCGCCCGCCGCCCGAGACGCAGGTCAGTGAGCCCGCCCCGCCCGGCCTGGGCCCGCGCGCCGGCTCCTCAGGCCGCGGCCTCGGCCCGTGTCCGGCTGAGGGCTGCGAGCCCGGCGCCGCTCGGCCGGCACGGGGAGGCGGGATCCCGAGGGCCAGGAGGCGGCCGGGACCCTGGAGGGCCGGACCCCAGGCCAGGTTGGACCCGGGAGGGCAGGACCCCCCAGACGGCTGGACCCATGGAGGGCAGGACCCTGGACCAGGCTGGACTGCAGACCAGGCAGGAGCCCAGGAGGACAGGACCCTGGAACAGGCAGAATCCCGGGAAGGCAAGATTCCAGACCAGGAAGGATCTGGGGAGGACAGGACCCTGAACCAAGAAGACCTTGGGCCAGGGTGGACCCAGGGGGGGTAGGACCTTTGAACAGACAGGAGTCCTACCAGTCACTGAAGGGCCATTCACTCAGGAGGGTCACTCCTTGGGACCAGGGAAGACCCACAGAGTTTTGGGATCTCAAACCATGCCATTCAGGAGAGTTCAACCCCAGTACAGGTCACTGAAAAGGGCTGGGATTCCAGGATGGGCCACCAGGGACAGTCAGTCCTGGGGACCTGACAGTCTGGGACTCTGGGAAGGATCATTGGGGAGGACTTGACCTCAGGACCAGACAGGACCCAGAGAATGCCAAGAAAACTGAAGAGTGTCTAACTCAAGACAGGTCATAGAGGAGGGCCAGGATCCTGGAACAAAGCCACAGGAAGGTCAGGACTCCCTGGGAAAAGCTCACTGGGAGGACTGGGGCACTCAGACTGGCCCCAGAGGTCCACAGCCCTGGTGCAGTCCTGTGAGCACTTTGGGGACCCTGAGGTGGCCTCTTGTCCCCATGAGGCAGGACCCTGAGTCTATACCTGAGAAAAGTTCATGACACGGACAGACTCTAAGTCCTCTCATAGAGGACCCTGATAAGAAGTAAAACTTTAAGACAGGTCCCCAGGGTGGCCTGGGACTCTGAGCATCTAGTCTGGGTTGGAAGTGCTGAGCCTTCAGTGGGATCCAGAGGTGTCCTAAATCTGTCCAGCTCACCACCTGGCTCCGTGCTGTGCAGATGCAGGCATGTGGGATCCTGCTCACCTGAGCCCCACAGGTTCAAAAGGCTCTTTTCACAAGATCCTGAGCACCCTGACATCATGAACTCTTGGGCTAGGCCCAAGACCTATAGCAGGTACTGCCTGGAAAGGGACCTGGAGGCAGGTGCAAGGCAAGGTTGGGGCTCATCCTTCTGGCTCTGGGACTCAGGTTTTCAGGGGAATTCCTCATCCAGAGGTGCTCTGTGCCACTGACTTGGAAAGCTGCCTCCTGTTGCTCTTAGCCCCTCCTTTGGCGATGCTGTCCTTTCCTTGTCTTGACCCCAGGATTACCCTCTTGTCCCTCCCCTAATCCTTCTCAAGGTTATACAGGTGTATCCTGAGTCTAGAAATGTCTCCAGTGTCCGGGGGACTTCAGAAATGGGTGGAAGGGTGGGTTGCAAGCTGGGGCAGATGGCTTTGGGCAGGAAAGCTGGACAATAAGTTTGCGTGGGAGAGCAAGTCAGAGGCTTGTTCCACTCCAGGAGAGGAGGGCATTGTTGGATCTTGGGGAGGGGGTCTTTCTTTCTCTGAAACCTTCCATGGAACTGGCCATGAAAAGTGGGTACAGCTTTTATGCTGTGAGAGGTATTCATGGGCCAGCAGTGTGCTGCACTTGAGTAGGGCAGTCTCCATGTGTGTTCTCTGAGAATGGAAAGTCCAAGGGCAGGAACTTGTCTCTACCTAGCACCTGAAGCCTGCCTGGTGTGGGCAGCAGGCAGCATATACTGAAGAGTGGGTGCCAGAGAAGAGTAGAAGGCAGGTGCACCTGTACGTCAGCTGCAAACTGAAGGTGAGGTGTGAGTCTCAAACTCTGGGCTCCTGAGAGATGCTTGAACTGGTCAATTCCATTTTTTCATCTTGAGCCACAGTCAGTTCTGGTTACTCAGGAGAAAACCACCTTAGGTTCCTAGCACTGAACGTCAACCACATTGTGTCCCTGCATGTCCAGCGGGCATTGCCAAACATAACTGCATTTGGGACTTTGTCCTTGATGCTTACTTTTGACTTGTTCTTTTGACACACTCTTTTAACTGTGGTTAAAACTTAATTTGCCTTTTGAAGTTTTGAAAAGACATGCAAACCTGAGTAAGTGTTCAGAGCCTACATTTTCCTTTTTGTATTTTTGAAAGTGTGGTAGTGCTGAGTGGTTTTATTTTATGTCATCATGCAGCTGTTTTCCCCGGAACTTAGTTCTCTAAGCCAACAGTCAGTTATGATCCTACAGTCTCTGGGTCAAGAACGCGAGGTGGCCGGCCAGGTCTTCTGGCTCAGCACCCACAGGCCTACAGTCAGGTGGTGGCTGGGCACCTCCCCTAGGGGCCACCCACCTCAGGCCCCTCCCATGCTGCCTGCAGGAGAGGCCAGCTCCTCCTGTAGGCCTCTCAGAGGCAGCTGAGAAGGAGTGGGGAGGGGAAGGAGACCACTGGCTTTGCAGCCTACCTTGGAAGTGGTGTCCCATAACTTTGGTGAGTTCTTTTTGTTAGAAGTGAGAAGTGAGGCCCTGTGCAGATTTGAGGGGAAGGGGCCCCTCAGGGTGGTGCAAGGTAGGTGGACTCTGCAGCAGCATTGTGAGCATGGCACTTAGCTGGTTTCATAAGTGATACTTGAAAAGCTCCCATAAGAAGTTAAGAACCATGTTGGTGGAATGGGGGCTCCGGCTCGGCTGTGCTGCCTGGGATCTGGCACATGACGAGAGATGAGTCGTGGACAGGAGAGATCCCTAGGTGTCAGCTTGCCCTCAGGAGTCATGAGGGTATAGAGCCGTGGGGTCCTTGGTTGCCCAGGTGCAAGGGTTTCAGTTTCCCACAGTCTCACTGGTATTCCTACCAGTGATCTGGTCCAAAGAAAGAACATTGTAAGAAGTGTTTGTCTCAACCATTTAAACATGGAGAAAGTTTCTCCTGTCATTTTGGACCTTGTACACTTGTTTTATGTGTCCTCTTCAAAGTAGTATACGAGGTGTGGCATCTCTGAAGTGGAATGTTTGTCTTCTGTGGGCTCCCTGGCCAAGGCCTGCCCGGGAGTGGGGGGGGGGGCTAGACCCAGAGCTGCACCTGGGCACCCGTTCAGGGTTGCTCTGGACACGGGTCCACTGGCCACCTTTCACCCGTCTGCCGTCTCTAGACTTGGGGTATTCCACCCAGGGCTGCTGGGTGAGGAAGGACTCTTCGCTATTAACTGGAATTGTCTATGTGGGTTGTTTGGACCATAAAGCAAGGCTCATTTGGGTCTACCTGTTGTTCTTTATTAAATGGCAGGATTGTTATTTATTTGCAGCCTTATTTGTTTGATATTCAGATATCAAATTTGATATTGGATTTTAAGTTGAAGCTGTAATTTTCCTTTACTGTGAAATGTTGAGGTTCAGGGACAGTTTTCTAGTGTCTTGTGATGTGTGCTGCTCGTATTACAAAAATGCTGCACAATTCATTGGGCTTCAAAACTTGGAGCTAGTCTTCAGTTCTACAAGTGGGCAGTTTATCATTAAATTTAGAAAGTGTGAGGCCTTTAAAAATAAGAACAAACTTTTTTTTTTTTTTTTTAATCTGAGTTTCTTCCTACAGCTGTGGACTTCAGGACAGGATGAGGGCTAGGAGTGAATATTCGCCCCCTGAGTCAAGCAGAACCCCACCTCTGGGAGTGAGCTCACCAGGAGTGGGGACTCCTCCATAGTGGTTAGGCCAACTTGCTGTTTTGAAGAGAAACTCTAGCATTTAAATGAACGTACAGGTTAATTTGTCTCTTTTTTGGATAAATTCTTTGATATTTGCTGGATTTGGTAGATATTTATAAGAAGCATGTGAACACTAGAAAGGGGTCGATAGGTAGCCACGAAGCCCCACTGCCTATGGGTCCTGGGGGTCGTGCAGGACTTGAGGGGGCCCCTGGGCCTCGTGGGGGGTCTGGAGGTCCATGAGTCTTGTCAGCTACTCTTCTGGTTCCTAGGAGGGTTTGGCCTGTATCCAGTGACCATGTGGATGCTCCTGCGGGACACCTCTGTGGCCCAGTTCTGAGGGTCTTGTACATACCACCCTGTTTGCCAAATCAACTAGGACACTCCCTGATTACACCCATTTGCCTGCTGTGGGAATAGGGGACAGGTACTCCCACATTAGGAGGCAAAATTGAAGAAGGGTAAGCTTACTTTTATTTCAAGGGTTTGTTTTACTTTTATCCAAATGTTCATTAAGAAAAAAAGGCCTGAAGAAAAGCTACAGGGAATTCTGCCATCGTTTGGATGTTTGTGTTCCCTGAATCCCCATGTTGAAATCCCAACCCCTCTTTATGGCGGTGGGAGTGGTTCTTTGGGAGGCTCCGCCCTCACAAGCTCCCCTGGAGAAGGAGCCTTAGGTAGCCACCAGCTTGTGGCACCCTGACTAGACTTCTTGCCTCCAGCACGAACAAGAGAATCTCTCTTTTTTACACGCTGTGCAGTTCAGGGTATTTAGCCTGAACAGGGTGGAGCAGGACCCTTGAAGCCCATGCTCAGAAACTCGGTTCTATGATGGACTACATTTGCTTCATCTTTTGCTATACGTGACTGCTTGCTAATGGAAGCATTGGAGAGTAGCTACAGACAGCATGACACATCACTCAGACAATATAGAGTGTCAGAAGTGGTCCCTCACACAACTGCAATACCACTGTGGCACCAAGAGAGCGGTCATGCCATCCACATAATAATTCATTTCCAGGCCGTTTGTATTTTCCCTAGTGGTCTTAGGAAGTTTTTCCATAATGTTTTCCCTTAACTTGATTGGTCCTCTCTGGCCTTGGTTGGTGTCCATCCCTCCTGAGTACACTGGGGAGGTCCCAGCCTTGCCTGGTGTCTATCCCTCCCGAGTACACTGGGGAGGTGCCTTAGTTGGTGTCCATCCCTCCTGACCACTTTGAGGGTGGGGGTTGATCTTGGTTGGTGTCATGTCCCTCCTGACCACACTTAGGTGGGTATGGAGTGAGACATTCTGGGTACAGAGTATTTCTAATAGTATGTTTTTCTGGACCAGTGTCCTCCCGCAGCTGGACATTTTTTCAGGACTTGACTCTCCTCCTGGCTAACATTTGCTGTAATGAGAGGACTGGCTAGTTATATAGGGGAGAGGCACAGGGGTCAGACACACTTATTCCCTCTGTAGCATCAGCCTATGATGTCACATGGGAGCCAGTGTCCCAGCACTGAAGCCCAGGGTGCCCTAGAGGCTGGGCCCATAGGCACTCTCGTGGCATGTACTGATTTCTAGACCGGGAGGATGCAGTTTCAACACAATCCACACAGTACCTCATGGCTGTGTTTAGACCCAGCCTGTGCCTCTCATTCAGCAAAGAGCGCTCTTGCCAGCCGAGTCCCAGATGCTGCCCAAGGGCCCACCACCAGCCTCCCAAAGGACAGCTGTCTGAGGACGTGTCCCATCTGTTAGCCAGGGGAGAGAAATCTGCAAGACTCCCAGGTTACTGAGTGCTGGAAGAGGCTGGATTGACAGGAGAGGTAGGGGCAGGGCTGACGTGTTGATGTCGTCAGCCCCAGGTCAAGGGCCAATCGCTCCCAGCCATCCGGATGGTCAGCACAGTGGGAGCCTCCATCGCCATACAAGGTTGTGCAGGATGGCACTGGTGTGGGTGGGTCTCAAGGCTCAGAATGGAGAGTCCTTGCCTCTGGGACAGGCTGGGGAGGTACCTGTCAGAGCAGCTGAAGGTCTGCCTGGCTCCTCTGTTTTGTAAAAGGGTCTGTACTTGCCAGGTACAGTGCAGGTGCACACCTGTACTCTCAGTAACTGAGGAGGCGGAGGCAGGAGGGTCACAAGCTCAAGGCCAGCCTCAGCAACGTAGCGAGGCCCTGTCTCAAAAAGTAAAAAGGGCTGGGGTGTATCTCATGTGTAGAGAAGAGACCTTTGGATCCTAACCTCAGGACCATTAAAAAAGAAAAAGGAAGATGAGATAGATCAATACGTGTTTTGTTTCTTGTTGGAAACCTTCCTTCAATCTGGTACCACCATGGCCCTGTTGGGTGCAGGCCTGGGGTTTGGGGGCCAGCTTGGTCCCCATCAGAGCCTTGGGACAAGCTCTAGGGCCCACAGGAGAGCAGGCTCTTGTCACATGCTTTAGCATGACAGCATCTCATCAAGAGTGGGTTTTGAAGGGTGTTTCCGACTTGCTGATGGCAGAAGGTGCAGCTGGGCATCAGGCACATAGTCACCAATATGTGAGCAGAACCAGGATTTTTAGGTAGAGTTTAACTTTTCAGCTTTAGAAGTTTATTTAAGTTTCTACATGTCTAGAAACTGTAAATTAAGACCCCATGACCAGGGGTCAAATAGAACTGGGCGTGTAAATAGAGCTGAAGCAGAGGCAGAGTTATCTGCGTGCAGTGAGCAGGAGAGAGCCCCAGGGCCCGGGCTTGCCACAGAGGGAACTCTGCTCTCATTTGCCTGTAAGAAGCATGCAGTCCCTTGCTCCTGTCCTCCATTCATGGAGCAGACATGATATAGTGCATGAGCATCCCCATAGACGCATCCCCATGGTGATGCCTGTCCTGAAGCAGGTGAGGGTGGGTAGCTTATAGGCTGCCTACACAGGAGTCCCTGTCTGAACCTCCTCATGCCCAACAACCCATTAGCCCATTCCTTCCCAGCCTCCCCAGCCCAGAGCTCGCAATGCATCACTGCCTTCTCCTCAGTCCCACATTTGCCCTTGCAGCCCTGCACACAGTGGAGTGCAGTAGGGTAACAGGCAAACGTGGTGCTCAGAGGGCCTCCAGAGGATGCTGGGATGGCTGCTGAGGCAGGCTTGCCTGAGGCCAGAGCCCCTAGGAAGGGGCTGTGGGGCAGAGGCTGGCAGGGGGGCTCTTGAAGAAGGAAGGCCACCTGGTTCCTGGCTGTGCCTTTCCACTTCCTGAGCTGATACTAGGCTCCACTGCTGGCTAGCACACCTTGCCAAGGGCTCCTCTTGCCAGCATGGTGGCCTATCACTGGATCTCCCAGTGTCAAATCTGCACTTGCAGTTTACGGATGAAGCTCAGTGTTTTAAACATGCTCATTTGGAGTTTCCCTTTTCTGACGCTCTTTCTGTGCCTAGAGAAGGGCAAAGGACAGAATTGTTCCACTGGGAGCCACTGGGCTGCTGGCCCCCATGAAGTCACGGAGCCCCATCCTGGTTATGGTTCTGGTGTCCTGATGACCCCCAAAATGAGGTCCTGACCCAACAAACTCAGTGTAAAGTGGAAGTAGCCTTAGTGGAGGGAGCACTAAGTACCCAGCAAGCCCTGTATCCCAGCTGGCCTCATGGCACTCTGAGGAGCCTGGGCTGAGGGCAAGCTGAGCTCTGCTGCTGCTGTGGGCAGGACAAGAACAGGTCCTGCAGGGTGTTGCTAACCCAGAGGGTCAGCTTCACTGTGTACCTTCTGCTGTACGTGCCTTGCTGTCACTGTTGCAGTGGGGTGACAGCTTCCAGTAATCCAGTGAAGTTGTGCTCAGGGAGTCCGGCTGGCCATCTCCCTCATACGTGCTGCCTCTTTTCTGTTTCACCAGGCTCTTCAGGGGCAGAAAGGCCTTGCCAGGTACGAGGATCTGCTCCCACATGGCTTCATCCACAGGCAGGTCTGTGGTGATGTGGTGATGTCTGCATCTTGCTGTAAACTGAACACTGTTCTTTTCTTGAGGTCACTCACACAAGGTCCAACAGCTTACAGTCCTAACTTGAGGCTTGCCTGCTTGGAATTCCATGTCACAGAGGACCAAGGATTGTCATTGTACATGCCTTCTCTGTGGAGCTTGCCTCTGCCCAGGGAGTCCTCAGTTCCTCCGGGCTCCCCAAGTGCACTGCCCGTGCTCACACACACAGCTGAGTGGCTCCCTCTTAGTGAAGGGCTCTTGGAGAACGTTTTTTCCTTCTAAGTTTTAAGAATGTTTAAAATTACTAGCAGGTGTTGAATTTTGTCGAGTGGTTTGTGTGTCTGTTGTAGACTATGTGGCCTCTCTTCTAAGGAGGTGTTCTCCCTATAGTGCAGGGCAGCCTCTGCCTGGTGGAGAGCAGTGGCTGAGGCAGCTAGTCCTGTTGGGTGATGCGTCTGTCCTTTTCCCTCTGCTCTGACCTCGGCAGGGTTTGATGTGTGCATCACTGGTCCGCAAACTGAGTTGGAAGAGCTGTCTTTGCGTTTCTTGTGGTGCTAGGGACAGAAGCCTGGGTCTGGTATGTGCCAGGCAAGCACTTTGCCCAAGCTGCCCCAAGCTGCCTTGTTTTCTGAGAGGACGGAGTGTCCTGGCTGCCCTGTAGGTCCCTCTGGGGACTTCCAGGCAGGAGTCTTCTTTGAAAGAAACTTTGCAGTTGCTTACTCAGCTTCTAAAATAGTTTTGGTTTTCTCCACTTGTCTCAAATTCTGGGAATTTCCTAAGTAGTCAATTTCTGAGGAATTTGCCAGTTGCATGTGGATTTGGGTTTCTGTCACCCTGAAGCTGTGCACAGCACCGATGTTGCCAGGCACCTTCCTTGCGGCTCTGTGCTCACTCACTAGGCTCTCTGCAGATGCCCACCTGTATGCCTGCTCATCTCATCTTCTCGTGTCCTCGGTAACCCACCCAGTTATGCTTGCTTATTGTTGTTGGTGCTGTCAAGACATAGGCAGTGGGGATTTATGTGTATGGCTGCCCAGTTCAGGACCCACTGGTTGTGACTTGTTAAAAGTTACGTGTGCTAACACTTCATCTCCTCCGTAACATGAGCCACCGTTGGAGTTTCGCAGCCTTGGGTGGTCAGTGGCTGCCATACTGGGCGGGGACAGTTCAGGACAGCCCTGGACACAAGCTGGCTCATCCCCCCACCTTCTAAGGACTGCACACAGGCCTGTTGGTTCTGCCTCAGTTTGCTGGGAAGACAGACTCTCCTCTGTCCCATCCTTGGGGAAGTTAACTGAGCTTCAAGATTGTTAGTCAAAGGCAGTTATGGGAATACCTAAAAGAGAACATGGTGCAGGTTGGGTGTAAGCACACGTAAGGCCTTATCTGAGCACTGTTCTCAAACTCATGCCTCACTCTGTCCTGGAGCCCTGGCGCTCTCCAGAGTTTGGCTCCAGGCAATCCTCAAGCCTTTCTCTGGGGACACTTGCTCCCATGTCAGAACAGAGCCCTGAACAAGTGCTCAGGAGATGCACCTAGGGGGGCCTGGCTGGGCTCCTGAGCTCCCCTCAACATACAGCAGTCGCCAGTACTGCTAGCCCTGTCCAAGAGCACAGTCCCTGGTGGCCGTGTGGTTGGAAGCCCATGTGGCTCTGCAGGGATTGCTCTAGTTCTTCACTGTTGCAAGCGCCCAGCTCACTGTCCTCATTCCCCTGAGCCTCGCACCTGCCAGGTGCCCACACGTTTCCTCATGCACATTCTCTTAGTGGGTGGGAAGTCTGACCAGGAAAGAATACAGTGCTCAGTGTGGGCAAATGCTGCAGAAGTCATGGGTATCACAGGAATCTAATGACAAATTTGTTCTTCACAATCCCTCTCCAGAATCCCTGCGCAGCTCACCCTGAAATCCACTGCCTCCCTTGGGGAAGTCCATGGACCCCCTTCCTGCCTTCTTGGGTCCAAAGCAGTGTGACAGAGTGCCCACCTCCATTCTGTGTCCCCAGAGCCAGGTTTCTGCTCTCATAGTTTCCCATGGCTTTGGCTGGGCTGGGCACACTGGGCAGATACTTCACCTGTCTCCATAGTAAACCCCCCTTCTTCGCCATCATTGATTTTCAATTTTTTTTTTTTAAGCAAGTAAATGAGCAGTCATGTTTAACCACCCAAGGCTCAGAGCTGCTGGCGGTGGGCCCCTGTGTGGGCAGCACCTTGCCCTGTGTCCTGTAGTGACGCCTGTCTCTGCTTCTCCTCAGGCTTCACAATGTAGCGGGACCCCCGGCCCCCCTCTCAGGTGAGTGCATTTGAGCTGGCCTCCCTCCTCCTGTGCCTTTGAATCAATGGGCAATTCCCAGAGTCATGCTGGGTCAGTGAGTCGTGGCCATGGGCAGGTCTGCAGTTCCCGGGTGGCGTCCACGACAGCAACTCTCAGTGCCCAGTGCCTTCCTCTGGGTTAATGTGACCAGTGGACTCCGTCCCCATTGCTGCAGGATTTGCTTGGTCCACTGAGAACGCAGTGGCAGGACTGTATGCAGGAGCGTCAGTGACGTGACTAGTGCCATTTCTGTGCTAGGAGATGGAAGCAGAGCAGAAGCCAGGAGGGAGGTGCCCAAGTGAGCCAGAGTGCAGAGGGAGGGAAGAGCGGCGCATCCGCTTGGTGGCCTGAAGCCTCCATGCCACGCGGGAGGAGGGACACGCAGACGTCCAGAGGAGGTGAGGCCCACCGGGGGGTGGGGGGTGAAGATGGTGGTGTCTCAGACTATGGGGGTGAGGCACAATGGGGAGGGGTGCAGTGTCAGATGGTCTCGCCAGCACTCGTGCCATACTTGTGACTAGGGAGAGTAGGTGTGTACCTGGAGCCCACAGGGCTGTGTGGGACACGTTGTGGGAGCCACCAGCTATCTCCTGGGTGTGCAGAGGGGTTGAATTGCACTCCCCTCCTGACTCATGTGGGAGCTGCAAGCAGGAGGGCCTGAGCCTCAGGTGCAGTGCCTGCAGGTCAGGGGTGGCGTCTGGTTCAGACTGGCACAGAGGGGGTCAAGCCCACAGGATGGCACTAGTCCTCCCCACCCTGGGGCTCTGATGTCTTCGTGGCAACCACAGGCCCTGGTGGACAGCAGTGGCTGGTGGTGTATTCCTAGAGTCAGGGGCCATCTTCTACCTACTACCATATCCAGGGGCTAGGCCATGGACCAGAGAGGGCTGGCCTGGCTCCATGCCCACCTGAGAGGCAGGGATGGGCCTCCAGTTAGGAAGTGGACTTGGCCCAAGCAGCTAATCTGTGGCCACCAGGCCATGGCACGCTCTGCCATTCCTGGAGAGACAGTGTTTGCTGGAGGCTAGGTGAAACACATCGGAGTAGTTTAGATGGAAGTTGTCATAGGTTTCTCTTGCAGAAGCCAAAGATGTTGACCAGGAAGATTAAGCTCTGGGACATAAATGCCCACATCACCTGCCGCCTGTGCAGTGGGTACCTCATTGATGCGACCACGGTGACTGAGTGTCTGCACACGTGTAAGTCCGCCTACAACTCTGCGCCTTCCAGATGGTTCCAAGGACCACAGTGAGGGGGGTGGGTAGGCAGCTCCTCCTATGTGTTCCTGGGGACTTGGCTGTGTCTTACCAAAAGCTTTTAGTTCATGTGCAAGGGCAGCAGGGCCAGGAAAGTTGCAAGGACTCCAGGAGAGGTCAAGAAGTGCCCTGGGATTCCTGGAGATGAGACTTCCCTAGGATCATGGGACACAGAGCTACTGTGTTGTGGCCAGAGGGCCTATGGGATGGTGACTTTCTCCTTCAGCAGGCAGAGAGGCAGGGACTGATTACCTGTTCTGACCATCTGGGCTTGTGTGGGTTTCTCTGTTTGCAAAGCAGGTACTGGTCACCTACAGGGTGATGGTACCTCTGGTGGCCGCTGAGGAGCATTTTGCTATGCAAAGGCTCTGCACAGATGACCTCCCACTCTTCACTGCTCCCTTTAGAAAACACCCATTTCAATACACACTTTATTAAGTTAATTGCATTAGAAGCCATTGGGCATAACCAGGTGATTTTTGTTGAATTTTTTCATTTTGTGTTGTACAAAGAAAATGCTGTAGTCTTTCAGGCCAGCTTAGGAAAGCTCTCAGCGTCAGCCCACCCTAGTGCCCTTGCCTGCGGAACAGCCAGGACCCCAGTTCCCACTGCTGAGTAAAGCCCAAGGGGCTGTGCTTTCTTTCAGGAGTAAAAATGTGACTCTTGCATGTCACACCTGCAAATGAGTCAGAGATGTCCTCCTTGGCTGCCATGGGGGGGGGGGGCAGGTGTGAACCAGTGTCTCCCTTCTGGACTTGCTTTCTCACTGAGTGCACCTTGAACAGTCTGCAGGAGCTGCCTGGTGAAGTACCTGGAGGAGAACAACACCTGTCCCACCTGCAGGATAGTGATCCACCAGAGCCACCCACTGCAGTACATTGGGTGAGTGCACACCGCGCCAGGTGGAATGGGACTGAGCAGCCATAGGCGTCTGCCCCTCCCTGTGGAGCCGCCACCGCCACTCCACAGGCACCCAGACATCAGGCCATGCAGTGGCCTAGGTTACTAGAGAGATCTCCAGGCCACCTGGGATTTCACGAGTTTTAATGGAGTGGCTGAAGTTCAATTTGAAGTGTGAGTCAGGCCTGGGACCCACTTTCTGTGGAAATAACTTGAACCTGGAATGGGGCCAGTAGGTGAGGAGCTCACCAGGTAGAGTTTCAGATTTGGGGGGGCCACTGGAGGAAACACAGTGCCCCTATACCACCTGTGGGAGCAAAGAAAAGTCTAAAGGCAACTGTCGAAGGGCTTGGCGTATGTCTGTGTTCTGCTTAAACTTGTGCAGTGGGCAACACAGGGGAAGGTACCAGTCCTCAGAGGCCCTGCCAGCCTCCAGACAGCCCCACATAGTCCTGTGGCCCTTCGGGTGTCAGTTGGCAGTCTGGGCTTCTCTTCTCCAGGTGCCATCTACCTCTGGTGCCTTGCTGTTCTGGTTCTGCCTTATAGAGGTCCTCCTATGGGCTGATTGCAGTGGCTGTGTGTCTGCTCTCTTGGGGTACAGTTTTGCAAACCTGAGGGAGGGGTTTCCCCACAAGAACTACTGATGGCAGGAGATGTAAGGGCCTTCATGCTGGCCGCCCCTTCTCCAGGTACTGCCTGGGGGACATACCCTTTCCTCGAAGAATCAAGCTATTGTGCTAATGTGGAGAGAGTAGGGGTGGGGCTGGGACTGGAGCTGACCAGGTGCAAGGCCTTGGGGGCTTGGGCTTGGGTCCACAGGGCTGGGTCCTGCTTCTCGTCTCCAGTTCATCTCTGGGTTAGGACTCATGGCTGTGAGCTAGGTGGAGAACCTCCCCTGTGGAGGGTCCCTGGCCTCTGGGCCCTCAGCCCCTTCCTCCTCACAGCCTGGATGGCTGCCCCCATACCCTCCTCAAGTGCCCACCCTGCACTCTCAGGGCAAGGCAGGCTGACCAGGGACTGCCACACCAAGCCTGGGTGTGGCACGGTCTTCTCAGCTTCAGCATTTGTGTTCAGGATTTACAGGGGCCAGGCTGGCAGACATCCCAGATAGGTGCTGGACCTGAGCTCCAGGGTCTGGCAGAGGCCATGAAGCATGTGACAAAGGGAGAGAGAGCAGCTCTCAGCCTGTGTCAGAGAAGGGGCTTCACTCCAGGAGCTGCCACTCAAAAGCCCTCTTTGCCATTCTTCCCCATCTGTTTAGCACCTGCTCTGAAGAAAGGTCCCTGCAACTCCTAGGCATGTGGCAAAGCCTGGTGCCATGAGGGACCCAGATGTAGAGCTTGGTGGCAGGCAGCATGACCCAGTGTGTCCTGGGGTGGGCAAGATCTGGTGGGAGAGAATCGTGCTGGGAGGTGTCTGTGGCACTGTGTGCACTGAAGGCCTGCTGAGCACAAGCGTCCTGCACAGGACGTGGGCGAGGGGGGCCTGAGAGCCCGCGTGGCCCTCCACACTCCACTCAGCTCATGGAGTAGACCGCTATCCTTGTAAACAGCTGCTGCACCTGGCCCTTGATGGCTGGATTTCTGTGAATTTTATGAAATTTTAAAATTTGTCAGTTATTTAGATATCACTAATTTGGTGCATAAAGGCTTCGTTTTTGTGGAAATTATGTTTAGAAATTAAAGTTGATTTGAAAACTAACAATTCTGTAACTGTTTTTGACCTAAAAAAGAAAACAGTTTCTTTTTTTTTTAACCTTTGTTTTATTTATTTTTATGTGCTGCTCATATGCACTAGGCGAGCACTCTACTGCTAAGCCCCAGCCCCAGCTCCAGCTCAATGTCAGAAATTTTCCAAGTGGATTAGGCCTGACCTCATGGAGCTGGGGCCCCAGGCAGGAGGGCAGGAGCAGAGTGTGGGTAGCCCAGAGCTGCCCCGTGAGTTGGCCCCAGGTCCAGCAGGACAGGCATCATTGCTGGGGTAATCTTCTGACCTGCCATCACTTTTTGAAACACTCACTGAGCAGCCTCAGTTCAGGTCATTGAGAACTTTGGGCAGCACATTTTTTCATATGCAAACTGAAAGGAAAACCTCACCAAAACCTGTGCTGACCACATGGACAATGTGAGAGCCACCGAGTAATGTCCCCTGACACCCCACTCTTCTCTCTGCAGTCATGACAGAACCATGCAGGACATCGTTTACAAGTTGGTGCCAGGCCTCCAGGAAGGTAAGACTCACATGCTGCGCTAGGTCGGGGGCTTGACCCTTGACTGAGGGGCGAGCTCGCAGAGCCCGGTGGCACCGTCTTGTGCACCATACTCCCGACTCCTGCTGGATTCTCCTTTACTCTTTCTGAGGTGTGTGGAGTGTCTCAGTCCCGGGAAAAGGCAAAAACGCCCCCAAGGGAGATGCTGAGACCTCAAAATGTGTTTGCAGCAGTGATTGAGCTGCTTCCACAAGCTCACCAGGAGCTGTGTGCTCACCCGTCCAGCAGCTCCACCAGGCTCCTATGCCACCCGCTGTACCTTGCAGCTCATCCATGGTATTAGCTTTTGTCCTTTAGGATTGCTTAACCCAATGCCCACATGACTGGTGGGATTGCTCCTGCTATTATCTCTGGTTATCCTGTGAATGCTCTGGCTTTTGGCTTGTGTTTGTTTCTGGTTGTTTCTGGCAGGATGCACACAGGGCTTGTGCTTAGGACTGACCCATAGCCTCCTCAGTGTCAGTTGGAGGTGCCTCTGCACTTCTTATCCTGGGGTGTCCCCCAGGTCTGGACTTGCAGAGGACCTGCCTCCTGGGTTGGGTGGAATTGGCAGTAGCTCCAAGTTGTTCTGGCTACCCCTGAGCAGGTGCTATCTGGCCCTGGAGGTGAGGGGTTCACCGTGTCCTTGCTTCTGGGCGGGCAGTGGAGATGCTGTACTGCTCCTGCTGTTCCCTTCTTCTCCTGGCTGGAAGATGTTGACAAAGACACACTGCTGCTCAGGTTCCCTGAAGGTCTGTTTGTAGGGCAGGCAGGACAGACACACACGGAATCCTCCATCCTCTTTCCCAACACTCCGCCCACCCTGCCACCTGTACATTGCCATTAGGATCCTTTTGAAGCTGGGTCATGTCTATGGCCAGCAGATATCTCCTACTGGGCTAGGGTCCCTGTGGCATCCTGGCGGCCTGGGTGGCCAGTGCTCCCAGGGCAGGAGGTGCTGGGGCTACCCACGACTTCACCACAGGTGGGAGTACACACCAAGGCCGTAGGCAGTGCAGTTGCCTCTCCACTGCCATTTCTGGCACTGCTGCTTGGAGGAGAGTGGTGGTGTGGGAGGCCAGCTGTACTGAGCACCTGCTCACTCCTGGGTACCGCATCTCCCTCACCACACCAACCCATCCAGCATGGCACCATTGGCCCCACTTGGAAGTTGGAGGACCCGAGTTGGAGAGCCAGGTTCTCAGCTTCACGTCCCAAGCAGGAGGCTCGCACATTTGGGCTTAGCCCTCCTGCTGGTGCAACCCTAAGCACTCTTCTCTGACCGGCACATTTCCTCTGGGGTGGATGTCCTTCTCGAGTATTCTCACTCTGTCAAGGTGGTCCTCAGGTGAGTCTCACCCTGACGCAGCAGCTCACTTCCTTTTTGGTGGAGGTAGGCTGCAGGTCATCTGGCTTCCTTGGTTGTGCCAATGTTCGTAAACCTCATTCTCAGGCCAAAGTCTCCAAGTAAGTAGGGCCTTGGGGCTGGGGATGTGGCTCAAGCGGTAGCGCGCTCGCCTGGCATGCGTGCGGCCCAGCTTTGATCCTCAGCACCACGTACCAACAAAGATGTTGTGTCCGCCGAGAACTAAACAATAAAAAAAAAAAAAACATTAAAAAAAAATTCTCTCTCTCTCTTTCCTCTCTCACTCTCTCTTTAAAAAAAAAAAAAATAAGTAGGGCCTTGTACCCATGAGTCATTCCTGGGATCATGGGGTGTGGCATCTGTGTCCCTGGGACAGCTCCTGGGTTCTCCTCTTGCTTTGCTTTTGAGAGGCCGCAATTCATTTAGTTGCCAGCTATTTCTTTTTGGTTCTGTGGTATTTAAACCTGTCTCCCCCTGGCAAGACCTGTTCTCTGAGCTAACTAGGTTGCCTCTTTCACACCTGAGGCCACCTTCCTACTTTCCCTCCCCTTATGCCTAGGGCCTGGAGGATTTTCACACACTCAGCAGCAGACCTCCCTGCACCTCTTCCTCTGCTCTGAATGGTCCCTTGTGGCCATGGAGCTGCTGGGGACATGGTGTCTGCATGTCGTTTTATCTCATGCCCTGCTGCACTGGCTGGCACAGGTGCTGGCATCCGGCAGCCTACACCTGACCCATTGCCTTCTTAATGGCTTGAGGGTCATAGTGCATCAGTGACGGGGCCATGCCTGGCGTCTGGTCTGCCTCCCGTCCAGTGGCAGGCTGGTGCCTGCTGCAAGCCAAGGGTCGTGCACTTGTTGCTCTGAGCTGCAGGCAGCACTCTGCACATCTCAGCATCATGCCTGCAGAGTGAGAGCCTTCGAACACCTGTACCAGTGCTGGTCAAGCTTTCTGTCATCATGCCACACAGAATGTCCAAGCTGGGGAAGGAGAAAAGCAGGCTAGCAACTGACTGCCCTCCTGAGAGCATGTAGAACAGACCTGCTTAGCAAGCAGAACCACCTAGTGAAAGTGGGAAGCGACAGTCAGGCTGAAGTGAGGCTTGACTGGCCTGTCTGCTGGCAGGAGCCACATTTGCCACGCACGTCAGCCACACGGCTACACAGATTTCAGCAGCTTGGCAGCAGCCATCTAGGTCTTTGATTTTGTTCTGATCTAAGGGTTGAAGTTATCTCTGCTCAGTGCTATCAGACCCTGAATGACTTTGGAAGCCTCTCACTTCACACCTGTTTCTTCCTGTCCATCCTGGTGCCACAGGGCAAAGCCACACTCACCCCAGAGTGCAGGACCTCAGTGTGGGGGGGGACCTCGGCATGCGCTCCTGCCCTCAGCTTTCCCTCGCCCTCACAGAGTGCCGAGACAGTCGGCCCACAAAGAGAAAGCACTGGTTTGGCTCAGTTTTGAAAGTTCCAGTCTGTGGCCAATCAGCCTGTTGCTTCATGCCTCTGGAGAAGTGGCACAACCTGACAAGAGCGTGACCAGAGCAGAGCTACTCACCTCAGGCCTGTGAGCACTGCGGCCCCACATCAGTCCCTTCAGAGGGTCTCCTGATAGGTTCGGCCTCTTCTCTACCACTCCCTAAAGGGCCATTGTGGAGACCAAGCCTCGAGCACTGGGCCTTTGGGGGTTGCTGGTCCACACCACAGAGGCAGGACCTCGTTGTCCAGACTTGCCACAGCTGTGCTTCCTGGCGCAGCACCGTCTGGGGCCTAGACACAAGTCCAGAGGAAGTCAGCCACATGGTAGAGGAGTCTGCACCCGGCCTCAGCTGGAGGACCACGCCCGTGGCATTGGGTATGGTGGAAGGCCAGCACGGAGCAGGCCTCTGAGCTTGCCTCATTACACACTGGAGAGGTTCACAGCACAAGCCTGTGTGGGGACCTCAAGTGAGGCACGCAGGCCTTGTGGCATATGAGCATGGGGACATGTATGTGAGCCCTGATGCCAGGCGAACAGTGTCGCCCCACAGGGGCTCCGTCCTCACTCTGGAAAACTGCCCTTGGTGGCTGTCACTGTATTTTGAATTTCTTCAATAAAAATTTGGGGGGATTTGTTTCTCACCTGTTAACTGGGCTGTGCAGAGCTTCATTCTGCCCTCTGTCCTTCTGCCCTCTCCAGGGAGAGCTCCTGCCCTGAGTGATGTACAACAGGCTGGCGCACATGCTGAGCAGGGTTTACCCTGGTCTGCGGGCTCAGCCTCCCACCCCCAGGTTGGCACCCACCATGGGCCCAGGGACACCTCTGTCAGACTGGCCCAGGTGGCCGATGGCTTTCCTAGGAGTGGCTGTGGGTCTCAACATTGCTGCTTCCTTTTCCGTTCCTTAAGGGGCATCTTGCGGATGGAGTCTAAGTCTGCGTGTCATGGCACATGTGTGTTGTGGCGTGTGCTCCTTTGTAGCAGATGTGACCTCTGTCACAGTCGGATGGCTGTCAGGTTCCCCTGGGTGAATGGCTGCTCATCCTAGGGCGGCTTGTGCGTGGGGTTGCCTTGCTGTGATTGGCCAGTGCTTCAGCTTCTCTAGGAGCAGCCACCAAGGCTTAGGCACTGTGTTGCTGGGGATTGTCTGGAGGGCCAGCCCCGCAGTGGGACCCGTGGCTTTAAAGCAGTTCCAATCTTCCAGCGTTACAAATAGGACTCAGCAGATAGCTGGATTCTAATCTCCTCATGCATTTACCTGGTTCTTTGGGAATAGATGACTAATGGTAGGATTCTCATGTCATTGTTAAAGTGTATAGAGTATTTTAGGCACATGACACCAAAAACAATCCCCATTGTTTCAGTGTGTAGAGACATGGCATTGGGGCCCTTATTTTTATTCTTTTGTGTCCTCATGGGTGAGAAGTAAAGAAATAATATGTGCTAAGGTGTCCAACCCAAGTTGCTTGCCTCATGTCCCCAGGTCCTGTGGGCTTGCCATGCTGTCCCATGTCATGCACAGGGTGCCGTGCCTCCGTCTGGGCTGCTTTTGTACAGTGGGGGGACACCCCATTCTGAGCTGACCCTTGCTGGCTCTCAGGCTAGAGTGCACGTGCCTCTCGCCTCTAGCAATGCCCACGGCTCCTGCAGTGCTCAGCCTATACGTCTTCCTTCCTGCACACTTGAGCATTTTCAGAACAGCTGTGTAGGGCTGGACATACCCAGGACTCTGCCCAGGTGGTCTTGGGGCTCGTTGTCTGTAGGAAAAAACAGATATGCAGGTAAAAAAAATCAATAAAGGACTTTTGTTTCAGCTACACAAATTGGTTTTCCCAGAGACGCTTGATAGGGCCGTCATCGAGCAACTCCCTTAAATTTTCTTGCTACCTGTGTGTCCTGAGTGGTGTCCAGCCTCTTGCTTCTTCCCTGAGGTCTGAGCATTAGTCACATGGATGGAGCACTAGCTAAGAGTCACTCAGTAGCAGGGAACTTATGGTTCCCTGGAATAAAGGTGCCAGGCTGGCCTGCTGTCCAGTGAGGGTGCAGGTTGGCAGCTGTGTTCAGGCCCTCCGTCAGCCAGCAGTCTGGCAGATCTGGCAGAGGTAGAAGGATAGAAGGGACTTTCTGCCTGTCTTCAGGAGGAGTTCCTCTCTGGGGAGGGTTTCCTCGATTCTTGCCCTGTTCTGCTGCTGGATGCTGACACCAGGGGGCACTCTTGGCCCAGTGCCAGGTGGACACTGTCAGTACCCAGAAGCTTCCAGGCACGGTTGCCCTGGTCCTTTTCCTACTGGCAAGCCCACCCTCGGCCCGTGCGAGCACTCCTGCACTGCCTGTGGTAAAACGGCCATGGGCACCAGACAGCACATCTAGATCGCCCAGCTGTCTATGCACAGTGGTGGTACCCAAGGATCACCAAAGCTCCCTCTGTTACACCCCAGCACTTTGTGGGGCCGCGGAGGGGGTCGGGTCACAGGGCTAGAGAGCCTTTCCACTTGCCAGGTTCTTGTGTGGTAGGGCCTTGCCCTGGTTCCTGTGCGCCGCTGCATGGTCCCACAGTGCTGCGTTGACCAGGAGCTCTTGCCTCACCTGCTGCTTTCTTGGCAATAGCAATCTTCAGGGTTCATAACCCAAATCTGCATTCCTTCTATGGCATCTGTGCAGTCTTGCTGAATCCCTTCCTATTGAAGATTGAAGGCTGTCTGTTAACTTTTAATAGCGGAAATGAGGAAGCAGAGGGAGTTCTACCACAAGCTGGGCCTGGAGGTGCCGGGTGACATCAAGGGGGAGGCGTGCTCCGCAAGACAGCACTTGGATCCCCGCAATGGTGAGTGTCTCCATGGCTGCATATGCCTGGGCTCCATCAGGCCTCTGGTGCAGCTCTAGGTGGCTTCACCACCCATGAGGCAGCCCTTAGGGGTGCTGGGCGGGCATGGGTCAGAGAGCCAGAGACACCAGAATGTGCCTGGAGGTCATGGTCAAAGGGCAGAGGGCCTAAGGAAGATGAAGGTGAGGGAGGTGAGCTTCCTAAGGTTGGACTGTGCTGTCTTACCATAAAATGGCAAAATAACATTTGGTTTGGGTGTGAAGTCGATGGCACCTTATAGTCTCTGCATACTGAACATTGTTCAAATCTTTGAGGCCTGGTATTTTTCTGGTGGACCACACAAGTTCCTGAGAAATCTCTGGACCAGCCTGAGTATACCTGATGATGCGTAGACAGGGGGAGGACCCTGGCCACCGCCATGTGGAGAGCCAGCCACCCAGTTCTCAGGAGTCACCCCAGGCCAGAGAGGTGGCCAGAGTCTGTCCCTAACCCTGTTGGGGTTCTGGGGCAGGCTCTGGAGCCAGGTGCTGTGGGAGCCTGGCGCTGGTCCTGTTGCCCACTGCTCAGTTATCTCTGTGCTCTCAGACAGGGTCCCCAAGCCTTGGGCAGCCTCAGGAGCCCTGCAGCCTGGGGCACCTTGTCTTGGCAGACCTTTACACAGGCTTGAGTTCCACTGGGCTTTTGAGGCCAGTCTCAGAGAGAGACTGTTGGTGGCACTTTGTGCTTCAGGGTTGAGAAGAGCATGGCATCAGGCCTTCTCAATGCAGTTAGCACCCCTGGGTTCCCACCACTGCTCAGTGGCTTGGGATTCAGGGCCTCTGGATTTCAGTGGAGGGAAATCCCCAACTCTCAGTGTTTTCTCTTTGTGTGACAGGTGAGACCAAAGCAGACGACAGTTCACACAAAGCCACCACAGAGGAGAAGCAGGAGGAGGATGACGACTACCACCGGAGTGACGAGCAGGTGGGCCCCACGAGTCTCCCAGCGCCATGCCGGCTGTTCTTTTTTCCCTTTGGTGTACTACCAGACACACGTATATGCTGTCCATTATACATTCCAGACTTAAACATGGCAGTCCCCTCAGGTTCCTCCTCCCAGACGCTCTGTGCTGTGAGGAGCACCTGTGGGCAGTGAGAGGGACTGGGCTGCTCCCTCATGACCAGGCAATCAGGACATGTGGGAGAGCGACATGGGCCTTGGTGCCCACCCATGGCAGCTTTCTCAAAGCCTCACGCAGTCACCTGCAGATGCTTAGAATTGATCTTGCTCCAGGGTGATGAGCTCAGCATGTGGGAACGGGTAGGTGCAGGGAACTGTCCATAGCCAAAAAGTCTCGCTCAACGTCTGGATAGAAAGGAGCTGTGAGGGGCAGTCCCCAGCTGCCCTGTATTGTGGTCCCAGCAGCTGGGAGGTAGTAACCAGCTGCCAGGTACACCCCAGGGCACAATCCTGCCAACTCAGGTCAGGACCTTTGCAGAGGTGGGGTTGGGCTGGCCACAGCAGAACACAGCTTGGCTGAAATGTGGCTGGGGCAGAGCACAGGGACCTTTGATGTTTCTTTATCCACGCCTGCACTTTAATGACACTTGGTGGGCCTCGCCAGAAGCAGGGACAGGGCTACGGGTGCCCTGGGTATGATGAAGGCAGCTCTAACTGCAGCCCAAGCCCTAGAGCAGAGGTCACCTTGGTGGTGTGGCCCCAACCCATGCTACTGTCTGGTCCTGAGTCTATGGGTATCAGTCACCATCTGAAGGTGGCTTAGAGGGTTGCTCAAATAAGGCCTTGTCTCCCAGACCTGTCCCCCTGCTCCCTGGGACTCAGCCCTGCGCCTGGACCATGTGGTCTTGCGCCTGGACCTAGTGCTATGGGTGGTGGAGGATTGTATCTAGTGTTCTGCTCTATTTGACTTACACTTTGCAGCTCAAGTTTTTTCCACTGTTGACCTACTGATTTTTGCTGCAGCACACAGTGCCTGGAGCTCCATGCTTAGGTGGCCTTGTGTATATGAGAGCAGGCCCTGCTGTGTGCACGCCACACACACACACACACACACACACACACTCACACACACACTCACACACACACACACACTCACACACACACTGGTTTTCTCAACTCTAGTTTGAAAAGTCCTATCTGCTGTGCCCTTATGCTTGACAATGCATGTTTTATTTTGGCGTTAGTTACTGTGATCCAAATACCCAAGAACACCTTGGAGGTTGATCTGGACTCATGGTTTCAGAAGCTCGGTCTGGTTCTAGGTTGGGTGACTCCAGGGCTCTGGTCTGAGGTGAGGCAGCACCTCTTGGCCGACGAACATGGTGGTGGCTCCATTCTCGGTGGCCAGGCAGCAGTGGGAAGGGGCAGGGCCCCTGGAAAGGCAGTGTTGTGGGGCCTGCCCCAGAGACACCTAGCCACGACACCCCTGCCTGCAGTCCCCGCCCGCTCAGCCCAGTCCTGATCCAGCTGTTCATCTGTGGATGCTCCAGCATGTCTGGGAGGAGCTCTGGCCACCGCACATGCAGACCACAGCACTTTTAGAGCCTGCTGCCCTCTGCTCACTTCCCACAGGTGCCTTCACTGGCCTCGTGCTCCTGTGTGCTCTTGCCTGCTGCGTGTTGTGTGGCCTGCCCTGCAGTGGGGGATCTGCCCTGAAGGTGCCACGGGTGCCCCATGTCCTGTGCTGTGTGCTCTCTTGCCAGCCCATTTTAAAGTTTTGCTTTTTTCTCCCACATTTTTTCCTGGTGCATCACTGTTGTACATGTTGATAGGATTTCTTGTTACAAAGTTGTACATGCACACAATACATAATATAACAATATGATTTGGCCAGTCTCACTCCCCAGCACTTTCCCCTCCCTCCCTACCTTCCATCTCCTGATCCCTCTTCTCTACTGATCGCCCCTTGATTTTCTTGAAATCTACCCCACTTCTGTTTTCCTTTTGCTTCTCTAGCTTTGG
Source organism: Ictidomys tridecemlineatus (assembly GCF_052094955.1). NCBI lineage: Eukaryota > Metazoa > Chordata > Mammalia > Rodentia > Sciuridae > Ictidomys > Ictidomys tridecemlineatus. The sequence continues at coordinate 369,187 of NC_135485.1, forward strand.
CATATGAGAGAAAACACACAACCCTTAGCCTTCTGAGTTTGGCTATGTCACTTAATGATGGTCTCTACTTCCATTCATTTTCCTGAATGTGCCATGATTCCATTTTCTTTATTGCTGAATAAAACTGTTTTGTGTATTTTTACCACATTTTCTATATCCATTCATCCGCTAATGGACACCTAGGCTGATTCCATAGTTTGGCTACTGTGAATCATGCTTCTGTAAACACGGGTGTGCATGTGTCACTGCAGTAAGATGACTGTAATACCAAAGAGGGTCTAGCTGGGTCACATGGTGGTTCCATGCCAAGTCTTCTGAGGAACCTTCACACTGATTTCCTCAGTGGTTGTCCCACCAACAGTGTAACAGTGTTCCTTTTCCTCCACATCCTCTTCAGCATTGTTGTTTGTATCTTTGATGACTGCCACTCTGACTGGTATGATATGAAATCTCAGGGTAGTTTGATTTGCATTTCCCTAATTTCTAACGATGTTGAACATTTTTTTATGTACCTGTTGGCCATTTGTATTTCTTCTTTTGAGACGTGTCTGTTTAGTTCATTTGCCCATTTGTTATTGGGGTTATTCATTGTTTTGGTGGTGACATTTTTGAGTTCTTTACATATTCTGGATATTAATACTTTGTGAGAACAGTAGCTAGCAAAGATTTTCTCCTATTCTGTGGGTTCTCTCTTCAGATTCCTAATTGTTTCCTTTGCTGTGTAGATGCTTTTTAATTTATTGCTGTCCCATTTATTAACTCTTGGAATTATTGGCTAAGCTTTAGGGGTCCTACCAAGAAAGCCATTGCCTGTACCTAAAAGCTGGAGTGTTGACCTTATTTTCTTCTAGGAGTTGCTTAGTTTCTGGGTTGTTTTTTGTTGTTGTTGTTATTGTTGTTATATTTTGTTTTTGTTTGTTTTGGTTTTTGGGTACCAGGGATTTTGGTACTCAGGGACACTTGGCCACTGAGTCACATTCCCAGACCTATTTTGTATTTATTTAGAGGCAGGATCTCACTGAGTTGCTTACCATCTCACTTTTGCTGAGGCTGGCTTTGAACTTGTGATCCTCCTGCCTCAACCTCCCAAGCCACTAGGATTACAGGTGTGACCACTGTGCCCAGCTAATTCATAGGTCTTTGTTCCATTTTTGAGTTGATTTTTGTGCAAGGCGAGAAATAAGGATCTAGTCTCCTTCTACATATGGGTAACTAGTTTTCCCAGCATCATTTGTTAAAAAGGCTCTTTTCTCCAGTGTAAAGCTTGCTTTTTGTGGTCAGGCTATAACCCCCACAGCTGACTGTGTGGGAGGAAGTGCAGTTGGCCATCATGAGTCAACCAGTGCATTCACCACCATTTGCTACAGGAGTATCTACCAGGAGACCTGCGAACCACATGGGTCTGTTCTGTCCAGCAAGCCCCACGTAACCCACCCTGCCTCATTATTAAACTATTTACCTGAGCTGTGATATAGTAGGATAATCCCCAAGATTATCTTGAGAATCAGGTGAGGTGGTGGTGCACCCTGTCATTCCAGTAATCAGCCAGGCCTTAAGCAACTTAGCAATACCCTGTCTCTAAATGAAAAAAAAAAAAAAAAATAAGAAGCTTTGGGATGTGGCTCAGTGGTTAAGTGCCCCTGGGCTTCATGCCAAAGGAAAAAAAAAGGAAAGAGAAAGATTGTCTTGAGTAACTGGCGCTTTGCTCCTCTGAATGGCCTTGGGAACCAGCTGCCGGCTTTCCTCAGCAAGCCCTTGGAACCTTCACCAGAGAGAATCCGAGTGTCTGTAGATTCTTGTTGGGAAAAGGCAGAGTTCTAAGAGAGGAGTGCTCGTCCTTGGGCCTCTATGATTGGTGAGCCTTGAGGCCGCCTGGCAGGGGTCTGCCTTCGACAGAGCTGTGCAGGAAGCCTGGGGAAGGTTTCTGTGTGCAGCTCTGATGGACTTGGGTATGAGCAGATGAGACCAGCCTGGCCGATGACTATGCACTGCCTCTGCTGGGTGCTCTGAAATGGCTGGGGACACTGCTGTAAAGCCAAGTCCTCGCTGAACTCATCCTGCAGCCAAGCACACTCTGCCCCAGTGGCCTCTGCACACCCACATGCTTCAGGGCCTGGGCAGCAGCCCCTGGCAGGGGAGGACTCCTGATGTGGCCGTCAGTAGGCCCTGCCTGCCTTCTGTCTTCCACAGAGCTGCGCTCAGGCTGGGCACAAAGCTAGCTTCCTCACCAGAACCCTGGCTGGAGCAGGCAGCTGGGCCCGGCAGACCCGTGTCTTGGTCTGGCTCAGACTCCACACCGTGAAGGGTGCCTTGTGCCTGCCACTGCACTTGGGCCACACCCAACCTGGGGTCAGCCGTCTGTGATCAGTCCCCTCCTGAGCACAGGTGGCCCCTCAACCAGTGCCACACATGGCCAGCACATGCCCTTGCGCTGCGTTGTGCCAGTGGGTGTCCACCCCGTGGGTGTCCACAGGGGGGTGCTCCAGGCTGTCACTGTGGCTCAGCTCTTGGTGCACACAGATTCAGATGTTTCTCCAGTTTTGTTTTGGTTGACATGTGCCTGGAGTTAGTTTTTAAACATCTTAAGTGTGATGCTTTCTGTAGCTATCTGCTAGGGATTTTTAAACCAAATCAGAATTTTTCCTTACCTGGCAAGTAGCTTTGCTTCCCCGTGACCACAGGTGAGTATGAGCGGGTCTCTGCCACTCTACAGCCCCGTGTTTCTCTGTTCCCCTTTCTGGCACCAGGTGCTGTTGGTGGCAGAGAATTGCTAAGTTTTCTGTAATCTGTTTGCTGCCACTCGCTTGCAGGTTGTAAGTTCTGCTTCAGCTCATGTAGTGGCCACAGATCACTCAAGTGAACAAACATCTGCATGTTGAAGGTCCAGGGTTAGCATCGCTCTGCACCTGCCCGTCTGGGCCCTCTCTTTCTTCCTCCTTCATCTCTCTTCCTCCCCAGGGTCTTTCCCACTGAGCTCTGCTTTTCACAGTTGCTTGCTGCTGACTTTGCTTCATTCTCTTTGTTGGTTTTGTCTTGTTTTTTTACTGGGATTGAACCCACAGTGCTCTGCCAGGGTCACCCTCAGCCCTATTTAAAGCATTTTTTATTTCAAGACCAGGGTCTCACTAAGTTGCTGAGGCTGGAACTTTTGATTCTTGTGCCTCAACCTCCAGAGTCACTGGGATGATAGGGGTGCCACCATCCTGACACTCTCGGTTATTTATCTGCTTGGTTCTGTTTCTTCCTGACTTGAGGTCCACTGTGCCTCACTATTTAGGACTCCTGTCCAGTGGAGCCCTGCCCCAGCCCCACAGCTCCTACACACTGGCTGGACGTGGCTGTCCCTCCAGCTCACCTCTGTTGGTGCTCTGCTTCCTTCCCTACTTGAACTGGTGCCTGACTCTGTGCTTCTTGTGGTTAGCTTCCTCTAGAGATCTCTCGGAGGTTAACCCTCCACACTGAGATGGACCATGGCCAGCCGCTGTTGGGTTCTAGCTTCGTGTTTGCTAGTTGATGATGTGCCTGTATCTCACACTTGTAACTCTCCCTTTTGCATCTCTTACCACTTTAGACATCATGTGTCAGTTGATTCTTTTATCTGAATTTTAAGGGGCCTCGGTGTTCTCCAGGTTCTCGGTTCCCACCTCCTGCAGTGGTAGGCTTCTGCAGCAGTCCTGGGAGATTGTGTTTGCTTTGTGGATGGTCAGGATGGGTGGGTGAAGTGGGTGGGTGGCTCACAGCACTAGAATCCTGTGGTACCCCTACCCTGACAGTTGGAGGCTGCTGCTCCTCCAGAGAACTGCACAACCACATTGCAGTTCTGCTAGGGACTGCCTTTCCCCAAGGCCACACTGGTCCCCATGTCTGCCTCATCCTCAAGGCCACACCTAATGCCATGTCTCTCCAAGCTTCTCTGAATGCTCCAGCCACCCTGCCAGGGTTCTGCCAAGGCTCCCTCAGGGCATCTGTTTGCCAAGGGCAGGATGGGCGGGCTGACTGCAAAGGCCAGGGTGACGGCAGGCAGTTTGAGGACTGTCCAAATACCTGAAGAGAACTGCAGCGATGGAGAAAAGCAGCTTCTGACTTTAGAGGCCCGGCTCCTAGGCTTAAGGCAGGGTTATCAGTGGAGACCTGCTGACAACTGACTGCCTGCTGACATGGCCCTCTGTCCCCAGGTGAGCATCTGCCTGGAATGCAACAGCAGCAAACTGCGGGGTCTGAAGCGGAAATGGATCCGCTGCTCAGCGCAGGCCACAGTCCTACACCTGAAGAAGTTCATCGCGAAGAAGCTAAACCTCTCCTCCTTCAACGAGGTAACTGCTCCTCTGTGAGCAGAGGAGACAGGCGTCGCTCCCCACTCGTGAGAGATCCTTCTCAAGTTCTTTGTTGTTGTTTTTTCCCCACAACTTTGGAAATTTTAATAGAAACAAAATTCCTGCTGGGTTTTCTTGCCCTGCCAGGTCGTCCACAGGAAAAGCAGCAGAGGCTGTGGGAAGAGAGGGTGCTTGGAGTAGGCTGGAGACTTGTCCTGAGGAGCAGTCCTGCTCCTGCAGTTTGCCTCCTGCGTGGATGGTCAGGATGGGTGGGTGAAGTGGGTGGGTGGCTGCCAGCTTTGAGGTTGTAACAGTAGTGAAACTTGTCTGACCCAGAGCCTGGGCATCAGGGGCTCTGGAAGAGAGTGTGTCACCACAGCAACCATGGCCCTCACTTGGAGGTGCAGATGGCCAGCAGGAGCCAGTTCTTCTGGGCCCAGGCCAGGCTCCATGAATGGTGGTGTAGCATTATAGGCCCCTCGGGCTGGGTGAAAAGTGAGCTCTGGGGCACAGACACAGGAGCAGGAGAGGCCAGTGGTAAGAGCTGTGAGAGAGAAAGGTCAAGGTGTTGTGTAGAACCCAGGTGGCTGACACGAGGTGTGCTGGGGAGAGCAGTGTGTGGACACGGCCTGGCAGGTGAACCACGGCCTAGCCAGAACCTGCGGACGCACCTTATTTGGAAATCGGGTCTTTGTGGACATAATCATGTTAGTGATCTTGAAATGAAATAATCCTAGATTATCTTCTGGACCCTAAATCTAATAACAAACGAGCCCTGTATGAGAATGAGGCGGTGAAAGGTGAGACAGACTCATGGAGGCCTCTCAGTCCCTCAGCCCCGGGTCGAGACTTGACCCCAGGGTGGCTCAGGCGTCAGGACAGGCTTACTGCTCTCCTGCTGTCTGCTGCTCTTGGGGCCTGTGAGGATGTAGCCTAGAGGCCCTCAGCAGTTGCAGCCCTGCTTGTGGAAGGCCCCTGCTCCTTGCTGATTTCCCAGTCTGCTTCTGCACACAGCCACAGAGGCCATGTGAGAGGCCAAAGGGCCTCTGCAGCGCCACAAAGCCAAGTCTCAGGAGGCCAGGAAGGGACCCAGTCCTGGCCCAGCGCAGCCCCATAGGACACACTACACATGCCAGCCACGTGGGACCCAGAGAAACCAAGTCCAGATGCAACTTGCGTTGGGAAGAAAGCAGAGGAGAAAACAGGGAAGGGATGTGGCTTGGCTTGCATTTCTGTGCTGAACAGCAGCCTCGCTGGTAGCTGGCCTGGAAGGGGTGAGGGGACTTGGGGTTCTGTGTAGAGGAGGCAGAGCTTGTTAGAGGGAGCACGAGTATACCCTGGAGGGGAATGGTCCTGGGTAAGCCTCTCTCCCTGGCACAGAGAGCTGTCCTTGGGAATGGCAAGAGGCGTTGAGGTATCTGCTGTGGTCCCAGAGCATCGGGATCCCACAGTCTGCTCTCTAGCCCCTTTCACAAATGCTGGGCAGGACAGAGGAGCCTGTGTGAGAGGACAAGAGGCACAGGACACGTCACAGATGACACCCTGCCTCGCAGGGCACAGCAGCCACTGCTCTGCATAGCACAGGGCATATGGAAGCAGAGCCATTGGCATGCCCACCTGGATCACCACCGCATGCAGTCAGAGACATGCTGTAGAAAACACAGGAGAGAGTGCCAGCTGCGGGCCTCCGAACCAGGAGCACCTCATAGCCCTGGCCATGTGGATGCTGAGCGGCTCCTTACAGACAGCAGGCCCTGTTGTGTGGGTGCAGGTTCACGCACCAAACAAAGGCATCCTGGGATGTGGACCTGGGTGTTGGGGCTGGGTGGGCCAGGCAGGAGCTCTTCTGCCAATCAGCGATGTGGGACCTAAAGTGGCTCCAAAAATAGTCTGTGTAGTAAGAAAAGCCTGGGAGCCCTTTTCTTTCACTGCAGTGGGGGGCAGGATGCGGGGGAGGGGGTCCATGGGCAGGGCACCTCTGTGGAAGCAGCCTGGCTGGTAATGTGGTAGAAAAGGCCATTACAAGTGTGCACTGAGTCTCCACTGGACCGCTCAGTTTCCCTCCCACCTTCACTGTCCAGGTACCTTGGTGCCATCCTTGCTGCTGACCAAACTGCTTCTGACCTTCCAGGTTCTTGAGGCTGTCTGCTCAGGAGTGGACACATGTCCTACTCCTCAGGGAATGGAGGCAGGGACATAGATAATATATAGATAGACAGCACGAGCCCTCGGGGCTCACCCAAGAAGCTATGAGCCTGAGAAGGATACAGCATGTGCAGCTTTGGGGCTAGAGTGGCCAGGCCTTGTCCACAGGCCCCCTGTGGCTGAGCCCTGGGCCTCTGTAGGGAGGCTGCCCCTCAGGAGCAGTTGACACCTCACCTTGTGCTTGCTCCAGTTTCCATTCCTGTGGGGCAGGAGTAGGTGAACAAGGGAGTCACGCCCTTCTGCGGTGCTCAGGGGACGTCACAGATGCCCAGGAGTATGTTCTCTCCTGCTGGCAATGTCATGGGTCTCCATGCAGGTCAGTGGGGCCTTAGCCACAGGCCAGCTTGTCCCTAATGCAAGCCCCTCTTCCACTAGCTGGACATCTTGTGCAACGAGGAGATCCTGGGCAAGGACCACACCCTCAAGTTCGTGGTGGTCACACGGTGGAGGTTCAAGGTGAGCTTGTGCCTGTGTGCTCCATGGTGCTCACTGCCCTGAGAACCCACCATGCAGCTCTCATCTTCTTGGGCTCTCACCCTGGCTGGGCCTCCTCGGGAGGGGGTCCTCAGCTTCCCACTCCTTGTTGGGGCAGGAGGCAGTGATCATTGTGCTCAGCAAACCTGCAAACCTTTGGTGGCTTACTGAAGCAGGGAACCATAGTGGAACCCCCATCCTGGGCAGAAAGGGCAGAAGGTGACTGGGCTGAATGAGGTCAGGGCTCCCGTGGCCAAAGGGTTGAGACCTGGAGCAGGAGAGACCACAGCCGGCACAGATGGGAGGGGCTGGCACCCTGGGCCCTGGCATCGGGCCTGAGCAACGCACAGGTGGTCTCTGGATTACCTGGACCAAGGATGTGGGGCTCAGTCCCCAGCAGCCCTGCATGGCCCTGGACCAGGGGAGTCTAGGGTGGCACTGTGGGTCTTTTAGCATGGGGCATGGCTCCTGCCTTCCTGGGAGGTGGCGTGTCCACTGACCCTGGTGGCCTACTGAGTGCCATGACTTTGTCTTACAGAAGGCGCCCCTCCTGCTGCACTACAGACCCAAGATGGACTTGCTGTGAGCCTGGCTCTTCAGACTGGCCCTATGTCCCAGGGGCCACATGGCCATGCGCAGCACCCGCAACAGAACTTGCTTCTGGGTGCCGGGTGGACCAGACTTCTGAATAGAGAATATTTATAACTTTTGTACAAGAGAATCCACACCCTACAAGACACTACCAGCACGTGTTTACAGAGGATGAAAACACTTGCAGTTCCACGCAGCCGCACGTGCTTACCCACCACAGGCCCTCGGCCGGCAGGCGCGGCACGAGGCTCCAGGACACCGTCTTACAGACCTCCGCTCGCTTTCCAGGTCTCGAGAATCTGAGTTCATTTCAGTTTAGTTCACGGATTGGTTTCTTAATAAGCCTCAAAAATACCGTACTTTTATTGAGTCCTTCCTAAGTTATTGAAAAAGTCTTTTCATGGTAAATATTTATGTTGCCTTTAGCTTCCTGAAGACTTAGAAGATATATAAAGATTTAATTTAAAGCATACCAAAAGAGGCTTGCGTTGGTACTGAGTGGGCACTAGTGTCCACCCCGCCTCGGGCAGCACAGTCCAGGCATGCGTCCAGGTGCACGTGTGGGGCTGGAGGGCCCGTGCCACCCAGGCTCCCAGCATGGCTCTGGCGCACCGGCTGGCAGACCAGAGGTGGCTCAGCCCGCTCAGCACGGGCCTAAAGACCCTTCTTGTTTTTAAAAATCTCATTTATTAAAAAGGGCACAGATTGTTTGGTGCCATCATTTAGTTTCCTACATTGTCCTCCCCGTTTCTGTGCTAAGGAAGAATGTTGGGCAGGGGCTTGTCAGACCAGTGTGGGGTTGGGGTGCTGGTGCCGGGTGCCTCCAAGCAAGACCAGCAGGGCTCTCCCTCCTGTAGATGGAGGCCACTGTGCTTTGCCACCCTTGTCCCGGGAAGGTGCTGGGTTGGGGTGGGCAGGCCCAGGGGAAGCAGCTCCCCCAGCACATCTTTCCCGGGTCACAGGCAGGGTGCTCTGTGCCAGCCCTCCCTGCTCCCCAGTGTCACGTTGCTGTTGAGTTAGAGGATGATTTCTGCCAGCAAGTACACGCAGACCCCCACCCCCGGCAGAGGGGCGGTCCTGGAGCTCCAACATAGGAGTCCTGGTGTTTCTGGGGAGCTTTGGGACCCCTCTCTCGGCCCTGCAGGGCAAGCATTACCCTGACCCCATGGTCCCTGCCAGGTGCTACCCACCAGTTCTTGTTGGGTAAATGGGAGTCTCTCTCTGAGGCCAGGTCACCAGGAGGCCTCACCAAGGCCTGGGGTTTTCCTGGGATTTGCTTGGAAAGCTGTGGTGGGCTGTCGGCATCCAACTCTGCTTATTTTCTTCTGCTTCCTGCTTCACTTACACAGAATGTCGGAAGCAGCAGCCTTGAGACCTAGTGTGAGGGGCAAGGAAGCATCAGAGTAACTGGTCCAGTTCCTGGTCCTTCTGAAGCAGACACGTGCTGTGAGGGGCTGGTCAGAGCCCACCTCCTCGAATAAGCCAGGACCATGAGAGTTAGTGCTCCAGGCTTGCTGTTCAGCACATGGTCTTTAGGGTTGCTCTACAAGGATTTATGAGCAAGTATTACCTGTCTACCTCAAAACACGTACTGCTAAAGCCTCCCGCAGAGCCACGTTGTCACAGAGCACTTGTAAGTGTGACATTAGAATGTAGGTACGTCCTGTGTGGTGAAACTAAAGAGAGGTTTGACACGTGAGCCTCCAGATTCTAATGGAGCTGGTTCACACAAGAATGAACCCCACTGTGCAGCCTTCTGGTGTGTGTGTGGCCTGCGGATGCCATGGAGTCCCAGGACGTGCTATGGTGCTAAGTTGAGAGCTCTGCCGCAGCACGGTGGACGCCGCAGCCAGCAGCCCTGCTCCTGTCGCTGCAGTAACTTGACCAAACCTCAGCAGCAAAAGTACCTATTTTTCTAAGATTCCATCACATGGCTGTCTTCTCTGCAGGACAGCCAGTGCCCTTCGCCCTTGGTCTGATGCGTAGCCTTACCTAGTCAGAGCCTAGAGCTGACGAGCCTGCCTCGCCTGCAGGCCTGAGGGAGCTTAACTGACTCCAGGCCGCCCGAGTTCCAGCGTGACCACCAGGGCCAGTTAGCACACCTTGCAGAGCCTCCTGGCTGAAAGAGCCTGTGGGGCAGTTTGTTATGGCGTGCTCATGCAGCGAGTGCAGTGAGGTGGCTCGCGGGGCCACTTGGACAGACTGGCACCCACCTCCCACACGTGGTCCACTAGGTGCCCTGTTCACAGGAGTGTAAAACTCAGATAGAATATATAATATTGGATTTAAAATGCGGGGGGGCGGGTTAAAAGAAAACTTTATAAAATTATTTATTCTACTTTAAGCCTTCTATCCTATTTCCCATCCCTCCTCCAGCTTCGGTGTCCAGCTTTACTTGCTGGCGTGTGGGATGAACTCAAGGTGTCTGGAGCTTCTGCTCTGCGTAGCGTCACGCCTGTGTTTCACAAGGTGACGTGTATTTGCCTGCTTCTGTTTGGTAGGCCCAGCGTGCCTCCAGGAGCCGCATGCAGACCATGGCAGCTGGGTTCTGCCGCAGGAGAAGGGAGGGCAGGTGGGATCCCAAAACACACGCATGCAGCCGTCTGGCTATTCCTCTTGGTTGCTGTCACCAGGACCCTGCTCCTGAGGGTGTGGGAAATCTGCCAGTGGTGTTCAGCAGGGTGGCCCATGGCCCCCAGTTCATGTGGCCGGGCTGGCCAGGCTGGGCCACACCCGAGGTGGCCCTGGGGTCTGGTTTGGTTTCTAAATAGAACACGCAAGACGTCACTTGGTGGTCTGTAGCGTGCTGTGGGCAGCCTCCCCGTCACACGTGAGCACGCGGTGTGTCTAGAGCATCAGGGGCATTGTCGGGTAGCTAGGTCACAATCAGTTCCCCGCTTCCTCAGGAACCCACGCCAGCTCCCCATATCACATGACCTTAGCTCAAAACACAAGTGTGTCTCTGCCTTGATCTTGAAATACACCAAGGAAACAGATGGAGATAAGCAAGTTGGAAACGATCGATGTTAGGACTGCACCGTGGACTCACCACGCCTGTGCCCACCAGGCAGGGGTCAGCGTGGGGAGGACAGGCTGAGCGCCCAGGGTGCCTGGCTTCAGGGGAGCGTCACCTCAGTGGTTCAGCCCAGCTGCAGGTGGGACGCAGGGCTGGGACACAGCACTGGCTGGTGTCCCTGGCCTGGGCAGGTGATGGGGCAGACCTGGGCACTGAATGTGTGGCTTGCAGTTCATGTGCTCATCCTTTCGTTGGTGTGATTTGTACCTCGGTGGCGGCTTCTGTCTGAACTCTGGGGAATACTCCTGATGCTTGACTTCACGGCGGTGGAGCTTGTACTCAGTGTTTGCCACTCAATATTATATGCTTGTAATAAAAGCAGAAGAAAATCTACTGCATCTCCTGGGCTGGAAGTTTATTACGTCAGGTTTTTGTGAGCATGAGACCCTTGACCTGCTGGAGAACAGCTGGCCCTGCCTGCGCCTGAACTGAGGACGCAGACTTGCTGACCCCTTGGTATGGCCGAGGGCCATCTGCCTGGCATTCACCTTATACCAGGTAGTCCAGATCACCTGGAGACAAGTGAGCCTGGTAGGCAGCATCATGGGCGGGTCCTGGGAACAATTCCTGGGTGCCTGTAAGTGTGGCAGGAGATGCTGTAGTGTGCAGCCCACTCAGGCCTGCCTTGCCTGCATTAGGGCACATGCTTACCACACACGTGTTCACAAGCACACGGTCCTTCCAGGCTTGTGTCCTCATGCTCCATGTTGCCCTGGCATGGAGGTCATTTCAGTGGCCTGGCGAGGGGCATCGGGTTTGCAGAGGTTGTTGGCTTGGAGCAGCTCTGCCAACAGAGGTGCTACTGGAAGGTGTGCTGGCCCCAGCAGGGGCATGACAGGCCCAGGTTCCACTGCATATTCAACGGTTTGCCCAGAAACACAGTGTTGAAAACCTGAGGAAACGAGCGTTGGAAGGCCAGGAAGGTTGCTGCTGGGCTAGAGTCGGAGCCAGGGTGAGTGTGATCTTGGGAATCTCACTTGACCTCTGCTTTTCTTACCTTTGGCGAGTCGCCTGCCCCATTGTACGGGTGTGAAGATCTTGCAGAACCCTGTGCTGGTGGTGTTGTCCCAGGTGCTGGAGTGGACCGGACGAGAGCCTCGGGACCTCCTGCTCATTGCCACCCAGGCTGGCAGAGGGCAGCATGTGCCAGGAAGGTCAGTGGTGCCAGCTCGGAGGGGCACCACTCTATGCCCACAGTGGGGCCTGTGTCCATAGAGCAGTGACTGGGTAATGACAGGGCATAATCAGGGCCTCTGCACGCTGGCCGCTACTCAAGCCCCACTCCAGCCAGATGTCCTGTGGGTGCAGAGGCCTCCTCTAAGATGCAGCTGCCCCTGGTTGCCTGTGCCCAGCTGCTTTTCCTAGAGGAGGTGAGACAGTGGCTCTCCTGGTGGAACACAGTGAGGCTGTCCTTTGTGCGGTTTGCTGTGCCCTGTGAGCAGCGTTGAGTCCTCTGGGCCGCACTGGCTGCACCCCGAGCCTGGCCTGTAGTGGCAAGGTCTGTGGCCAAGTTGCCAGCTCTTCAGCTTATCTTTTTCTCCTCTTTTTCTTTGGTAGATCAATTATTTTTTTCACCTTGGTGAGCTCAAATTTATCCATATTTTCCTTTTTGGATTCTTTGACTATGCTTTTGGCATCATATCTAATAAACTATTTGCCAAATGCCAAGTCCCAAAGATATTTTTCTGTTTTCTTCCAAGTGCTTTGTATTTTCATGTTTCACGTGTATGTGATGTATTCGGTTGATTCTGTGAAAAGTGACATCAAGATTGAGGTTCAGGTTCAGGTCTGGGTGCCACGTGTACCATTACCACTGGCTAAACAGATTGCTTTGCACCCCTGTAGCAAGTGGCCCTGTGTGGGGTCTTTCCCTTGCTCTGCTCTGACCTCCGACTGTGTCCCTGTAGCAGACCACAATGCTTGGAACAAGTCAACATGAGTGGTGGGCTGGGTCCAGTTCTGTTCTTCTTTTATTTATATCTATATCCCTATCCCTGTCCCTCTCTCCCCCTCTCCCTCCCTCACCTCCCTCCCTCCTCTCCCTCCCCTTCTCTCACTCCCTTCCCTAACCCTCCCTCTTCCTCTCCCCCCATATATAGCATGTGTATACGTGTGTATGTGTGTGTGGCGCTGCTGGAGCCCAGAGCTTCCTGCATAGGAGGCAGTTTCTCTACCCCCGAGCCACACCCCGCCTGGTCTTCTTTGTAAAGAATTGTTCTAGTGCCCCTTTCTGTCTACCCCTGCATATAAACTCTAGGGTTGTCTTGTCTACGTTACAGAAAGCCCTGCTGGGGTTTCTGGAACTGTGTCAGTTCATAGGTCACTCTGGGGAGATGCCCAGTCCTGGGCCGCAGTGTCTTTCCACACAGGGGCCACTTTGGTTTCTGTCGGCATTCTGAAATTCCTGGCTCTATGATCCCCTGCACATCTGGTCTACTTATGCCTGATTCTCATTCTCCCTCCCCTCTTCAGGGAGCCTATTGGTTTTTAAATTTCAATGTTCACACTCTTTATTGCTTATATATACTAATAACTGTGCTTTGTTTGTCTATTTGTTTTTGGTATTGGAGATTGAACCCAGGAGTGCTCTATCCATTCCTTTTATTTTTTATTTTGAAACAGGGCCTCACAAAGTTGCTGAGGCTGGCCTCAAACTTGCAATCTTCCTGCCTCAGCTTCCCACATCACTGAGATCACAGGCATGTGCCACGGCACCAGCTCCATTAAGATGGTTTTGGTGTATTGTCCTGTGAACGTGTGGAGCTTAGCGTTAGCTCTCAGAGAGGCTCTGCTGTTTTAGATCAGTCTGGCACTCTCCTGAGGGAAGCCAGGGAGCTGCCCAGCTCCTTTACCCACTTGCATGGTTTTCAGTCCTTCTACCTTACTGCCCTGACCAGGAGTGGAGGAAGGATGCCTTTGCCTTGTTCCCCACCTCGGGAGGACAGCGTTCAGCATTTCACCACTGATGGTTGCCTTTGCACGTGTGTCCGAGTCCCTACACCTGAAGCTGGATGCAGTGCTGGGCCCAAGGGGAGCCTCCATGGGGAGGCTCCATGCTCAGGAGGCTAAGGCAGGAGGATCCCTGGAGCCCAGCAGTTTCAGGCCAGACCAGGCAGCACAGCAAGACCCATCTCCAAAACAGAACTACACACACTTAAATCTTGAGTATGATAATTTTTAAAAGAAATTTAAAATAAAATGCACCACCAACCAGGGAGCAATTGGAATTTGAAATTAAGTATACAATATCATTATCACTAAAAGAAATGAAGCTCACAGATATAACTCTGACAAAACAGACGCAGTATGCACAAGGAATGCCACATGCTGTGACGGAACAGAGAAAGGCACCACCCAAGGGATGCACACTCACTGGGGTGAGGTCCTCCTGGCTGCAGCCGGCCCTGTGGTCAATGACCAGCTACGCAGTGATGGAAGCAGCGGCATTCAGTGGGAGGACACCACCCCACAGGAGCCAAGTCGTGAGAGATCACACCCCTAGGGGAGAACTGAAACCTTGAGCCCAAAAAGGAGGCAAGAGAGGCTTGGGCCTGGGTGTGTGGTGGCTTCTCAGGTACATCACCATAGGAAGACACGGGAGCCCTGGGCTTTGTGGTAGGGCACCAAAGTATGTCCTCAGAGAAATAGCTGGTGAGATGGTCTTCCTCATGATTTAGAAACCTCGCTTTTCTAAGACACTGTAGGGGAATGAAAAATAATCCACAAACTAGGAGAAAGTATCTGCAAGTCACCTCCTAAAGAACTAGTGTCTAAATGCACAAAGAACACCATCTTAACAATAACAAACCACCTCGTTTTTAAAACGGGCAGAACTCCTGAACAGACAGCTCTCCAGAAGAGATGCAGATGGCAAATAGGCCTGCTAATAGGTGCTCAGAATCACACATCATCGGGGATTGCCAGCAGGACGGATGTGGAGGCCCAGCCACAGGCCTGCTGGAGAGGCTGGAGCCCTGAGAGGTACTGCCACGATGGACACGGTCGTGCTGCCTTCTGTAGACCTGGGTGCACAGTGCTTTCCATGAGCATCCACAGCAGCTTCATTCAGAGCTGGGCGCAGCCACCACCTGTGATTCCAGCCACTTGGAGGCTGAGGCAGGAGGTGCAGGTTCTAGGCCACCTGGGCAACAGGAAAGTGTTCTGTCCCATCAGCTGTATGGAAATGCCAATGGAACCATTAGAGATCCTATCTCAAAAAACAAAAGGTGGGGATGCAGCCCTGTAGTAGAGCACCTACACTAGCGTTGCAAGGGGAGGGGAGGGGGAGAGGTGGACCCGGAACAGCTGAGACATCCTTCAGTGGTGATGTGGTCCATCTGAACCAGGAACACGAGGCAGTGAGGAAAGAAATGGGACTGCGCTGCGGCACTAGAGAGCTCTTGCCAAGCACACACCAGACCTGGTTTGTCCCCAGCACTGGAAGAGGGAGGGAGGGAGGGAGGAGAGGAGGGGAAGGAAGGAGGGAGGGAAGAAAAGAATTGAACTGCCAAGCCACACAGCCCAGGTGACCTAATGCACACCACTGGGTGAAAGATGGTGAACGCTGAGAGCACCTTTAGGACCTTCTGGTGAGGGGCAGGGAGGGAGACCATCAGTGGAACCCCCGGGGGTGCCGCCATGGTTCAGGAGCTCCACTGCACAGCTGTCCCCTGCACTGCCCCAGTGAGTCCAGGGATGGACTGGACTTCTGCTTCCGGCAGCATCAGTTGGCACATGGCTGTCCTGATTCAATGTTAGGACTAGAGCTGGACCAAGGGGCACACGGAGCTCTGTGCTCCTCTCGACTTTTCATAACCTTAAAGCTGCTCACAAAATTAAGTCCAGTAATTTTCAAAAAGGACAACAACCCATTTTAAAGTAGACAAAAGATTTGAGTCCACACTTCTCAAAAGGAAGATACATGGCAGCCAGCAGCGCAGGAAAGTGTTCTGTCCCTCAGCTGTGCGGAAATGCCAATGGAACCAGTATTGAAAGCCAGACTCCTTGCAGAGCTGACCCCTGACCCAGTGGTCACACACTTATCACACTGGCAAACGGACTACAGCTCCTCTCAGGCAGCCTGCGCCTGGCTTTTGCCAAGGGAGGTGGAAGCCAACACTTTTGAGACCAGGCAGCAGCCTGTGCTCTTCTGTTCACACATTGTGACTCTACCTGACCGGGATTGCTGTGACTCACTCATGTCAGTGGGCAGCAGCACTCTGGGTCCTTTTTGTCACCCCACCACCACCACAGTCCCCTTCCTCTGTGCTCCCTTCTGTCTCCCTAGGACATTCTTTCCTTCTCTCTGTAGTTCTCCATATGAGAGAAAGCATCTGACTTTGAGTCTGCCTTAGCTCACTTAGCACGATTGTCTCTAGTTCCATCCATTTTCCTGAAAAGGACATAATTTCGTTCTTCCTTATAGCTGAATTGTGTATTTATACCACATTTTCTGTATCCATTCATCAGCTAATGGACACCTAGGCTGGTTCCATAGTTTGGCTACCGTGAATCATGCTGCTGTAAACATGGGTGTGCATGTGTCACTGCAGTAAGATGAAAAGGGTCTAGCTGGGTCATAGTGGTTCCATGCCAAGTCTTCTGAGGAACCTCCACACTGATTTCCTCAGTAGCTGTAATAACTTACAGTCCCACCAACAGTGTAAAAGTGTTTCTTTCCCCCCCCCATCTTTTCCAGCATGTATTATTGTTTGTATTTTTGGTGGCTGCCATTCTGACTGCAGTGAGATGAAATCTCAGGGTAGTTTTGATTTTGTTTCCCTGATTGCTAATGATGTTGAACATTTTTTTCATGTACTTGTTGGCCATTTGTATTTCTTCTTTTGAGAAGGGTCTGTTAGTCCTTTGCCCAGCTATTAATGGGACTGTTTGGGGCTGTGAGTGTTTGAGGCCTTCCTGTGTTCTGGATACTGATGCCCTTCAGGGCCAGTGCCACAGTCCGGCTGGCTGGGCAAAATAACCAGGGGGTGACGAACAACTTGTGTACATTGATACAGCAGGAGTGGGAGCTGTTTATTGTAGGACAACAGAGGTATTTATACATTACACACAGCTTATCTTAATTAATATAAACTCGATACAGCAGTCAACCAATAAGAAATCTCCACACTTAATGGCTCGCTGGCATTACTTCACAAACCACTCCCTCTGGCAAAATGCCAGGCGCCATCCAGACTTGTTTACAGACCTTAACAGGCCAGTCCTAGAGGATGGCTGGCGGAGGCCTCCCGTGCTGAAGGTCAGAATGTGACCCTGAGGTCGAGTGCAGTTCTGAGTCCAGGAAGATGCCAGCTGAGCTCTTGCCCAGGGCTCTGGCCTAAAGACATTTGCCAAGTGCTGTCTGCTGTAGTAGCTTCCCAGCCCTTGGTCCTAATAGCCCTGATGGTTTGAGGAGCGTTGGTCAGGCACTTTGGAGGATGGCCCTCATCTGAGGTTGGCCTGATGTTCTGGTGACTAGGCTAGGGTGGTGGGCATTGAGAGGGAGACAGCAGGGGTCATGTGGCCATCAGCTCAGCACCTCAAAGTTTTATGCTGCCAATGTAGTATGCCACTGGTGACCTCAGTGTGGCTCCTGTGTCACCCTTTCCCCTTTACATGCTGCACTCCTTGATCGAGGTCCCCTGTGCAGCCTGCACTCTTGGATGAGCAGTGTACCCCTCCTGAGGGCCCTGTCCCCACAGGTTGCGGGGAGACCCCTACAGGGCGAATCTGTCCTCACCCACTGGTATCTGCAGTGTCCTGGGCCTGAGCATTCTCCTCTCTACCTGGGTTGTGATCCTGCTCAGCTCTGACCCCTAGTATACTTGGTCATCTCTCATGGCCATTTGACACCCATCACTGTTTGCTTTCTAGAGTCTCCTACTTAATCCGTGCCCAAGGTTCAGTGGTGAACTCAGATTACTCAGCTATATTTCTGCTCTTACTGTTGCAGCTGTAGCCACACAGGGTACCTGTCTACCACTCTGCGAGGGGTCCAGCCAAGCACCATCCCTGTTCCAGGCTGCTATCCTGGGTTGGCATGGGTGGGTCATTGAGGGGGTGCATCTGTGACACATCCCACGCATGAAACACTGCAGGGCAGGCCTGTGCACAGCCACACAGAAGCCACCATTGTGCATGCTCACTGCAGAGCAAGAGGTGCTACCCACCTCCGTCCCCTCCTGGCCTCCTGCCTGAGTCAGCAGACCCTACCCTCGGTATTTCTCCAGGTCCTAGTCCAGCCCAGCCTCCGGCCCTCCCTTTGTTCTCTGTGCAGCACAAATCTCAGTGCAGTTACTAAAGAGCAAAATAAATAAATAAAATAGTCTTTTTTGTTTTGTAAGAAAACTGAATTTCAAATCTGATGACCATTATCTGTGGGGCAAATCCCAGGCACCAATGATCCTGGGTCCAGGTGCAGGGGAGCACACCACACACAAACAGTGCTGGGACAGCTCACACTCTGGCCTATCCTGTGGGCCATGGTCTTCCCTGAGCTTCAGCACCCTACTGGCCAGTTGACCACAGAGTAAAGAAGCACTGCTGACCAGGATTTAACCAAGGAACACTCTCTTTTTAAATTTTGAGATGGGCTCTCACTAAGTTGCAGAGGCTGGCCTAGAACTTGTGCTCCTACCTTAGCCTCGCATGTTGCTGGATGACGGGCTTTTTTTGTTGTGGTGGTTTTCCTTCAGGTACTGGGGACTGAACTCAAGGACTCACACAACAAGGCTGGGGACAAACTCAGCGGTGGAGTGCTCGCCCAGCATGCACAAGGCCTTGAGTTCAATCCCCAGTACTGCAGAAAGAAAAAATGGAGAAGGAAAGCTGACTTGCTCTTTCTCCCTCAGCCCAGCCCTGAGCCAGCAGGGGGAGGGCCATCAGTTGATGAGCTGGGAGAGACCCCAGGCATCCCAGGCAGCCCCTCCCAGTGAATTGGTGCCTTGCTGGGTTTGGGTTATGAAGCCTGTGGGTATTTTCATCCAACTCAGCCCTGTGGCCACCCTGGGGCACAGTGGTCTCCAGGGCTGTGAAAAATGGGTAAGTCAGAATGACCTTTCCACTAGCAGGGCAGGAAGGCTCTTCCAGGTGCTGTCCATGGAGCAGAGGGTCTGTGCTGAAGGAGGTCTTTCAACCTGGCAAGGAGAGGCATGAACCTTTTACTGCACCCTCCCCCAGACTGGGGACTTGGGAGGACAGAGGTTGTCCCCCTCTTCCTCTGTCCCCATACAGAGGCTACACTGTGGGCCCACCAGCTCTGTCCAGGACCAGGCCAGTTGAGTGCGGGGGCAGTGGGGAACAGTATGGAGACACCGAGGGGCTTGCTGGGACGGGGCCCCAGGTCATGGCCATGCAGGTGAGGGTGTCTCTGAATCACTTTCCACCTTAAGGTGGGTTCAGAGCCACCTGTCTATGCTGCCCCTTTTGGCCCTTTGTCTTGAGTGCCAGGGCATACCTGGCTGAGGGGCCCTCCTCCTGGCCAGCTCAGGCTGAGGACAAGCTAGTTGGGGCAGCGTGGGAGTTCAGGAGCTGAGAAGGGCAGGAAGATGGGTGGGACAGACTCTGGTCGTGCCCTCCTCGGACATGGACTCGGTGCCCAGGGAGGGACCCCGTTGGCATCGTCACCCACGGGCGGGCGTAGCAGGAGGATCAGCGGGAGATAGGGACTCCAGCCTGAAGAACCCGGAGCGCCCTCGGAACAGGAGGAGGAGGGCCGGGGGGGAGGAGCCAAAACGGGACGACGTCTCTGATTGGGCAGAATTTTACACGTGACCGTCTCAGCCAATTGAGGAAACCCACTGTGGGACGCGGCCCTCGGAACTTCCGCACCCCGCGCGGATCGCTGCGGTGGCGGATTTGAATGGCGGGGCATCAGTCCCGACACGGGAAGGCTGTCCTCCTCTGAGGCTCCTTCCTCGTCGGCCCGACCCCATCCCTCCCGGCTTCACCCTCACATACCCTGGCCCACCCTTTCAGGAACCGGTGACCACAGGAGCCAGGCTGTTTGGGAATTATGTGGACAGGTGGCTTAGACCCAGGGTTCCCCGGCCCCGCTGGCTTCGTGGTGTTCAGAGGGATTAGTCTAGCAGCGGATTAACAGAGCTAGACAAAATGGTTAATTGCTGGACCTTTTAGAATTTCTCCAGACCCTTGACGGTTGGTTCAATGGCTGTAACTGGAAACGACTGAGTGAAGGAGGTCACAGCACTGGTACCAGCAGTGCCGCCCACTGGGAGGCTGGCCCCCTGCAGAGCCTGGAGGGTGGCGGTTGTCTCTGCTGCAAATGCAGTTCCAGTGTTGAAGATAACAGCTAAACTGTCCAGAAGGGAAAGACTTCTAAGGACAGAGTGGGCCTCCAGGCCTGGCAACTCATGGGGCAAGCTACTCTGCAACACCTTGTCTCACTGCTCTGTCTCCCTGTCCCCAGGCATCTGACTCTCCGTCTGGAGCCCACGGGGGCTTCCTAGCTCCCTCCCTTTTAGGCCTCTGCACATCTCCCTCGGAGGGTCTGCCGGACCACTCATGAAATAGCAGCTCTGGTTGGGCATGGTGGTGTATGCCTGTATTCTCAGGTAATCTGGAGGCTGAGGCAGAGGACTTAACATTCCAGACCAGCCTCAGCATAAGTTAACAAAATTCTGTGTCAAAATAAAAACATAAAAAAAATGTAAAGGGCTGGGGTGTGTAGCTCAGTAGTAGAGTACTTGCCTAGCATGTGTGAGGCCCTGAATTCTATCCCCAGTACCACAAAAATAAGTAAACAAATGGAAGCTGTTGCCTTCACTCTGCCCTCTTATCTGTTCAATTTTCCTCCAGAATAGAAATCGCCACTTTGAGCACAGTACATATTTATCATGCCTCATGTCTCTCATCACTACAAAAACCCGTTTGGAGGGACGAGACCTTAGTTATCCCCAGGCCTAGAGCACAGCTCAGCTATGTTAGGGACCCCAGTACTTCCCCAGAGTCCTCAGACCCCATCACCTGAGGGTGAACAACGGGGCCAGAGTCTGACCCATCAATAACTAGAGGACCAACTGACTAATGTTCTGGGTCACCTGCATGTTCAGGTCACTGCTCAAGCCTAAGCAGAATCCAGACCAGGGCAGGGATGGGGCAGGATGAGTGGTAGGTAGACCTGGTTTCCCCTTCCATGAACAGCTATGCTGGGGTAGTGGGTAGCAGCCAAAGTGCAGAGCATGCTACTGAGTCCTATCGGAGATGTGGATGTAGATAGATGTAGACCCCAGGAGAGAGAACTGCTCCCTGCCAACAAGTGGAATGACTCACTGGGAAGCTCAGTAGTGTCCTCTGGAGGCAGTGAGAGGGGCTGTGGGAGATGCTTCAAGTGGTTGGAGGAAACCATGTTCCCTTTGAGACCCCACCCTGCACCCAGGACAACCCAATGGGTTGGGACTACTGTGGGGAGTCCCAACCCATTGGGTCTAACCCATTGCCTTCTAACTCTGGGCAAGGTTTGCTGGAAGGTCCTTGCGTGGGGAAGGTCACAGAACATCCACATTTGCTGCCTTCCTGGAGAGGGCCCCCCAGAATGAGCAGTCATACACCTCAAGGAGGCTGAGTGTCAAGCAGATTTGTCATGGCAGGACACCCAGAAGGGAAGCAGACCAGCTAGTTCTCTGGGCTGGGATCCAAGTGCTTGTACCAGGCTGGAGAGCTGGCAGGTCCCCCAGTGCTGCAGGGAGGAGGGAGGACTCAGGACAGGACCTTTGGACAAGGCAAGAATTGGGGGGCCCACTCCTGGGCAACAGAGTGATCTGGACCCTGAGGCCTGGGAGAGCTCTGGGAGGGAAGAAGCCTGTCACCGTCAGGAAACTTTGCAGGTGACCTGTGGGGCCTGAAAGGGTAGGTCTGCCCTTGGGAGATGGGTCAGGATCTTGGGGACAACTTGTTTTTGCTGCAGCAGGAGCCGAGGTACTGCCTACCAAGCAGGGCATAGGCGCCCACAGGTGAAAGGGACGCTCAGGCAAAGTGGGAACTCTGGAAGCAGTAGCCACATGGCATGAATCACTGTTTATTGGCTGTGATTCCATCTGGAGAGAACACACGTGAGGGCCCCCGGCATGCAGGAGGAGGCTCAGGGACAGACGGACAGGTAACACCCACAGTCTACGGTAAGCTTGGCGGCCGGGCGCCCCATGTGCTGGGAACAGGATGCGGGGTTAACGCGAGAGAACGCCCAGTCTGCTCAACGTGTGATAACAGGCATTTTAAAAAGACGCGGACCCCAGAGGCGAAGGGGCGGCGCAGGGCAAACCCGGCGCATGTGCGCCAGGCAAGCTCTGGCTGCCACAGACAGAGGGGCGTTCATAGTTAGTATTGCAGTCTAATTGTTATGGCTTCTCTAAAGAGCTATGTAAGGTCATGAAGGCCCCAGGCCACGCCCCTGGCCCGCAACTCGTGGACACTTAATGAAGTTTTGATGTGAACAGAAAGGGCCAGGGGACCAAGACAACGGCCTTTCGGTGGAGATAAAACTCATCAAATACAGAGACCTCATTTACCTGAGATTCAACGGATTGTGATGCAAATTAAACAGGATGGAGGCAAACAGGGATGGGTGGCTGGGGTGGCAGGGCCTTTTGGCTAAACTCCACTGGGTTGCACGAGGGACCAATTGGTGGCCCCAGCCCAGGGCCCACACCCTCCAGCCACCGGCCTCCCTAGCTCTGGAAGGTGGGAGTGGAGTGGGTGGCTACCGGGTTCCCCGAGGAACAACAGCCACCCCCATGGAGGACAGGCCACCAGTGAGAGGCCCGACTTGGTGCGTGCTACAAAGGGGTGCCTAGGGACTCAGGATTGTCTGAGAATCCCCCAAACCTATTGCTTTGTTCCCCGTGGCATGGTATTCCTTAGAAGAGAGGGACAGAGAATGCTGGGGCCGCAGGAAAGGCGAGGGGGTGGGCAGCCAGCGGACAGGAAGACGGAAGCAGGGTCCAGCGACCCAGGTTGGTGCATGGGGTAAAGGCTTGGAGCTTGGCCGGCCTCAGGAGGGGCACAGGCACCAGCTGCTCACCCCCCAAACCCAGCCCAATCAGCACAACCAGCTCCTGCCCCCACTATGGCTGTGCTCCTGAGTTTGAGCCCCCACAAGCGCCACCCATGCAGGGCTGTTGCACCCAGGGTTGAGGGGCTGACCCTTAAGGTCCCTGACCTCCACCTGGCTGGGTGGGTGGCAAACGCAAGGACAGTAGTGGAGGGTGGGCCGACCACCAGCAGGCAAAGGAGCATGGAGAGGGGCACGGACTGCAGGGGCCCCGGGTTGCGCCCTAACCCAGGGTTGGGGGTGTTGATGGCAGTGCGGGGAAAGAAAGGGTGGAGGCTCCCGAGGTGGGAGGGGCGCGGGCAGGATGGACCTAGGACTATGGCTTATATTGGCATTGGGGGTGCTGCTTCTGCTCCCGATGTCCTTTCCGGCCTCCGCAAGGGTCTGTCTGTACAGGGGGCGGGGCGGGGGCTCTGGCTCCCGGCGCTGTCCAGGTCGGGCGCTACTTCTTGAACATGTCCTGCAGCGGCCCAGGCAGGTACTTGATGACTGTATCCAGGATGCTCTCATCCTCCTCCTCCTGCTCGTCCCCGCAGCCCGGAGGGATGGGTTTCTTGGGGCGAGTCAGGCTGCCCTCAGAGTTGGCCTCCATGGCCGCCTGCGCCTCTGCCTCACGCTCCTCCTTCTTCTTGATACCATACTGCAGGGAGAGGCAGGGAGGGCAGGTCAGGCAAGGGGCTGTGCTCATGTGGTCCTGCCTCTGAGGGGCTTACCAGGCAGAAAGGGCCAGGGGACCGAGACAATGGCCTGCACTGGGAGACAAGCCAGGGACCCAGAAAGTGCTCCAAGTGGCTGAGAAAGGCCTGAGAGGAAGCCCCCAACCCACCACCCAGTGGAGGACCCATCAAGAAGTGATCCCACCACAAGGGGTCCCTGTGGGGAGGGAAACCCAGAGAACAGAGGAGCATCTAAAAGGCATGGAGGTGGGGCATAGCCTGGGCAGCTGTGGGCCCCAAACCCATTCTTCCAGCCCTGCTCCCTGAAGCCTGGAGCCCAGCTCAAGAACCAGAGCCTTCACTGTAGCCTCCCATCCCAATCCCTTGTCCTCCACTTGGTCTCACACCCCTAACTCGGCCAAGGGCCCTAGATGCCAGTGAGCTGTTCCCTGCCAGAATGCCCTGGAATCCCACTTACGTGTGACCTTGGCCCACACACCTGCACGTCTCTGCCTACCCCACTTCTCATCTCCTGGTTCTGTCCCAAAGTCTCTCGTTTTTTCCAGTGTAGGAGAAAAGCCCAGGGCCTCAAGCATGCTAGGCAAGCACTCTACCCCTGAGTCCCATCCCCAGACAGGAGCTTGCCCAGGGGCCCAGGTTGGCCTCCAACTTGCCAAGGAGCTAGGATTGCATGTGTGAGCCACTGAACCCAGGTGGAAACAGGGTATTCACAGGTGTAATAAGGTAAGGATGGAGATGAGATCATTCTGGGTTTGTGAGGCCCTAAATCCAGTGACAGTGGCTTTGTAAGAGACACCTTGACCAGAGGTTGCCAACCAAGGAGAGGTAAAGGGGGTTTTCCCTTGTCCTCTCAGCCCTTCTCATCTTTAACAGAGGTGGGAGTGGAGGGTCTCAATGATAGGAGAGAGGGTAGCCCAAGAACATGCTGACTGGGATGACCTGCCAGCACCTTACAGCACCAGGAGCTCAGTGGGGTGAGAGGACAGCAACGGGCACTCATCACACCCACCTAGGTTGCCTCCTAGGACAGCCTTGCTCCACGCAGGTGGCAGCCTGGGGCCAGAAGGGGAGGGGGGAGATGTGTGTGGGCTGGACAGAGATGCAGCCAGAAACTAGGTCAGGCCAGCACACAGATGGGACTGCCTCTGCAGCACCCCAAGAAGAGAACCTGGGAGCCACTAGCTAGCTCAAGGGCCACTGGCCAGACCACGACAAGGCCCCAAGGGGCTGACATCGGAGGTCAGACAGGCAGTCCTGAGAGCTCCGTTGAGAGGCCACAAGTGCCAATCCATGACTGGAGCCCCAAACATGACCAGATAGACCACCCTCTGGAACCTGTCAGCATCTGCACAAGCTCGGGCTGAGCCTTGAGCCAGCACAGGGGACTCAGGGAGAGAGACTCTGGGTGGGCACCCACACAGGCTAACTCCTGCCAGAGCCTCATCTCCTTCCCAGAAGGAAGGTTCTGGCTCAGTCACCTACCGTGGGTGGCTGGAAACACATGCAAATCAGTGGTTCGTATGCAAATCCAGCAGCTCACACACAAACAGGGGGTGGACATGCAAATCAGGTGAGGATATGCAAATCAGATGGTAAGCATACAGATCAGGTTATGTGTATGCAAATAAAGCCTGGGTGTGCCAGGCTCCCCTCCTGGCCCCAACACACTCCACAGCTTTGTGATGGGGACTGAGGGTACTGCTCTAGGAATGATCTCCACCACCTGAAACAGACCCAAATGGTATGCCCACCTCTCTCCCTCTGTTGGGTCACTGGAGGCTCACAGATTCGGGAGCTGGGCTCAGCCCTCAGCCCCACATCTTCAGGAAGCCTTAGACAGCAGCTTGCCTACCCCCCAGCTCCTGAGATGGGGTACATGCCGCCCAGGGGAGGCTGGGGAGGTCAGGGCCAGTGAGCAGCAGGGTCTGGCCAGCAAGGGCATCTGGGGAGGCACAACTGACTGACAGGGCTGGGTTTTCCACCTGTGGGGAACAGGGCATGGGGCACCAGCTGCAAAGGCCCAAGGTCAGGGGCTGTGCCAGCATCAGGACGTGGGTCTGGGCAGCAGGTGTGAGGATGGGAGCCCATCACCTCCTGAGCTCCTTGCTGGGTGGGACCAGGCAGCACAGCAGGGCTCCTGGCATGGGGGTGGGGGGATGAGGGGTGCGGGGACGCAGTTAGGCCTCTGTAGATTCTCCCTGCTGGACCACCCCTCCCCTTTGAGCCAGAGTGCCTAATTTTGAGGTTGTAGCTTCAGTGTTCTCCATGTCTCTTCCCAAATCCAGCCTGGTGCATGCTTGCTGAACTTTCTGGAAGATGAATTTCTTTAAAATTTCCAGGAAACAGAGTGGAGAAGGCACCGGCCTTTTCCTCCACCTTTCCTCCTGACCCCTGAGTTCTGCATATCCCACACCTCGGCTCTGTGCTCTCCATCATCACTGTTCCCTGTCTCTGTCTCTTCCTGTTTGCCTGTCTCTCCTCTGAATGGCTGTCTCTGTCTGTGACTCCCTCTCCCTTTTCCTCCCACCCATGCCCTTTCCTGATACACTGTCAGCCAGGACACGGCCGAGGTGGGGTTTGCCTCCCCACCTACCTCTGACTGAGGCCCAGCCTGACTCAGGCTGCAGCAGGTCAGGTCTGTGGGGCCGGGGAGGATACATTAGCTGCTGCTGTCCAGGGAAAATCAGCAGGTGCTTCCTGCAGGACCCCAGAAACCATCCAGGGACTAAAGGGGTGTCGTGACAGAGGAGGGGGTGTCACTGGGGTGTACACGGACAGGGCCCGGCGCTGTGCAGGCTCCTGGGGCAGGGTGGGGAGGGGAGCCCTTGAAATGCCCTTGTGGGCCCTGGCTGTGCCTGGCTGTGTCACCTATCCTGACCCACTTCTTCTGCCCATGTCTAGTTTCTACGCAAGGCTCAGCAGAGCTGGCTATCTCCAGGGTCTGAGCCGTCCCACCCCCAGCCTGGGCATCACAGGGAGTCTGAGCCAGAGGACTATGGCAATGCCCCCTCCCCATGTTCCTGGCCACCAGGCCTATGGCACTCAGAGCTAGGCACTAGACCAGCTGCAGGAGGGACCCAGGAAAAGCTCTGTCCCAACCTACCCCAAGCCTACCTCTGTGGGGGGGGGCAAAGATCCCCACTGGGCACAGGGGCCATGGGGGCCTCATGGCCACTCTGCCCCACCCAGCCCCACCCAGAGACCCTGGACAGAGCCCCTGTTCCCACTGCTGCACCTGGTTTCCCCCAGCCTCTGCAGGCCCACAGAGGGGGTGGGGCCTCTGCCCTCCCCCAAGGCTCCTCCAAGCCCCCACCCCATCTGCAGGGAGGAGGGTGGACACACAGGGCTGTGCTCCTGGGGGGGACGGACCCAGTGGCAGTCTGAGTCTAGACACATGGGCCTCTCTGTCCACACAGCCTTGAACTCAGAGCCCACTCTGCCCCTATTTCCCCACCTGTGACAAGGAACAGTCCTCTCTGGCAGCCCCAGGTCAAAGGTCACCCAGAGAACTCAGAAGCAGGCATGACTGCCTGTCACAGCTCCTTAGACCTCACTGCCCAGCCACCTATAGACCCAAAATGTTGGGCCCCCTCCCTGGGGGTGGACCCCAAGGGAGGCCCAGGTCCTGCCCACGCCCTCCTGCAGGGCTCTCCTGGCCCTGGGAGAAAGGGCCAACCTTTCAGGAGCAGGAGGGCCAGCCCACGGCAAGCCCCTAGTACAGATGAGACCCCAGGACTACGTCCTAGAGCCTGCGGTGACCCGCTGGTGGCCCAGGTGGTGCCCACCTTGTCGCGGATGCCCTGCCGCATGACCTCGCGCTCGGCCTCCATCTTGGCATACTTGGCCTTGCGCTCCTCCTCCTCCTGCCGCAGCGCCTCCTGGCGCTCCTCCTCCTTCTTGGCGGCATCAGGGTCCTTCTCCTCGTCACCACCCAGCATCTTCCCCATGTCCTTGGTGGCTCCTGGGGACAGAAAGGCAGAGTCAGGCCACAGGCCCTGGCGCCCTCCAGTGGGGAGGGCTTGTGGTCGGCAGGCGCAGTGTGGCTGCGCATGTGCCTCTGAGCCCCCAAGTGCTGGCCTGTGTCCTCCCGGGTCCCGTGTCCCGTAGAGGGTGGCCTCCAGGGTGTGAGCAGAAGGGTGGCATGCAGACACCAAGTCTGGGCCAGGATGGCAGCAGCAAGGACACTGCCTGGCACTGGCACCAAGGCCCCAGTTTCTGCCCTGCCAGCCACCACTGTCCTCACAAGCTCCTGATCCTCAGGCCCAACATGGCCCTGACCTCCTGTGTCACAGGCCACAGGACAGACTATAACACAGCTCTGGGGAGCAGGGCTGGGCATCACCCAGGAAGGGGCCTACGTCACCACAGCAGCAATCTGGACAGCTTTTGTGCAAACCTTGCCTCTAGAACAAGCTGATTCACACTGAAATGAGGGAGGCCATTAGCTCTTCTCCCTTTTGGGAAGTGCTGGCACCTTATAGTGTCTCTCCCCCAACTCCCCTGAGGGCATTGTAAGGGCAGCTGAGCCCTCCTATGGGTGCTCAGCTCTCTGTCTCTCTCTTTTTTCCTTTTGGTACCAGGGTTTGAATTCAGAGGCACTCAACCACTGAGCCCGTAACCCAGCCCTATTTGTATTTTATTTAGAGACAGGGCCTCACTGAGTTGCTTAGTGCCTCTCCATTGCTGAGGCTGGCTTTGAACTCCTGCCTCAGCCTCCGGAGCCACTGGGATCACAGGCGTGCCAGTTTGGGTGCTCAGCTCTTGACACAGCTCATTTGGGGCTGCTACAAATTAAAATGTGGAGACAGAGTTAAAAATAGACAGGATACAAATATGTAACAATAAATCCCATCCACAGGTATAACTACCATGCACAGACAAAAAATAAGGGAAAAATAAATAAACACGACCCAGTCGCTCCTTGTGGCCAGTGGGTTCCCCCAGACAGCACACCGCTCCCCCTGCCCTCCAGCAGTGGCCAGAGTTTGCACAGAACCTGCACCATTGCCTCCAGGGTAATCTATGCTTTCAGGACGACTCAGGGCTTTCCACACGTTTTTGATCCTCGATTGGCTAACTCTGGCAAACGTGGCATGCTGTGTCTGTGAGAAAGGCCCGCAGCAGAGGCTGTTGGGACCACCACAGCCCAATTCTAAAGCAGAGAAACAGGAAAAGGGCGATTTCACCTCACGCTGAGAGAGGTGAGAGCGCCTGCGGTAAGGACCCAGGGCAGGGCTCAGCAGGCACAGCTGCCTTCCTGGAGGCCCCACCGAGCAGCCTGAGGAACAGGGCAGGGGCGCCAGTGTCTGAACGTCCCTGGAGCCATGATGACCCCCGCAGAGCTCCACAACCCTGGCCGTCCATTCACAGAGGACACAAACTGCTTAAGCATAAATTTGATGAGGAAACCTGTAGCTGAAGATGATATCATCCATTTAAAGTCTAAGGCTGGGAGAGACACCGGGTCCTGGTGGATGGTGACAGCATGAAGGTGTCCATGGCCAGCCTGTCGTCATGAGCAGCCTTCGCACCTCCAATCCAGCCTCCAAGTCCTCACAGCCTCTTTTTTTGGAGTCGATAGAATTCAGGTTCACATGGCAGAATGAAGGCCAGAGAAGCATGTGCCTTCAGGGGAAAGCAACTGCTGGGACTGGGGACCTCAGGGGCAGAGGGGCACTGGGTTCTCTGGCTGGAGGTGTCCAAATATGCTCACGTCCATTGCCATTGCTGGGGAAGCTCAGGCTCTGTGGGGAAAGAGGCCACCACGGCCGTGGGGCAGGCACCCTGCAGAATCTAGCACACGTGGGCTCCACACAGCGCACACTCCATGGAGGGACACAGGGATACAGGTGTTAGGACCACCACAGCCCTAACACCACGCCTCTGTACATGGCTGGACACAGCCCAAGGGGACCCCAGGCATCCCGGAGGTTGCAGCATGCCAAGGTGGGCGGGGGACACCTGCAGATGGGCATGTCACAGATCCCGCTGCAGGAGAGCGAGGCGGGAGCTCTGGGTAGGCACAGCAGGTTCCTGTGGTCGAGGAGGGCAGAGGCCGCCTGCCAGGCTGGCCTGGAACCAAGCCAGAAACGTGTCGGGGGCCCTTTCCGAGCCTCACAGAGTTCTTACAAAGACCAGTCGGAAGTTAGTCTGCACCACAAGGGAAGACCCCCAGGCCCACCAGCATGACCACCACAAAGCAGAAAACAGGAAGTGTGGGCAGAGACGCAAGGAGAGTGGCACCCTCATGCCTCGACAGAGCAGTGGATGTGGACAGCAGCTCAGACAGAAATCTACACAGCAGCAAGGCT
Source organism: Ictidomys tridecemlineatus (assembly GCF_052094955.1). Classification (NCBI taxonomy): domain Eukaryota; kingdom Metazoa; phylum Chordata; class Mammalia; order Rodentia; family Sciuridae; genus Ictidomys; species Ictidomys tridecemlineatus. Next base: position 398,901 of record NC_135485.1, read on the forward strand.
GCACTGAGCAAGAAGCCAGCAGGTGCTCAGGGCAGTCCTGCCAACTCCCCGTGTGAGGCCAGGAGCAGAGGTGGAGGCTGGGCTGGCTGGAGGAGAACATTCTGGAAGCAGAGCAGCTGGCTGCATGGCACTGTGGCTGGGCTCTTGCCACTGAGCCCTGCACGTAAGCAGACTGAAATGGTAAATTCCATGTCATATGTATCTTATCACTATAGAAAGAGAAATGTAAATTCCAGATGACTCATAACTCTGTCTCCCACAAGAGCTAGCCTCAGAGACTCAACGTGCTTCTCAGAGTCAGCACACCTGGCCGGACAGGGCCTGGCCCAGGAACAGCAGGACAGACACCAGATGCACCAGCACGTGCGGAGCCCAGCACGGCATCTATAGTGAGGCTCCAGCCCTGCAGAACCAGAGGGTTGGGCTCGCCATGCGGTCCTGAGCAGGCAGGTTCCTGACAGCTGGGGACCAGGGCCACACTGCTCCCACAGCCTCCACAGAGGACAGGACCTAGAGCCAACAGCAGCACTGAGCCTCAGAAGACAACAGCCCAGAGTCCTTGGCGCAGGATGTGGCTCCGCAAACCGGGGCAGGCAGCAAGTGTGAGATGCCCCGCAGCAGGGGAAAGGGCTGGGGATACTGTGGACAGAAAGGGGCCGGGGAGGGATGGGCGGGGTAGGGCTGGTGAGCTCTCCCTTCTCCTCTGCAAGGGGCCCAGGGCCAGCAGAAACAGCAGCCCGCTCTGTCCTAACACGCCGCAAGCTGAATGAAGTACATTCTCCAAAAAATGTAAAAAGCAACGATCTCTAAGAACTCACAGATGGGATCTTTCAACATTGACGAGAAGATAATTCCCATGATATTTAGAATGTTCTTGGAATGGAGAAGACAGAAGGAAATCCTCTGGGTTATTTCTGTGAAATTAGCATACAAGCAGTGCTAACAATCAACCCAGAGTCAGACAGCGAGACGGAGATAGCCCAGGACCAGCTCCAGCCTGCGTCACAGCGCAGAGGCCACCAGAGAAGGGGCAGCAGTCTGCGTCCCCAGGACTCTACAGGAAGACAGCCAGGAACTCTCTCAGGGCCTGAGAGCGGCTCTTACAACAGTGTCCTGCGCCTCCTGACCCCACACTGTCCGGAGGCGCAGCCACCATATCAGCAGCGTGCCCCACGTGCTACTCCGGGCACCCCACGCCCCCAGCAGCTTTCTGCCTTCTGCTCCTGCAGACTCGGAGCTGACAATGTCCTGCATCTCCACTGCTGGGGCCGGGCAGGGATGGGCGGGGTAGGGCTGGTGAGCTCTCCCTTCTCCTCTGCAAGGGGCCCAGGGCCAGCAGAAACCCCTGTCCTGCCTGTCCACTGCCCCCTCTCTCTACACATGGCCAAGGGGTTCGGTGACAGAGGGGCCCATGACACAACCGCGACAGAATTGCCGCAAACAGAGACACTTTTATATTTACTTGCTTTTTGGTACCCAAGGTTGAACCCCAGGTGCTGGGCCACTGAGCCATGTCCCCATGCCTTTTTACTTTCTAATTTGAGAGAGCATCTTAGTAAGTTGCTGGGGCTGGCCTGCAACTTCTCATCCTCCTGCCCAGCCTTCTGAGTCTCTGTGATTACGGGCGTGTGACACCACACCAGCTAGAACCCCTTTTTAAGCAGCCGCATGGAGGTGTGAGAGACACTCGGCACCCTGCAGGGCTGGGGCACTTGCACACATCTTGCAGACATCCTGATGGAGATGGTGGCCCAGGGGCCCCTCCACCCCAGCTCCTGACACTGCCTCCTCAGGACACCACAGTTCACGGCTGGCGGCTGGCTCAGCGGCTGCAAGGGCTCCCCTGTGGAGCTGCACTCATGCAGAGTGTTGCAGCCCTGGCCGTGGTCACCCTGTGGACACACCTGCTTGCTGGCAGCTCTGTGCACTACAGCTGCCTATAAGTTCTGAGCAAGGGATGGTGCGGTTGTGCAGTGAGTCTAGGTTTCACCTCTAAGGAGCTGCCACGCTTCCCCCAGTGTGGTGTGCCCAGCCTGCCTCCCCACAAACTGACCTCCTGCCATGGCCTCTCAGTCCTCGCTATCCTGAGTGGGTGTGATGTGGCTCCTAGTTACACTTGAATCTGTATTTCCCTCATGACTAAGGAGGCTGAGCATCTTCCAGTGAGTCTGTTAGTCATCCTCATCCTCTTTGGAGAATATAGACCTCATGGTTCGTATTCTCAAGAATAAACTGTTTAAGAACAGCCACAGCCAGGCATGGTGGCCACGCCTGTAACCCAACAGCTCGGGAGACAGGACTGTAAGTTCAAGGCAATTTAGCACGGCCCTGTCTCAAAATAAAAAGGGCAGGGGATACGGCTCCATAGTCAAGTTCCCCTGGGTTCAGTCCCTGGACAACAAAGAAGGACGGGGAGCTTTAAGGAGAATGGCAGGGTGGCTCGGCCGCTCTGCTCCCCACCAGGACCCCAACGCCAGGCCCCTCAGGGGCCACTGCAGTGGCTGAGCAAGTGGACACTGGGTCTTCTTGGTTTCTGCCCCACTGCTCCATCATGGCACTCTGCCTTTGGGGTCCTCACGGTCCCAGGGCACCTCTCAGAGCTCTGCCTGCTGTCTCTCAGAAGGGCCTCCCCTCCGAGAGGCTGGAGTTACAGCGTCCTCCACTCACACTGCCCACGCTAACGTGGGCCCAGGAGCCCGCTGACAGTCTCATCACACAGATTCCCCTCTAAACACTGCGTCCATCTCCCAGTGTCCATCCACTCACGCTACTTTCTGCTTCCCCTGGGGTCGCCATTGACCCCCTGGTGTCCAGGAAGCCTGTTGCTCAGATTCTGGGGCTCAGGAGGTGGGCCAGGCCAGGGCTGGGGCCAGAGCCATGTTGAGGGCTGGCCACCAGCCTGGCCCTTCCTGCAGCTTCCTCCGCTGCACTCTGCCAGGGTAGGATATAGGGTCATAGGCTAAAAGCCACCAACAGAGCCTGATGTCGATGGCAGAAGCCTCTGAACTGCTTCCTCCAGGCCAGGCCTGCAGTGTGAGTCACAGCTGGGAAAGCCAGCGGCTCCTTGCTCTTCTTCCTCCGTCCCCTGTAGTCGAGGGGCACCCTGTGCAGCCCTGGAACTCAATACCTTGTGGGGCCAGCTTCACCACCCCACGCGGGTGACTCTCAGATCATGTGGCATGTCCACAGTAGCTGGATGGTACCAGTGCTGCCCAGTCTCACACTTGCTCATGGTGCTCGGCTCTGGGCCTCTCCAGGGTGGACCTGGACTCTCACCCAGGAGCCAGTGTGTCCATGTTTCCTGTGTTCCTGCGGTGGGAGCTCAGCTCCATGTGGAGCTGGGCAGGACGGCTGTGTCTTTGGCCATGGAAGTGACCCCTTCCTGGGGAGGGCTCCTGCTGGCCGTGCAGCTCTCTGGGTGGACGCCATGGCATCTCGTGTCCCCTCTCTCTGCTAGTCTTTGTCTCAGATGAGCTTTCTGTAGCTCCCAGGGCTGGAGCTTAATGTTTTTACCCAATTTGAAAAGCTTGCCTTTTAACCAGAGTTCCCAAGACAAGGGAAGCCTTGGGTCTTGTACCAGGCAGCGAAGGGAGCAAGGCACAAAGAGCTCTGCCCACCCACACCCTGGAGGCCAGACAGGAGCCCGTGGGTCCCAGCAGCTGGCCCAGGTGCAGGGCCCGGGACACACCAGGAAACCAGCACCTACACCCCAAGAGGCGGGCGTCTGGGCCAAGTGGGGCGTCGCCAGGCCAGCGCACCCCAGGGGGAAGCCGGACCACAGAAATGCACGGGTTTTGGGATGGAAGCCAGAGGCAGCCGAGCAACTCTGTGAGGCCCTTTCCCAAAAAATAAGGTGAGACCGACGTGCCACTGGACCCGCAGCCGTCTGCCCAGGCCTTGTGCTGGGGCACAGTGGGGGGCATGTACATCAGATAACCCCCCCAGGACCACCGGGGATCTGAGCCCACCTGTGGATGCTCCAACAGGATATGTCCTGAAGGACCAGCCACCAGGGCCACAGCTGTACCTCCAGATGACAGGAGGGGTGGGGCTCAGGTTAGCATCTGCCAAGCTCACACTGGGGCCCAGGCTCAGCTCCCAGCATCACAGGAAATGAAAAGGTCACGATGGCAGATGGTCAGCAGAGCTGCTGCCCTCTGCTTCCCACACAGCACCACCACCTGGGCTGCGGTGCTCACCTGCACCGGTGACCCTCAGAGTGCTGCGCCAAGACCCCCACCACAACCTGCAGAAGAGCTGTACACATGCTGACCGAGGCTGGGCAGAGAGCAGGGCACCCGACCACACAGTTTCCAGAGGCCATGGACAGCATGAGAACAGGGCCACAGAGGTACCAAGCTGGGTGGGGGCTGATGTGCAGGCCAGAGCAGTGACAGTGTGAGCCATTGGCCAAGCATAGCACCCGGCGAGGCCTGGGGCTGAGGCATGTGGGAGGCCATGGGCTCCCCTCCCTGGAGACCCCAGTGCCCAAGCCCTACTGGGATATCCAGAGGTCACTTCCTTGGAGAAATAGAACGGACATGCCCAGTTGACCTGTCCCCAGGTGTTGTGCAGGGCAGGGGACCGTGGAGCTGCAGGTGGGCAGTGGGGAGACCTATGTCCTGAAAGAAGAGTCCTCACTCAGCCCTGCCCATAGCTGCTTCCAACGGTTGTCCAGCTCCCCAGGGTCCTTCTGGAGAAGTAGAATCACAGCCCCACAAAGGCCATGGAGTCTGCCCAGGGGGAAGTTCCTGAACACACCCTTGTCGGTCCCCTTCAGAGCCCAAGTGCCCCACAGGAGCATGACGGACTGCCAGCCAGGTTTCCCCGGCCCGTGGAATGCGGGCGTGCACCTGGACACTCCCAGCAGGAAGAAAACCAAACACTCAGGCCAGGAAAGGACAGGAGGACACAGAGAGGCATTGGAAGTCCAATGCGACGTCCACACTGCTCAGGCCAGCGCCAGAGGCCAGGATCTGCCACTCCAATGCTTCCTATAAACAGAGCACCAAGGCTCAGATGAGAAGGACCCCAGCTTAGCCCCAAGGACTGAAGAGCACTTGAAATCACAAACGTAGGAAATAGAAATCAGATTGTTAGAAGAAAAAGTTTTGGAACTATCCCAGAAAGTAGAATGAAAGATGTCGACAGAATGTCAGGAAGCAGCAGTGCCAGAGCTCCAGAGAAGGCAGGAGCAGGGCAGAGACAGAGCCCACAAAGAAGCAATGGGAACAGGGCTCCCAGACTCCAGGCTCACACCAGGGGGTGGGCGAGGCAAGGCCTCCAGGCCTGGCGGTTTCTCAATGCCAGCAGAGAGATATGGGTCGCACACAAGCCCTGGACCAGAACTGGCTCCAACTCCCCCCAGCCTCATAGTGGTCTGGGGCAGCAGAGAGAAGCCTCAAAGTCCAAGGGACTCTTCCAACCTGCAGTTTTATACCCATACCCAGCCTAAATGCCTCTCCAGAGCGGAGATAAAGATCCCTCCTTACCACCCACGCACCTGTCTCAGAAAGGACAGGCACACAAACAGCTCTGCAGTGACAGTACTGAGTGACTGTTTCCAGAGCCACCAGTCAGAAGGAAGGGCAGGAAGGTGCTCGGGAGGGAGACATGCCTACCCTGTGGCTGGCACGGTCACCTGCGTAAAAATACTGTGCTGGGGGCTGCTGCCAGGAGAGGGAGGGATCCCAGGAGCCCAAGGCTAACCACGAACAGACTGAGGGCTTGGTGAGGCTCAGCGTCTGTCCGGCTCCTCGAGGGCAGTTTTACAGTTCAGAGACTCAGCCGTCAGCTCAGGGCCGTGGGGAGTGGGATGCCTGAGCATCAGAAGAAACCCGCGAAGCTCCTCAGCCTAAACAGAGGGAGGAGGCCTGTGGCCCGAGTGCGGCCGCTCCTCCTTCCATCCTGGCTGAAGGCACCGCTGACTTCAGAGGCCACAAGTTGCAAAAGTACTCAACAAAACTCCATAAGTACCTGCTGACTCAGGCCTCAGGGCCGCAGGACTGGCCAGTCCCCACACCAGGTTGTCCCTGGATTCTGGATTCAGGCCACACTTATCCTGAACCTCATCACCAAAGGACAAGCTTCCACCAACCCTGCCAGACGGACAGAGTTCCCTGAGCAGGCAACTCCAGGGTCGCAGGGTGCTTCGGGAGGAGCTGGAGAACCTGTGCAGCACCCAGAGGGGCCTCTGCGGCCAGGGGGCTGGTGGCCTGGGGGCCCCTTGCCTGGCGACCCACACAGACCTCACCCTGCTACTCATTCATGCCCTTTAAAATATCCCAGATCACAAGGCCATCCTGCAGCCTCCACAGGACGGGGAATCCACTGTGGAGTTCACGGGCAGTCACCTCCGGCCACTCAGATCCCCAGCCTGGGGCATCCTGCAGTCCCATGTGAGTGCAGACCAGGCCCAGGACAGGCTGGGCAGAGGTGAGCCCCTGGCAGAGGCCCACGGCGGGCCCAACAGCTACTTCCACATCAGAGCTGGGCATTTCTGCTGCTGTCTCCACTCTCTACAGTGGAAGTCACTACTTTTATAAGAAAATACTTGTGTGTTAAAGGTGTTAGTAAATACCACTTGTGTGACCAGAGCCAAGATCAAAACGTTTCCTACCTATTGAGAAAAGAGAGGTCGTGTGAAGCCTCCACCTCTGCACTCCAGAGAACCAGAGGTGGGAGGAAGTCGAGGGCCAGGACTACTGTCACCCAGCCCCTCGGGAGGGAGCTCAGCCAGACCTCGCCTCAAAGGGAACAAAAATGCTGAGCAAGGGCAGCTCAGTGCAAGGTACCCTGGGTTCACCCCTAGGACCAAAAAGTAAAATAAAATAAATAAACCCAGGCTGGGCTGTGGCTCCGTGGTGGAGCGCCAGCCTAGCACACATGAGGCCCTGGGTTTGATTCTCAACACCACATAAAATAAATGAATAAAATAAAGCTATTGCATCCATCTACAACTAAAAAATAATTAAAATAAAATAATATAAAGTACAGGGAAGGGGCTAGGGCTGTAGCTCCGTGGTAGAGCACTTGCTTCGCGTGCGTGAGGCACTGGGTTCGATCTTAGCACCACATAAAAAAATAAATAAATAAAACAAAGATTCTGTCCAGCTACAAATAAAAAAAAAATGTTTTAAAAAAAGGACAGGGCAGCCAGAAGGGAGGCCTCTGAATGTCTCACACAAAGAAGTGGCACGGGTCTGGCGGGGGCATTGGCAGTGCCCTGTGTGACACCAGACACGGGCCATGTCCTGCACTGTCTCCGGGTCCTTGTTAAGGTGCAGTTGCTCTTGGCCACCGGGAATGAAAAGACACCTTCTAAAGCACACGGATCTGGCTGGCTCCAGAGCAAGGACACCGTGCTCCCGGCCCCTCTTGGCAGCTAGAGCTGCGGTGAGGGTTTAAAGGGTGTGGGGTCTTAGAAACAGAATTCTGTTCCTGTAGTAAGATGACATACATGGAGCCTCTAAGGGAGCATTGTTTTTTAGTTGGAGTTGGACATAGTACCTTTATTTTGCTTATTTATTTTTATGCGGTGCTGAGAATCAAACCTACTGCCTCACACTGCCAGGCAAGTGCACTCCCACTGAGCCCCAGCCCCAGGCCTAAGGAAAAATTTTGCAAGTTAAGATGAACAAGGTCAGACCCAAGATGGGCTGCAAGCCTCCTCACTGAGCACAGGCCCCATGGACAGAGGTGGACTACTCTGAAGGAGGCCAAGCCAGGCACCCAGGGCCTGCTGGTTTAGCCGGAGGAGCAGTGGTCCAAGCAGAGTCCAAGCAGAGGCGAGCCCAGAGGGGTGGTTCCAGGCTCTGTACAAGGGGCTTTTAGTTGTGGGTATAGAGGGGGGCCTGGCTGTGTTGCCGAGGCCAGCTGAGCACCTGGGCTCATGGGGACCCCTTTCCCGTAGCTGGAACCACAGCGACCACAGTGCCAGGCTCTACAGAGGAATTTTAAATGAGGTAGGATGCCAGGGTCTCTGTGTGTTGGCCACTCAGGGCAGAGGTTGCTCTGCGGCCACCCTCCACGTGCCACTCACTCCTTCGAGCCCCCAGGCCCTGGCTGCCACCCTCCGGTTTCCTCTGGGAACATCCCCTGGTCAGTTGTCCGTTCCTTGCCATCCAACAAGTCGACCCTGTAGCCAGAGAGGGTGGGGGAAAGATGACCAGGTCAACGAGACAGAGCGCTGGGCAGCCCAGGGCTGCCATCCAGCAGGCCCCTCCACCTCTGCTTCCTAGCCCACTGGTCAAGGTCAGAAGACCCCTCCCCTGCGTGGCACTGAGGCAGCTGCCAGCCCCTCTGAGAGCTGGGCCTGCTGAGCCCCAGTGCCATGCCCTTGGTGGGGGGCACTTGGACAGTGCTGTGAGGCTGAGCCAGCTGCCCATCCTGGTCACCTGCTGACCCGATGCTTGGCCCTGGCCCCCCTGGTTCCCTCGCCCTCACCTTGACCTGTGAGGATGGCCCAGGGCACCCTGCTGGGCAGCTCGGACCATGCAATGGCCGGCCCTGCCAGTCCTGGGGGCAGGGGATGAGGCAAAGCCTGGTCTCCCTGCTGCTGGTCTGGATCGTGCCCCACGTGCCAGGAGCCTCTCCCCTCCTCTGCTCCCGTGGTCTGCAAACCCTCGTGTGCTGGCCTGAGACCGCTCCACACCCACGGCATGCTCTGTCCGGGAGGCCTCCTTTGGAGGCCTGCCCAGCCAGCACTGCGTCCTTGCCCATGGAGCTGGGCACCAGGCAGTGTCTGATCTTGGCCTTTGGGAGAGGACAAAGGAGACAGGCGAGATGAAAATGCCAATCAGTGAACCCAAACTGCCAGGCATGGTGACAGATGGCACAGCCACCAGCCTCGGGATGGCCGTCACCTCCCTCCACTCATGCTGCCACTCGTGGGACCGGGCACCAGCCCTGGTGGGAAAGATGGTAGTGCTGCCTGACACCTCTTCTGCAGAGGGGGCAGAGGACAGAGTTGGGCAGGGCCCATGGGGGCCCTGGAGAGCTCCCACAGGCTCAGCAGCAGGGGCCTGCCCCTCCCCCAGCGTGCAGAAGCCAGGAGCAGGCGCTGCGACAACCAGTCCTCCACCTCCCGGACTGCAGTCTGCACCCAGGCCCTGCACCCAGCACCTACATCCAGCACCCCAAACCAGTTCCCAGCACCTAGCACCTGTACCCAGCACCAACACCAGCACCTAGCATTAGTACCTAGCACCCAAAACCAGGACCTGCACCAAATGTTCAACATTGCACCCAGCACCAACACCTGCACTCAGCACCAGTGTTCCTCATCCAGAACCAGCATCTGCATCCAGCATCAGTATTTAGTAGTTAGCACCAGAACCCAGCCAAAGCACTCAGCACCCAACACCTGTGCCTAGCACCAAGTACCAGACTTGTACCCATCAACATTGACAACTAGCACCAGTACCTGTACCCAGTGCCAGTGCTCAGCACCTCAGCCTCAGAGCCCATCCCTATTCCCATGGGAACATTTTTGAGACCCCTCACACAGGAGCTACTAAAACGTTTTACAGCCTGCTAGGTCATTAACTCTGCAAAAAGGAAATCAGAGGCCCTGGCCCTATGGAACAGAGGGGGAACCATGTCTACCAGGTGCAGGAGGAGAGGAAATGTGGCTCAGCAGTGTCACTGGACACCCCCAGGGCACCAGCTGGGGACAAGGACAACACTGAGAAGCTGGGAGCCTGCAGCAGAGGCAGGAGAAACGGGGCCTAACCGGGCCTTCCACAGCCCCTGCCAGAGTCCCCCTTCCGGCAGTCCCTGCAGGCTGCACCTCTGGGAGTCCCCAGCCAACGGCAGGGCAGTTCAGAAGGACTGCGTCCTGCCCCGTGCCACCTGGAACAGGAGCCTCAGCACCCCCAGGGGCTGGGTGGAGCTGGAAGGAGGGCCTCCCCTGGCCCAAGGGTGCAGGGGTGCCATGTCCCCTGGCCCAGCCCTCCTTGGCCCCTGGCTGGTGGCACAGGGTGGGGGCCTGGACTTGCAGCTGTTTGAGGCATCGTGGATCTCCGCCCGTCCACCCATCCCCAGCGGGGGATGTTGGCAAACACTGCTGAGAGCCCCCACGCGGGCACTGTCAAAACACAGCTCGCCTCCCAGCCAGTTTCCTGCCAGCCCAAGAGGGAACCAGCCAGCCTTCGGGAGCTGTGCCCTCCGGAGGGGAGGGGGAGCTGCAGGGCTGCAGAGGGAGGCGCTCGCCTGGAGTGTCCTTCAGGCTGCCAGGGATCTGGGGCAAGAGGTGCTTCTGCCAGCCACGGAGAGCGGCATCCTCAGAGGCACGAGTGTGGGTATTTCACTCTCAAGCACTACTGGCTGCCTGCCCTGTGGAGGGGGAGGACACACCTGTCGCAGGGGCTCAAGGTTGGGGGTCCTGGAAATTAGTACTTCCCTTCTTGGGTGTGAGCCCTCTAGCCAGGGACGCCTAAATGGAAACTAAGAGTCTCCACTAACACAGCACTGAACAGGTAACAGGCTGTGTGCCTCAGCGCCTCCCTGGACTGGTGATGCAATGTGGGGGCAGCAGCAGTCACCTTGAAATCAGAGGAGCAGGCAGAGTGGAAAGCTACACTTAGGGCACCAAAGCCACCTGACCCCTGTCACCCACATGAGCTGCTCTCCCTCTGGCTCTGTTACTGCCCTCTGAAAGCAATCTCCCCATCTGGAACTATTCACATGCTGCCCAGTTCAGCACACAGCTCCAGTGTCCTCCCAGACACCTGAGGACCTGGGCCTGGGCAGCATCCCCCGACTGCCCAACTCAGGGACAGCCAGGGAGGGACAGCCAGGGAGGCCCCAACACATAGAGCTGCTGAGACCCAGTCAAGGGAAGAGTGGACAGGAAAGGGTCCAGCAGATCAGCCCATCCAGGCCCTGGGGGTGGGACAGGACAGGGACAGGCCTCATCCTTGACACAGAGCCCAGGGTGCTGGGCCCAGGGCAGACTCCCCATAGGACATTGTCCACAATGACCATGCTGGGGGGTCCTGGAGCTGCCTGGACAGTGTGGGCTAGCACTGTCCAGCCTGCCCTGGCCCCTGAGGTCCTGGCACTTACACATGCTCACACCCCTGTGCCATCTCTCACCCCCAGGGCTCCACGTCCCTGCACCACTCCCGAGGAGGTGGCATGGGAGAACGAGATCATCTGGGCCACCACCCCAATGCCCACTCTCCCCCTGGTGAAACACAGCCCGGAGCCCAGGCCACCTCCAGGCATGTGTGCCCTGTGGCTCAGGAGCCAGCCCCAGGTCCTCACAGATGTGGCCAGAGCACCTGGCCACCTGCAACAGGACATGCCATCCTGGACCTGGAGTCCCAGAGGGGGCAAAACCACAGGAGGTGGCCTGTCCCCACAGAGGGTGGCAGAGGCCTGAATCACGGCCATGATGCACCTGCGGGGTCCAAGGCCTGCTGAGGCACAAGGACGTTCTCCTATGAGAAGCAACAGCCTCAAGCTGGATGCCAAGTGCCCCAGTTTGGTCCCAAGAGAACTCTCCTCCCAGCCCTGCCTGGCCATGGGCACAGGATCCCAGGGTGCCCACAATGGCCAGGCTGGCAGTGTGGTCAGGCATACCAGGCAGCACTGCCCCTAAGCTGTGGCCTTCAGGGTAGCAGGTGTCAACCCATAGCACACTGTGAGCCCCGAGGGGCACAGGACTGCCCAGTTCTGGGGACGTGGACTAGAGGGGCCTTGGAGTCAGCTGCTCCCTCAGGGCACCTTGGTGGTGACAGGTGGGGAAGGCACATCGGGGGCCATGAGAATGCAGTGCAGGAGACACTGGTGGCTGTGTGTGCAGGAACCATGGTGCAGAGGTCACAGGACGTGGCGAGGCCAGGGACGGTAACTGGGCCGTCGGGCTGGGTGGAAAGGAGGGTGGGAGAGGCCTGCCAGGCTGAGCTTGGCAGACATGGCACCAGCTCTGTGGCAGCTGACCAGGGAACGGGCCTGGGCTGGAGGAGGCACTGCTGGCCAGGCCCTTTCCCACACCCTGCAGGCCCACCAGCTGGACGGCTGCACAGGCTGCAGCCTGCCCTGGACACATCCACCAGCTCAGGGGTGTGTGAAGGGCTGGGTCTCCCTGGAAACGAGGGGCACTGTGTGTCCATGGCCCAGCCCGATCCAGAGTCCATTTCTCCCCCATCTAGGGCCCTGCGTTGCAACAGGACATGCCATCCTGGACCTGGTGTCCCAGAGGGGACAGACCAACAGAGAGGGCCTCATACATGCAGAGCCTGTGGCCTGAGACCTCAGTTGCTGCCCTGCACCTTCTGTCCCCACAAGAGCCTTGCCTGAGACTCAGGGACAGAGCAGACAAGACCCTGAGACATATGTCCCCAGGCCACTCCCTCCTCACAAAGGACATAGCTTGCAGGAAGAGAAGAAAGATTGAATTAGGCAGCATGGCAGTGAGGCCTGTCTGCAGCAGGTCACCAGGACCCAAAGTCTCCCACAGGCACCTCCTGCGTGAGCCTCTGTGTGGTCCTGCCCGACTCTGCTTCTCAGCTTGAAAGTCTCAATCTCGGCAGCTCCATTCCGTCTGTCCCCCTGCATCCTGAGTGCATTTCTCTTTCTGTTCCTTGATCTCTGTTTCTGGGCTGCTCTTTTCTTTCCTTTCTTGTCCCTGGCTCTCTGGTGGTTTCCTGGGCCTCTCCTGCTCTCCCACCTGCCGGTTTCTCTGGGTCTGGGGCTTGGTCTGTCCCTTGGGGTCTCTGCCGACCTCTGACCTTCATTGTGGAGCTGTCCTCCTTCCTCCATCCATCCCAGTCTGTGTCTCTATCTTGCTCACATGCACTCTGAACCCAAAGTGAAGCCCGCAGGGAAAGAAGAGCTTGGAGCCAAGACAGGTTGCCAGAGAGCCTCGCCTGCTAGCCCCGCCCAGCGCTGGCCACTGCAGTCTCCACAGCAGGAACACAGAACAAACCCAGAGTTCTCTGCACCTTGCGCCTGGCACCCAGCATGGGGCCGCAGCCCAACGCACGCCCACTGGCCACCCCCAGGGCTCCCACGGAGGTGGCACAGCCCGCCCTGGCACCACTGCAGGAAAAACTTTGGGCTTACATGGAACAAAGAGGGACTCCCGGCTGGCAATTACCCGCTAATTCCAGCCTCACAGACAGCAAGTCAGACGGCTCTGTTTCCCTAAAAGCCCACCTCAGGCCTGAATTAGCCACCTAATTAATTATCTGTGACAGCCTGGGATAGGCTGGTGGAGCCCGGGTCCCTCCCGATGCAGGGTGCCAGCCTGTCCCTGAATCACATCTGGTGACATGGTGGTTATAATCAGACTCAACCTCAGCCTGCCTCAGCCGTGCACCCTCAGCACGGGCCAGGCTGACATACAATGTCTGGGCAGAAGTGCTCTTGCCTCCAGGAGGTGCCCTGCGTGGCACTGCCCCAGCCTCCTCCTCCTGGGCACTGCAGCTCTCAACCCCTCCCCCCGCAGCCCAAAACCCAGCTGGAAGCCACACAGGGCCAGGATGTACCCCACGCAGGCCACCAAGGGAGTGGGAGAACTGGGCACTGGCCACATGCTCCTCTCACAGGGAGCTCTGGGCACCAAGGGAGCTGAGGTGCCAAGAGTGGACAGCTGCGGGTGGACTTGAGACCCAATCAGGATAGTCCCAAGACTCTGTGGGCCTGAGCTGACTCAACAGTCCTGACCAAGTACACCTGTGCCAACGTGGACCAGACCCTCTGTCCACTGCCCTGGCACCCCAGTCAGGGACTTAGCCCACTATCTTCTAGCAGCTTTCAGTCCAGTCAGCCTCTGGCCACAGTGATGGCCCTGGGCCAATGGGGACAGGGCTCCTTCAAACAGCACTCTGCAGGCTGCAGGAGCCTGCCCTTCCAACATACACAGAGCTGTCCTATCTGTTCCTGTGTCCAGTTAGCCATGCCTCTGTGAGGACGGTATGGCTCCCTATCTGCATGAAACCATGGAGCCCAACCCCACAGCAGGCAGACCCCACACCTCTCCTTGGCTTCCTGAGGCTCTGCTACAGGACCAACTCCAAGCCTACCTTTGGGTGCTGCTTCCCCAAGTGGGGGTGCAGCTGCTCAGCCCTTCAGAGGCTCTGTCCTACCATGCCAGGGGCAGCATGGTACAACAGAGCCTTCCTCCATCTCCAGTCCCCCAAGGCTGCCCAGGAGGCTCAGAGGGGCTGGCACGAGGATGCTGCCTTGGCCTGTGTGAAGTCTGAGGTGGCCGTGGGGCCCTGCTGTCTGTGCCAGCTGGGGGACACATCTCTGGGTGCCCTGTGTCTGCCAGTCCCCTCCCTGGTGGCCCCGTCCCACAGCCCCCTCCCTGCCTGTCCCACCTCTTACCTCCCAGGGCCTGTTTCATCACAAACTCCATGGTGATGGCTTGATTCCTTGGGACCACTCCTGGATCTCACATTCAAGTGGGGCAGGCGTCTTCTACCTAGGGGAGAGTGCAGAGTCACAGGCGCCCTGACAAGACCTTGCCCAGAGACCATCTTCATCCCCCTCCCCAGCACCCTGTAGGGCCGACCCACCCAGGAAGGGCACCTGGGAGAGTGTGTGTGTGAGGAGGCGTCTGTCCTCACACCAGCCTGGATGGCAGGTCCAGCACTGCAGGTGCACCCAGCTCTGAAGGCTGCTTTCAGCAGCTACTGCAGGGAGGAGGGCTGCTCCCAGCCCGGGGGCACTGCTCAGAGGAGCCTGGCGCCAGTCTGCGTGCAGTGGGGGCAGGGCCCAGGGGGCGTTTGAAGGTCACTGCTCTGTTTCCCAGCACAGGATGGGGCTGCTCAGCCTCCTTGCTGGTCCCTGGACAATGGGGCAGGGGTCTGTCTGCGGGGTGGAGAAAGGTTAGGATGGGCAGGCCCTGAGTGGTGCCCTTTGGGGAAGGTGGTTTCTGGTCAGTGTCAGGAGGCCAGTCTCTGTCCCTGGGGAGATCCCAATGCCTGCAGCAGGAGGATGAAGTTGAGAGGACAAAAGGCAGGGGTCAGCCTTTCAGTGGGAGTGGGCAGATGGCCCCCACCTGTGTCCCTGTGAGGTCAGTAGCCAGGAGTGAGTGCCCAGCTGGGTGGATTCTGGTGGCGAGACCTTCTTGCAAAGCCACAGCCTTGCAGTGCCCCTCTTTGTGAGGATCTCTCCTCTAAGGGAGCCCCAGGTCCCTAGGGATCCATTGTTTCATGCTTTTCCCTCTGCAGACCACGGAGACCGCGTGAGGACTGGGGCCGGTGGAGGGCAGGGATCTACCCCAGAAGTGCTGGCGCACAGGGCGCCTTTGCCGCAAAGCCTGTTCTCTTCCAAACTTCTCCCCTGGCTCCTGGGGGAGGAGACTGCGGGCCCAGCCGCAGAGAGGTGCGGGCGCTATGGGAGCTGCGGCGAGAACCGAGAACCGGAGGCGCTCGGGCTCAGGGCCGCCGCACCCTCGGCTTCGCGAGAGGCCTCGGGCGGCGCGCGCCAGGGTTAAGAGAGCACCGGAGACGGGCGCGGATCCGCTGGAGAAGCGAGGGACCCCGGGGCGATTCAGCACCGCGCGGCGGACAGCGCCCGCTCGGCCAGGCGGGGCCGGGCCCGGGAAGGGACCCAGGAACCCGGAGCCGGGGCGCAGGGGAGCCGGGAGCCGGGAGCCTGGGTGCGGAGCGGGCGGCCGGGCTGCGCGGGCGCGGGTTACCTTCCCAGGCGGGCGGGCGGCGGCGGTCAGCGGCAGCGCGCGCTCGGGCCGGCCGGGTCCATGTGGCGCCTGGGCGCTGCGGCGGCGGCTGAAGGGCACCGCGAGGAGGGCGCGTCACGCCGAGGCGCCCCCGCCCCCCTCCCGCGTCCCGCATGACGAGGAGGGCGGGGCGCGGCGGTTCCGCGGGCGCCAGCGGGTTGGGCAGGGGCGGGGGCGGGGGCGATACCGCGCCCAGGGGTCTCTGGTTCCGTGCCTGGGTGACTTGGCTCGAATCCCACCCGTGTCTGTGGGAGTGCGGGGCACCGACCCCAGCCGCGGGGCCTCGAGACCCCTCGGAGGGCAAAGGCATGGCTGGGGTCACCATCTCCACCCAGCCCGCAGCCTGGGACGGGGTTCCTGGCGAGCGGTCCGGCCCTGCGGAGGCAGGATCGGCAGGAGCTGCCTCAGACCCCAGACCCACCGAGACCCTCGCGGGAGGGGCCCTCCTCCAAGCTGTGAGCTCTGCAGCGGAGCTGCCAAGGTTGGCTTCGGTGGGACAGAGGCCAAGAGACCCTGCTGCCCCACTCCCAAGCCTGGGGAGCTGGAAGGGGTGGGGGGTACTTCTGAAGGTCACAGAGGACGACTGGGTGCTCATTCCTGCAGAGAGTCGCAGTAATCCCGCAAGTCAGCCACCCTTTCCCCTGGCCCATCTGCTCCCCACCACTGCACTGCAGGCTGGTAGGTCGCTGCAGCCCCTGGCCCTGCAGTCCCTGCAGTTCCCAGCCTGGCATGGCTCAGCCCTGGCCTTGGTTGCTTGCGGCCACCTAGAGCTGCTCAGATTCCTGAGGAGCCTGGCTCCAGGACAGCAGGTGGTGGTGGACACTGCATTAACTTGTCCCTGTTCCCTCTAGCCTGAGTCATTCCACTGAGCATTACCAACCCAGGGGAGACCATTCCCAGGGGGCCCCATGTCCAGGACCCAAGGAGCCCTTCAGCATGTGGCTCCTTTTGATAAGTAAGGTTTCTGCACTGAGTCTGGACCAAGTGGAGGGGGGGGGTTCGCAGGACCCACAGCACCCCGGAGGGCCAAAGACACCCAGTGACCACCCGTGGACCCTGGCTGACCACAAGAGGCACTGTCCCTCTCAACTCAGTCTCACCTCACCCTCACCCTGCACGTTAGAGGATGGGTACACAGACGCCATCCAGTCCAGGTGGCTGCTCTGTGGAGGTCCTTGTTCCCGATGTGCTGGTCTGGCCATCAGGGTACTCAGAATCTAGAGGGAGAGGGGCAAAGGAGAAGAATTAGTCCAAGTAAGAGAGTGGTCACTTCTTTCCACAAGCACCTCTTCTCTCCACCCCTCCATCAGGTGGAACCCACCCCACAGAAGACCCCAGTGTGACCTCCTGAGCCCAGGAGTATGTCCCACAGCTGACCTCAGCTACCTTTATAAGATACCTGGCAGGGAGCTAACCCAGTGTCTTAAGATGGTCCACTCAAGGTTAGGGAGGCCAGGGTCCTCTAGTTACGAGTCCAGGGCATCAGTGCTGGACTTCAAGGTCAACTGCACCCACTGCACAGCCCAGGCCTGGGGGAGTACCACCCCCCAACCATCTCTGCTGGACTTTGAATTCTGACCCCCACCCCCTAGGTCCCTGTAGGTTCCTGTGTCTATGTCTGTCTGTCTCTGTTTTCTCTTTCTGTCCCTCTCTGTCTGTCTGTCCCTCCCCTCCCCTCGGTCTCACTTTCTCTCTCTCTCTCTCTGTCCCCATGTCTCTCTCTCTCTCCTCCCACCTCGCCCCCATCTCTGCCTCTTCCATCTCCTTTGACATCTGTCCATACCCAGCCTCCTTTTCCTGCTCTCACTCATCCAGGTCCTGATCTAGGGGAGAGAGCCCAGCCAGGACCCTCCTGGCAGGGACAGATGAGGGTGGTAACAGTCCCAGGTCCAGCACCTGGGGCCTGAGCAAGGGAAGCTGCTGGGGCTGAGAAGCCTTCTCAGGAAGTTCTGGGGCTGAGCTATTCACACTGCCTGCCCAGTCAAGCAGGAGCCACAGCTGGGTGTCAGGAGCTCCCCCCCACCACATGTCTGCTCCTGGGGCCAAGGGGGTGGCACTGCAGGCAGATAGGCTCCACTTGACCTGACAGCTAGATATGGGTGCTGCTGAAGCCCCAACCCCCAGCTGACCAAAAAGCAGAGGCCTCTGCACGAATATGGAAGATGGGGATGGGGCTCCTTCCTGGGCAGGGAAAGGCCAGAGGCCAGGTAGGAGCAGCACAGGAGCTGTAGCCAGGACGAGAGGGTCCCACCCAGAGGCCAGCCATGAAGGCTTGTGTACTCTTCCCGTCAAGCCTGGTGTGGACCCTGCTAAGCCCCCTCCTTTGCTGCCCTTCAATTGGCTTCAAAGACTCCACCCTCCAGAGAACAACCTGGCCAGGCCCACGAGAACAGAGGGCTCTGTGAGGACTCCTGGCCTGGCAGGGCCCTCCACCCAGGGTCCACCCCAGCCCTCCGCCCAGGTCCTGTAGAGCCCCAGAAAGGCTGCGCCACAGCCCTGCCACAGCAGCTCCTACGTGTCAGGGCTCCACCCACTCTGGGCCAGGGAAGAGCCTTCACAGCACTTCCAGGGTCTCTTGGTGTCCACCTGCAGCCCTGGCGAGGCATCTGGCCAGGTGTCAGTACCAGAGGTTCTGTCCTGCCTGCAGTGGCTTCTTTTGCCTTGGACCCTGTTCTGGGTCTGGACTGCAATGGCCAGCTGGTGGAAGGGCAGTGACCACTCTCAAGGCCTTGGCCCACCTCACCACAGACCCAGAGCTTAGCCAGAAAGGTCTGGCACCCTTCACAGCAGATGTGCTCCCCAAGGCTGTGAGAAGTGGGGCTTGCCCCAGAAAACAGAAAGGGCATCCTGATGGGCAGTGGCCTGGGGCATCGTGGGTGCTCCAGGGTGCCTGGCCTCAGGGCCCTGGCTTTCAGTACCAGCAATCACTGCCTCCAAGCCTCTGGTGAAAAGCCTCCTGGCTGCAAAGCCGAGGGCCCTGCCCCAGGAGTGGGCCAAAGTGGGGCAGCTGCAGGCCACCAGCTCTGCTCTCTACAGTCCCAAAGGCCAGCCCTGACCACCTGTCCCCTTTCGCAGGCATTTACTGTGACCTTCCCTTCCACTTTCTCAGAGGCTGGTCCAGCCCCTGAACACAGGGATGGCCTGGTCACCCCACACACATGCAGACATATTCACCGCATGAAGATTTGCTTCCAGCCTGCCAGACACCCCACGGGTCTGGGGTTTGGCCAAGTGGCTGGGAGAACCTCACTGAGGGGGTCTGACAGCCCCTTCTCTCTGCTTCCAGGTGCCTAGAGCATGGCCAGCATGGTTCAGCACAGCCCCAGCCCACAGCTCCACCTCTCTGGTTCCTGAAACCCTGGACGCCAACCCCAGGCAGACCCTGGAAGTAGGAGTGAGTTCAACATGGGACGGCAGGGGGACCCCTGAGGGTCTCAGGGCCTGGGGCATGCTCAGGGCCTTGCAGGCAGCCAGGGGCTCATGTCCACTGTGGACAGGGGGCTCCAGGCTGAATGGGATTGACCCAGCCATTGGAGCGTCCAGCACCCCACTTTCTCAAGGCTCAGAACTGAGCCCCTACTGGATGGCTTTCCTGGACCACAGGGTGGGGTCCTGGGTTGCCCACCCTGGACCAGAGCCCTCCAGCTGCATGGCAGAGCCCCAGACTTCTGACTGAGCACCTAGCTTGGGGTGTGCATTGGGAGGCCTCCTTCAGCCTGTGGACAGCAGAGCTGGCCCTATGGAAAGGGAGCTCCCCAGAGGCGGCAGCCAGGGAAAAAGAGCTCTTGCTTGGCATTGGGACTCAGGAGCAGGTTTCAAAGCTGAGGGCAGGGAGGGGCGGCTTCGTGAGTCCTCAGGGGCATGGATGTGGCAGGGGCTTGTTCAGTGATGAGCACAGGTGGGTGCTAGAGCTTGGGGCTGTCTCCCCCCTGGTGCCCTGGCCAAGCCAGGCAGCGTAGGAAAGCTGAGCTAAGCCTTTCTTGGTGACACATGGCTTCCCTCCCCCTCCAGTGACACTGTAGTGAGGCGTGTCACGTGTGGGTATTTCTGGGAGTGCTTTCCACCCAGGAGGCAGGAGGAGGAGCTATTTTGGCCCTGCAGCACCGGGACCCTAGGAAGTCTGTGGTGCGCCAGCTGTCACTGGGTCCCCTTGGCGTCATGGGCCTTGTGTCTACAGGGCATGGGCGGATAACAGAATTGGAGCAGACCCTGGTGTGTGGGGAGTGACCGGGCAGATGGGACTTGGGGTGCAGCAAGAGTGGGTGTGTGCTGTGCCAGCGCAGAGGACCTGCCCCAGGAGGGCACCCGTCCAGCAAGGCCCAGGTGGGCAGCAGGAGGCAGCACACAGCAGAGGGAGGGAGGCCCCTGGGCCACACTGCCATGAGGCTGCTCCTCCCAGGCCCAGAGCCATGCCACTGGCCCACTTGGCTGCTGGGAAGATGGGGAGGCACGGAGCTCCTCGACAGCAGAGGTGGCACTGAGTGCCCGAAGTCAGTGTCCCTGGGCAGGGGGAAGAGCAGGGCCCTGAGTCCAGGAGTGAAGCCTATGAGCTGAGCCAACTGAGGTCCCTGCCAGGTCTCCTGCCTGGGAGCGGGTGGGGGCAGAGGAGTGCTGGTGTCCTCCTTTGGCTTTTGACAGGGTGAGCAGCCTGTGGGACATCTGAGACTAAATACCCCTCCGGACTTGTTCCGTGTTGGCTGCCACCCCAGGAGAGTGGGCAGGAGGGTCTTTTTGTTTGTTCTGCCATGCTGGGATTGAACCCAGGGGTGCTCCACCACTGAGCCACACACCCAGCCCTTTTTATTTTGAGACAGGGTGCCTGGTAGGTAGGAAAGATTTGGGAAAACAAGATTACAGTTTTTGAAGAAGTTCAGGAACCAGGTTGACACATGTCTGTGATCCCAGCATCTCAGGAGGCCGAGGCAGGAGAGTCAAAATTTGGAGCCCAGCCTCAGCAATTTAGCTGGAACCTGTCTCAAAATTAAAAAAGAAAAAGAAAGCGGGGAGGGGCTGGTTGTGTGGATTTGGTGGCAGAGCACCCCTGGGGCCAGATATAGACACAAGATAATTTAAATTTCTTAAATGTCAGGAGAGGGAGGAGGCAGGCTGAAAGTCAGTAATGGGCACCACAGGGCCACCAGATATGCTTCAGCTAGATCCTGCCTTTGCAGAGATCAGGGGTGAAGACCCCAGAATCCAGATGTAGACAGCGCACAGAGCCTTCCAAGAGCAAATCAACAAGCACCGGAGCCACCCGCCACTGGGCAGAAGGCCTGCACCTTGCAGGGATGCAGTCCCAACAGTGAGGTCCCAGCCAGGCTGGCCACCACCTGGACACAGCCCTGCACAGCCCTGGCTCAGGTGGGTGGCCTGGAAGCACTGGGGACGAGGAGGAGATGCCACCCCTTGCTGGATGGCCAAGAAGCTGCCTCCCAGGCCTGGCTGTCCCTCCTATTCAGCACTACCCATGCCCAAGCCAGTCTCTGGGGCCCTCCATGCACAGGCCCAGGGCAGATGGTGCCCTGACCCTGTGACCTAGGGCTCTCGGACGCCCTCCCTGGCCCACACAGATCCGCAGGACAGAAAAGCACCAGAGGGGAGAGGGAGAGAGGAGGAGGGCCAGACCACCTGGACGTCCAAGGATGCTGTCCTCCCTGGACTGATGGATCTTTGCTCTCAAGGGGACTGGAGGCTTCCGGTGGCTGGGGGCAGGCAAGAGCCCCTGACCTGGACAGGACATTGAGAGGCCAACCGAGCAGGTGGCTCTTGTGAATTCCTCAGCAGGGGCAGGTGGCTCTGCCTTGAGGCCCAGGAAGAAGACTGGCCCTGTATGGGACAGTCAGGCTGCACTTGGCCCTCACCTGGCACACGCCAACCCAAGTGAGGACCCCACCCACTCTTATCCCAGGGTCCTGAGAGCGCTGGAACCCAAGGATGTACCTCCCTCACCCTGGGCTGTTCACACTGAGGAGGAGTGAGGGGAGGAGGGGGAGCAAGGGAGAAGAAGGAATGGGGGAGGAGGAAAAGGAGTGAGGGAGGAGGGGGAGGAGAGGGAGCAGGGGAGGATGTAAAGGAGCAGGGGAGGAGGAGTGGGGGAGGTGGAGCTCAGGAAGAAGAGGGGAAGTGTGGGAGGAAGGGAAGTGAGGGAGAAGGAAAAGAGAGGGAGGAGAGGGAGTCAGGTGGAAGAGGAGTGAGGGGGAGGAGGAGGGGGGAGGAGGAGGAGTGAGGGAGGAGGGGAAAGGGGGAGGAGGAGGAGTGACGGAGGAGGCGGAGTGACAGGGAGGAGGGGGAGTGAGGGAGGAGGGGAGGAGGAGGAGTCATTTAGTTGAGGATGGCTGGGATTGTTGGTGGCTGGATAGTGAGGACGCTGGCTGAGTCGGTGGAGAAGGCGTGTCTGTGGCCCACAACCAGCAGTCATGCCCCGCTGGTGGGCTGGGGCGGTGTCAGGGTGGAGTGCCATCCTGCATGCCCCTTCTCTGTCACAGTGTGGGACTCTGATGCTGCCTGGAGCTCCTCCCTGGGAGCCACCTGTCCTTTCCCTAGTGCCCACCCATGCTCATTTGTCGTCTGAACTGTGACCCTCTGGACCCAGGACGGCCTGGTCTTATGCTGTGTTCCAGACAGGCAGGGGACCAAGCAGGCTGCCTAGGCTGCAGGTGGAGGCCGTGCCACCCGTGGACTTGAGGCCACAGGGGCCACATGGTCCCTGGAACTGGGCTGCACAGGGCAGTGGAGGCACCTGGATGCAGCACCACCTGCGTTGGAGCAGGCATGGGGCTCGCTGGACTGGGCGGGCAGGTGCTTCCTCTGGGCAGGAGATGGGATCTGGACCAGCAGAACTCCACTAGAGTGGGGACACTCTCAAGACCCTGGTCCCATACCCCACCGGCCCATCAGGGTAGGCTGAAGTGGCAGGTGAGCTGGGACCCACTGGGAATGCCCTGCCACCAGGCCATGGGGATGGGGTATGGAGGCCATGGGAGGTGGGAAGAAGGGGCCACACAGAGGTGGGTGGTCAGGGAGGGCCAATGAGGGTCATAGGCTTGCTTGCAGAGGCTGTCACCTGACCACATGCATGTCTGGGGGACAGCAGGGGACAGGGACACTGAGGGCAGAGTATGGCTTCCACAGATGAAGGACAGGCTTCCTGGGCTGTCTCACATCTGTGGCTAGGGCACTAACGATGCTGAGAAACTGTGTCCTGCCAGTTCTCAGCCTGGCCACACCTGAAAAGGGGCTCTGAAGTACCAGGCCAGTGTCCACTTCCATGCCCAGGCCACAGGCCCAGAGGGTCCAAGAACAGAGGGTCTTGCAAGAGTCCCAGAGATCTGGCTGCCTGGAGACCTGTGATCTCCTTCCCCAGGGTCCCAGAGGGTCAGCAGGTGCAGAGGTGGACCCAGTCCACTTCGTGTGGTCTGTGAGGAAGGGGTTCATCCCTTGCAGGACGGTGAAGCTGTCCACCAGATGCTTGGGTTCAGTGGACACTGGGTTCTGGAGCTGCCACCCCTGCACACAGCCTGTTGGGCCCTTCTGACCACATCCTTCCTGGACTGCATCCTGGAGCCCTCCTGGGTTCTGAGCGGGCCCGGGGCATGGTCCCTCTCCCTCCAGTGCTGACCTGACCGCTGTGAGGAGGTCTGGGGTTCTACTGTTGTGGTTAGACTTTAGAATCAGTAGTTCAATTTCTTTACTTGGCATAAGCTACTTCGATCTTTCAAAATGTCTGTAGGAGAACTTTGATCATGTTGATGATCTCCAAGGGCCCAAGTTACTGTGCTTTCTAGCACGAAGGTGTTCCTAATGTCCTTGTCCCTTTACTGTCTGCAGTTCTGCTGGGACGTCCCCCTGGCATTCTTTATAGTGGTAATTTGTGTTTTCTCTCTTTTTTCCTTGAGCAGTCTCTACATACCTACGATTTTATTGTTCTTTTCAAAATTCAAACTTTAGGTTTTGATTTTCCCTGTTGTTTCTTTTCTTTACTTTTTAAATTCAGGAACCTTGACCACTAAGCCACATCCCCAGCCGGCCCTATTTTGTATTTGATTTAGAGACAGGGTCTCACTGAGTTGCTTAGTGCCTTGCTAAGTTGCTGACACTGGCTTTGAACTCTCAATCCTCCTGCCTCAGCCTCTTGAGCCAATGGGATTACAGGCGGGTGCCACCTAGACCAGTTCCCTGTGGTTTATTTATTTCCTATTCCACTGATTTATAATTATCGATTATTATCATTGTGAACTGTGGCTTGAGCGCAGGGTGCTCTACCACTGAGCTGCCCGGTATTTGTCATTGAGACTGGGTCTTGTTGGGTTGCTGAGCCTGGCTGGGATGACAGTGTGGGCCGTCACGCCTGTTTCATGCTCCTTCAACTGACTTGGGTTTGGTCTGCTCCTGGTTTTCTTCCTTCTTCCCTGGCACAGTGACCAACATGGTAAGCTTCCTCCAAGCATCAGCACTCTCCCACAAGGTTTGACACATTCGTGCTTGTTTTCATTCAGTTCACAATGTTGCCAGTTTCCCTGGTGACTTCTTTGAAGGGATTATTTTAGAAGTTTGTTATTGGATCACCAAGTATCTGGGGTGAGAGTGGAGAGCTAATTCGGTGGTCAGACCATACCCTCAGGTCACTTGCTGCTTTCCTGGAGGACTGGGCTTTTGTCTGCTCCGCCCTTTGAGTAACTCATTGTTCACTAAAGAGGAATGTGACCTCAGTCTTGGGTGATTGTCTGGCCACATGTCACGCCTCTTGTGTCCTGCCCCATCTGTCCACTGATCTGCAATTGCTGGAGGAGGAAGGCTGAGGTGGCCAGTGGTGGTTATGGCTCTGTCTATCTTCAGGTCCATGGCTCTGGCTGGGTCAGGAGCACCGTCTTGCGCTGCTCCTCCCTCTGCCTCATGCTGACCGGCAGCACCAAGCTGGCCACGCCCACTGCACACGTGGCTCCTTGGCGTTTTTCAGAGAGGTCAGCTCGAGGCTGTCTACTTTTGTGGTCTATCTCCCCCTTGCCCCTCTCCCTCGGTGGCCTGCGACTGTCTCAGATCCCGGTCTCACCCAGACCTGCCAACCTTCCAGCCAGCTCTGTCCGGGAAGCCTGGCGCCTGCATTTCGTATGGCTGCTGCTTCACTGCAGCAATTCTTTAAAAATAAGTTTGAGGAGACGTTTTCTGTGTCCAGGGCCCAGGGAAGGTCCTGGGCTTCTCCTGCTGGATCTTCCTCCCACTGGCTGAGTCACCAGTTCAGCAAGGGCTGCCACGTGCCCAGCCCCTGCAGTGAGCTGGTGTGTGGTGCTCTCACCTATCCCTCCTTTCGGGGTCCTCTCGGGGTCCTCTCGGTGCCGCCTGTCTCTTAATGGCCCCCAAACGGCCGCTGTATACATTTGTGTCCTGGCCTGTGTGAGTCCTTTGGGGATGATCCCAGGTGGTGAGAACAGGTGAGCATGGACTGGGGTCCAAGCCCATCTGAAGCAGCCTAATGATCCCATGAAACGCCAGGGCCAGGAGGGGACAAGCCCTGGTGACCACAGAAACCCCTCTATTTGGCATAGGAAGGAGAAGCCTGAGTGCAGCAGGCCAAAGACCAGCCCCGTGGAGGTGGCCGGGCCAGCCTCGGAGAGGTGGTGCTGGGGCCAGCCCTGTGGAGTGCCTGGGCCAGGGAGGTGCTGAGGGTGCTAAGGCCATCCTCGGGGAGGTGCTGAGGCTGCAGCCAGCTGGGAGGAGGCGATGCGGATCAGAGGGTGCCTGTGCCCTCAGTCTGTGCCCATGGCCAGAATGTCAGGCAAGCCTGCCGTGCTCCCCTGGGACCCCCATGCCAAGGAGGCTGCTCAGGCTGGACTTCGGCTTAGACCCTCAGCTCTACACAGGCCCGTGGGCTGAGCCCGTGGCACCTGGGCCTTGCAGTACTGCAGGTGAGGGGAGGGGCTCCTGGGGACACAGGAGCAGTGGAAGGGGCAGGGCGGACAGGCTGGGCTGTCATCTTACCCAGATCTTCCCACCAGTGGCTCAGGACACATCCTGTGACAGGAGCCTTGTCTTCTCATCCCAGTCCTGGCCTCTCTGCCACCAGCCTCCAAGTTGTTGACAGGAGCTGGCTGCCCACCCCAGCTGCTGCCCCTGCCTGTGTTCCTCACAGACTCACTGTCCGATCCCCTCCTTCTGCTTGTCTTTGCGGTCTGCAGCCAGCTCCTCACCCAGAGAGGCCCCAGGCCTGCCGCGCCCTGATGGCCCTGTGCGCCTGCGGTCCCGGAACTCGCCCTGCTCAGCCAATGTAGTCCCCCTCCACGGCTGTCCCTGTGCACGCTGGCAACAGGGCTCCAGGCTCAGGAGTGAGGAGTGCAGGAGGCACACACTCAGCCCAGGTCCCAGGCAGTGGATACCTCCTGCTCCCCTGCGGCAAGGGTGGTCCTCCAACAGGCGCCAGGCTGTTCCTGGTCCACTCCCTCCCTGGCAACGAGGCTGGGTGGGTGGCTCCAGGAGTGGGGCCTGTGAGGACCTCCCGCTCCGATGGACTGGGCTGTGCCCCTATCCAGGGTGTAGGATCACTTTGGAATGCCAGCTGCCCACAGGAGCTGGGCCACCAGAGGCCCCCGGGGGTTGGGCACTGCCTTCTGACTTTGAAGCGAGGACAAGCAGTTGCTGAGTCTCCTGGGAAGGACTGGGCAGTGGTGCCTCTGCAGCCCCTCGCCTGGTGGCAGGCCTCCAGGGCCAGAGCAGCCTCTGCCCAGATCAGTCCCTCTGCCAGTCTCAGGGAGGTGTTGGGGGTGCTTCTGTGCTCCCTGGGTGGGGGTATGTGCTCAGTGAAGATGAGACTCCTGAGGGCTGCAGCCAGGATGGGAAGAGATGGGGGACGCTCCAGCCTGGGACCTGTGATGGTGGGTTGGTGGGCCCAACCCATGCCACCACGCGGCCAGCACGCCCAGCAGGCTGGACACGCTGCCCCTCAGGGTCCTGCTCCCTGCACCCTGCCCAGGACCCTGCCCCCACCCCTCTCTGCAGCTCTTTCCTCTGGAGGCCCTGAGGTCAGAGAGCTGCCCTACCCAGGGAAGAGGCCCCTACTGGGCTCCCCCGGAAGCAGTTCCCTTCACCCACGGGGGCTCATCACCCAAGGTCTGGACCCTCCCCAGGAAAGCGGGACACATGCAACTTGGGGCAGAGCTGGAGGAGCCCAGCGTGTGGATTTGCCTGCATGACCACCCCATCCAGTGGGTGTGGGGGGCTTCTGCAGAGCAGCTCCCACCAGCCAGGACTCCAGGGGGAGCTCACAGGACACTGCTTTCCACGTGGCTTCCTCCATGGGCGTGAGCTCTGAGATCAATGCCAGTCACACACACGGCGGCCTGGCCGTGGTCGCCCCATGGATGCCCCTCCTTGCCCATGCCCCTGCTGGTGCCCGAGGGGAGGTCTGTGCAGACAGAGCTGTCCCTAAGGTCCAAGCAGGGGACTGTGCCTTTGTGCAGTGAATCTGGGTTTTCCTTTAAGTAACAGTCACGCTTTCCCAAACTGCAGTGTGCACAGTCCATGTCCCCCCAAGTTGATCACCCGCTGTAGCCTCTTGGTCCTGACTGAGTCCTGAGTAGGTGTGACAAGCTGCCAGCTGGCCAGTGATGCTGGCTACCTGCTCTGAGGACGGCGATGGCTTTCACAGGGGGTGCAACCCAGGCACCCTTCTTAGGTCTCCAGTGTGGCCCATGCACCCCTGGCTGTGCTCACTGGAGGAAGTGCAGGGCCCCAGGTCCCGGGGTGTTAATGAGCACAGGTCCCGAGCCACTGTGTCTGCAGCCAGCTCCTGCCAAGGACCCAGAGGCTGGCACAGTCTGCTGAGGACCTCTCGATGGTGGGTGTCCCAGGCACAGCTCACAAATGCCTCCTGGGCTTGAGTGGGCTTGGCTGGCATGTCCCTCTCCTGCAGCTGGGACTCTTCCTGGTCCTCTCCCCACCTCCCTCTGCAACTTCAGCAGAACCTGGACACTGCCTGTGACTTCTGGGTGGGTGGGATGAGCTGGTCCTGTGGGGCACACTGACCCCGCAGAATTCAGGGGCAGCACTTGGATCTGGGTGAGAGAAGAGGGGCAGAACAAGAGGCCCCAGGAGTGGCTGGGGCTGAGGTCCATCCCATCCTCAGGGAAGTGGGGGTCAGCGAGGTCCCTGCCTGCACCCTGCCCCTTCCACGGCTCCAGGAACCCTCGGCCTCAGCCCACCCTCTTCCCAGCACCGGGGGCTTTTCCAGTCCCAAGGTCCTTCAGGTCTCAGCCCTTCACTCCAGGCCCATGGTGGTACTGCCCAGGGGTTCCTGTCCCCAGTGCCCACCTCCAGGAGGGCACCTGGGCTCTGTGGGGCCTCCCGAGCCTGCGGGTCCTAAGCTGGCATGAAGAACACCCTGAGCTGAGCACCAAGAAGAGCAGCCATCCGTCCATCAGCTACTGACTGAGTCAGGCCCTCAGCATGGGCTGTGGTGCGCAGCTGCGGTGGCCACCACACCACAATGGGCTAAGGGGATGGAGCAGCTCCAGGCCAAGGCTCCCTGTGGGGACCAACGCCCCTCCCACTCCTGCTGTCACCAAGGGGAGTCCTGGGCCCTGCAGTCCAGGAGGATGACCAGGCTCCACTATGCACCCTGGTGGCCACCCTTCTCCACCAGCTGCCAGACCACAGGCTGCCTGCTCAGGTTCCCCAGAGAGCACTGCTGCCAACAGGCCCCAGGGACAGGTGGGGCCCTGGCACTGCAGGGACCTGAGGCCCCAAACCCTCCCAGACATGTCCCTCGGCCCACTCCCCACGTGAACGGGCCCCAGGAGGAGCAGGCTCTGGTCAGTGTCTGGCTTTCCCCGGGTATCTCGTTGGCTTGGTCTCACTGGCTCTGTGATGTTTTTGCAGAGGCTGCACAGGGACACTGTGAGCTTGCAGCACTGACTTGGCTTCAGGGCTGGGACAGCACCAGGGCAGGCCCAGGGTGGGCCCACTGCATGGGGCCAAACATGAGGTGACCCTGGGGCCCCAGACACAGCTGCCTACAGACCCTCCGTGAGCAGCAAGCCCTGTAATGACAGGCATGGCCCACAAGGGACAAGGTCCCCAGAGCCACCCACTCACAAGTGACACAGCAGCCCAAGCAACTGGACCTTGCCTTCCTTGAGGACAGAAGCCAGGCCCCACCTAGCCCACCAGCAGGCTGAGACTCCGCCCTGTAGGCAGAGGGCTGCCCTGAGCCACAAGCAGTGACTGTCCGAGCGACCTGGCTGGCTTTCCCTGCAGTTTCTCAGCAAACTGCAAACAGACCAAACCACCGGAGCACTGTGGGAGCTCCACCAGGCTCTGCTACCTCCTCCTGCTGACCACACCTGGGGACCGCTGGTCTTGCTACCAGCCAGGGCCTCGCCTGAGTGTGGTCTCATGGCACTTTGCGGCCACTTCCGACGGGGCCTGGTTGTCCTGGGATAGCACTCACAGCTCTCTATGACCTGGGACACCCAGCCCCAGAAGCTACAGCCTGCAGCTGCTCCATGGCTTTGTCATGGCCCCACAGTGAGTGGGGGGCCTGGAGTTCAGCCCCTGAGCCCCTGCTGCAGGTGGCAGCCAGGCCCAGGCAGTTGGAGGCTATCCTGGAGGCCCACAGAGGGCTCAGACCTGCCAGCAAGTGTCCCGGCAGTGGCCTGAGCCCACCTGCAGCCCACTGTGGGTGGGAAGGGTCCTGACATCCTCAGAGAAGCTCTGACCATGAGCCAGCGTGCAGACCTTGAGTTCTCAGGGAGCAGGGCGAGCCTGGGCAGGAGACAACGCCCCAGTCAGCCTCCCTCCCTCTCCTCCATCACAGTGTCCCTTGCCGGCCATGTTGGCCTGTGCCCCTGACTCCAGGTCAGAAACAGGATCCAATAATCCAATGACACTGGAGATTGTGACAGTCATCAGAAAATAAGTTTAATATGTACAGACGATCATCAGACAGGTTACAAAGAGGGGCGCGCACTGCAGACCCGGGCAGCAGAGCAGCACCCATGCCGTCGCTCAGGCAACGGGCAGACACCAAATAAACCACAAACCGCGACACGTGGGAGGGCACAGGCAACACTGTTCCTCTGGGACAGAAAAGGAGAACAGAACACAGAACGGCTTTGGAATGCTTCTCTCCTGTGCCAGGAGCAGCCTCTGCTGGGGCTGGGGAGGCGCACAGTGGGACAACCGCCTGGGCCGCTTCGCGCCTCCTGGTCAGGCCCATGCCCTGGGACTCCTTGGCGCTCCTGCAGCTGCCCCACGGGGGCCTCAGAAGAGGGGCCGGGAGCCCTGGTTCTCAAACTCGGACCAGGCGTCATTGAGCTCCATGAAGATCATCTTAGCATGCTGCTCATACGGCTGCCCTGTGGCCTGTGGGGGTGCAGGTGAAAGCCACTGCCCACTGCCTGCTGCCCGCCAGCACTCCCCATAGGATGCACTCCTCACACTCACCTTGTCGGGGTGCACAACCAGCACTGCACGGCGGTACTGCTTCTTCACCTGCGCTGGGGTCACCAGGTCGGCCATGCTCACAGGGGTCCAGCGGCTCTCCCCGTCCCACAGCACTGTGTGCAGCGTGGATAGCAGCGCACGGATGTTCCTCTCTTTGCCTTCAATCCAGTCCAGGAGCTGCAGAAGAGAGCAGCTTCAGCCTCTGGAGGCCTGCTGTGCTGGGGACAGGCTGGGGGGCTGCCTACGAGGCGGGCAGCTCCTGGGAAGCCCACTGGATCCTGCAGGTGTGGCTGGCCCTTAGCACTCACCAGTCCTGGGGCAGGGAGGCGTGCAGGACACACCTGGAGACTGCTGGGTGGGGTGCTCAGGCTGCACTGACCTGGGCTCAGAGGCAGCATGGCCAGAGCTGAGTGACCCATCTCAGCATGACATTCATGAGGACACGAACTCTAGTCCCCCTGCAGAGCCTCCCCAGCCCATCCCAGACCCAGGCCTCGGGGCCCACGGAGGACCAAGGAGGTCTCCTGTGGCCTGTCAGATGATCCCCAAGACCACAGCCACACTTGGGTCCTGCAGAGCTGACCACCACCCAGACCTACATACAAGAATGTATGCAGGATCCACAGTGGGACACCCTGGTAACTGGACCTCGCTGCATCCCTGTCACCCTAAGAAGAGCAACCCAGGTCAGGGTCAAAGCCCCAACCGAATCTGCCCTCCCCACGGTGAGTCAGACAAAGGCCCTACAGACCCAGACCCTAGCATGTCTAGGGTTTGAGGAGCCCCAAGTGGCGCCAGTGTCCCTTACTGTCCACCCAACTTCCTAGAGCAGCACCAAGACCCAGGTGTCAACAGTCATGGCCAGCTGACCTCCAGGGCCAGGCCCGCTGGTCCTGGCAGGGCACTGCCTGGACCCACGGGCACCTACCTTCAACTTGAGTGGGTCCGCATCTCGAACGAGGTCCTGTTTCCTCATCTCCGCCATGGTTTTTGGCCCCTTCCTGTCGGACTTGGAGGAGAAGCCCTGATTGGACAGCAGATCTTCAAAGTCGTTCTCTGAGACCTTGGGCTTCTGGGCTGAAAGGAAGAGGGGGCTTTTGAAGACACTGGTCCATTCTGTCCCTCGTCCACTTCTACTTGCTTCCCAGGGGGGGATCTTGTTCCTGCTGCCTCGGCAGAAAAGAAACTATGGACCCAGAAGCCCTCTGTCAAAAGCAGCCCAGAAGCTTGTGCTGGGAAGAAAGGCCACCAGGTGTGTGAAAAGTCAGCGGTCATGATGGGACAGCTGCTCCCTTGCTGGGGCACCACGGCCAGCAGCTGGAGGGGAACAGGTTCCACCTCAGTCACCCTTGGAAGACACATAACCCACACCCACATGGGCACAGGACTTACCAAAGCTGGGAGCGCGGATGCCCCTCTCCTCTCGGCCTCCAATCACACTGAAGTTAGTGGCGTAGGGGGGTCTCGACTGCATACAGGCTTTTGAGGGTGGCTTGGCCTGTGGAGGCCACGAGGTGCCCTGGGCTGGTGGCCGGTTCATCTGCCAGGAGCTGCCTTTGGGAGAAGGGGCCGACTTCGGAGTAAAGCCACCGGGAGGGAAGCCAGCAGGAGGTCCTGGGGAGAGAGCAGGTGCTCGCCAGGCTACAGCAGGCAGCGGGCCCCCAGGCCAGGCCGCCCAATCACCAGGGCCTCCCACCAGCTCCCCAGGGCCTCCCCGGGAGGGGGGGGGGGACAGGCAGCATGTTCTCATCAACCAGCGCCCCTGCCTTGCAGAGCTGGGGCTCCAATGAGCTCACCGGCACCAGGGAAGCCATGAAGCTCCTGTGGCAGGGAGAGGCCCCGGCACCTGCACTGGACGTCCCCAGGCCAGAGGCCACGGGACGTCAGGACACATGTGGCTCCACCACAGCTGCCCCTGAAGGATGTTCTAGAAATAGGTCTGGGTGTGGACAGTGGGGGAATCATGGTGTGTCCTCCCACAGAGCCCAGGCTGGCTGTTGCCAGGGGTGCTTCAGTGGCTGCACCCTCCCTCCTGGACATCTGAGGTGGGTGTCCTTCAGGAGGGTGGTGCTGGTGTCTCGGCCACGCCGGCTGCTGCGCCCGCTACCTACCAGACTGAACCTGCTTTGCTTTCACTGTTCTAAACGTCTCCCTCAACCCGTCACTCGTTGATACCCCGCGGACGAGGGCTGTCCATGAGCACTACCGCAGAGACCAAGCTCCTCCTTGCCCTCCAGGCTGCGCGCTTCCACACTGTGCGCCTGCCTGTGCTCTTCAGTCAACTGGTGGAAGGCCCGAGGCAGCCTGTGCGTGTCCGGAGGCCTGGGCTCCAGCCCATCTGCGAGGCTGCTCACTGTGTGGGTCCACCTCTGAGAGCCAGGTCTCTCGCTCACTCCCATTGCCGTGTCCAACGTGCTGGTTCATCTGCCTTCCAAATGAATGCGGCGACAGCACGTCCATCTACAAAGTCCCTTCTGGGTTCTGGGAGAAGCCCTGCTGCTCCTGAAGGCTGCTGGACGTGGGCTGGGCCTGTGTGGATCCCACCTGCCGCCCTGGCCTCTGGCTTCTACGCTGCTCCTGTGGTTTTGGCTCCAGGTTCTGTGTGAGCTTTTTGGGTTTACGCCTCCATGGCGCTGTTAAGTGGCCATGAAGGTGCTGCTGCTTGTGTCTCTACTGGTTGACAACACGAGGTCTCTGTGCTCTCTTCACCCTGTACCTCTGTGAACAAGTGGATCCAGACTCCTGGGTGTCTCCTGTACACGTGACCATGGCCCTTCCTGGAGGCCCAATGTCCACTGTTTCTCCTGAGTGTGAGTCCCAGTCCCCTTTGCCCACCAAGGAAGACAGGCACTGGCAGTCCTCCTGGGCCAGCATGGAGAGCTGCGACGAGGCCCTGGCTGGCCGTTCCCTGAGGCTGAGCGCTGAGCCAGCTGCATCCCTCACGTGTCCTGTGCGCTACAGGCGGTCACTCCCCAAGTGTGCGAATGCCGCTAGCTCAGGTCTTGCCTGCCGAGGGTCTGTGCTCTGGGTGGGCACTGGCCCGTCTGACCTGGCATCAGGGGGCTGTGCAGAGCCAGCGGGGAGTGACCCAGCTTGTCCCAGAGACCGTGGCGCCTTCTGTGCTCACCGGAGCCCACTTTCCACACCTCCTCACACTGGTGTCATGGCTTTGAGGACTGGAGCCTCCAGGGCTGTGTGCCCAGAACTCTAGACCACTGGCACTGTGCTCATCCTCAGGGTCTTGGCAGGTCAAACCACAGCTCCTGGGGGACTCTTGACAGTGCCCTCTGTGTGCCTGCTGGGGCTCGGCCCTCCTCAAGGTGGTGGCTCTACTGCTCTGCCCTGAGGCGCGGCCTCGGGGTCCCCAAGCTGCTTTGCTCCTGGGGCTCCTGCCATCCCTGTCCTGCCAGAGGCCATGGCTAAATGAGAGGCTCTGTGCTCCGCAGCGCCTGCCAGGGACACAGGAGTGGGCAGACCCAGCCCAGCCATGACCAGGGATATCCAGGCTCCTTGCAGGTGTCTCAGCTCCAACCCCTCAGGGCTGCTGCTTTCTGAGGGCAAGTGAGGAGAGGTCCCAGGGGCCACCCCCAGCAAGCTGACAGTCAGCTCTGTCCAGAGCAGGTGCTGCCCTAGAAGTGCTGTCCTCCCCGGGCATGAAGCCTGGCAGCATCAGGAGCTGGTGCTCTCCAAGGGTACCACCCCATAGTGCCACCTGCACTCACACAGGGCACCCAGGCCACACAGGAAGCAAAGACACAGGCAGTGGCCCCTGGGGACTTCAGGCCAGCATGACCTGACGTGGACACCAGGAACTCAGGGTGAGTTCGTGGAAAGAGGTGATAACACGCACCCTCCCCAGAGCAGACGAGCAGCGAGACAGGTGGGACACGGCAGGGAAGCCCAGGAGACCAGCACTGCGCATAGGAAGAGAAGAGAGCTGGGGAGGGGACAGGACCTGCGGTGCCAGTGGTGGAGACGCAGAGCAGGTTGTGTTACCAGTCACCAGCACCCCTAGGAGGTTCCCTCCTGGAACGCCACGGGCCCCTCAGACGAGGGACAAGAGGGAAATGTCCCTGCCCCTCTCTCAGAAGCTAAGGAGATCAGCTCTAGGAAGCAGTTGCAGGGACCCCAGGGAGACCTGTCCCAGAAGCTGAGCCCAATATGGGCATCAGGCTGGGGATGTGAGGCATGGGGCATGGGCTGGGCCTGAGGCAGGTGTGAGGCTACAGGTGGGAGGTGCACAGCACTGCAGCTGAGGGCCAGGCATCAGCTGACCCCACATGGGCTGGGAGGTGACGGAGTCCCAGGGTCCTGGGTTCAGAGCACACACATGGGCAGATGGGCCTGAACCTCCTTTAGGCACACCCAGCCTGCAACACACATTACCTTGGAGGCCGGAGCTGAGGTCGCCTAGGTCAGCGAAGGGGTCCAGGCTCTGAGGTTTGGTCTGGCTGGGCTGCAGGCCAGGTGGGGTCGGCTGACCTCCTGGAGAGAAAAGGGGGCCTGGAGAGAGCAGCGGCCTTAGGCAGTGGCAAGAAGCACACACCTGCCCAGTCCTGCTCCTCCCTCCCCATATTGCAGGCCCACTCTAGGCTCAGGCTGCTCCTAAGCCTCAGACACTGGGAAGAGGGTGCACAGGGCATAGCCAAGATGCAAACACACATGTTCACACAGCTGCCTCCACTGCTCATGCTGTTCCTTCCAGAAAATAACAAGTTTAAAGCTAGCCTCTGCTAAGTTACATGAGGGAGAACACCTCAGAGTTCACTCCCGAGGACCAGGAAGGAATGTCCACAGTGTTCTGATTTTGTATCAGTACCACTTGCTAGAATCTAGCTATATGTGAAATATTCCTTACACTGTATGTAATACTGCTTATAATATAGAATATCCTCATACCACAAACTTGAGAACACCGTAAGTACAAAATCATGAGCTAAATAATTATATACACCCCCTTGATGAAACAGTATGCATTCCAAATGGCAGCTATTTTTAAATAAAGAGCTCTGAATCAACAAAAGATTAATTCCCTATGAGGAAAGAAACAAAGAACAGGAAATAACCCTCAGGGAAATACAAACAGTCAAAAACACAAAATAAGACTTGACATCATCCCTAAGAGACAAACTAAACAGCCCTGTGGATGGCCTATTACATAGTGAGACTTCTTAAAGGTTATCCAACTCTGGTGAGAAACCAAGGACAGGAATTTCGACTGGGCAATTAGGATAATAAATGAGCGCCCAGAGTGAACACACCGGTGACCCTGTGAACTGAAGGTGCTGGCCCAGAGTGTGTCAGCAAGGTGGACCTGTGCTGCCTGAGGACACTCACCAGCCTGACCACCCCAGGTAATCCCTAGCCAAATCCCTAGGCAAGTGACATTGGATGAGATACACACAACAGGTGGCCTCAACCAGTCCTCCAGGGTACAGAGGAGACACAACATGGGATGCAGGAAATGTAAAGCTGCAGAACCAGAACCAAGTGGGCAGACAAGAGCACACAGGTGTGGATTGTGTTCCAAAGCACATGCATTCCAGAAAAGGCAGGACTAGCGTGCAGGGCAGGCGCCCAGCAGGGGTAGCCTGGGACTGAGCAGGCAGAGCACAGCCTGGAGGCACAGCAGACCCTTCCTGTCCCTGAGGCTGGGTGGGTGCCTTGGAGCCCAGGCCAGGTGGCCTTACCTTCTGCGGCTGACATGGGGGCTGGCGTGGGCACAGCAGCCTCGGCCCAGGTGTCCCATCCCCCCAGCAGATCGGGGTGGCTGGAGGAGGCTGTCACCTTGCTGGGCTCTGTGGGCAGACCCCCTATAGAGACAGGACAGCGTGGCTGGTGTGTCTGCCTCGTCTCCTGGGCAGCGAGTGGGAGGCAAGCCTGGCCTAGCACTCCATGTGGCGGCACACCCTGGGGCACGAGAGCTAGGATGGCCACCCTCTTCCCACTGGGTGGGGAGGATGCATCACTGATGGCTAAAACTGACCAGCAGAGTGAAAGGTGCAGGAGACAGCCAAGGGGACCAAGCCAGCAGACAGCTGCACATTACCTGTCTGAGAGGGCTCTGGAGCCCCTGCTGCCTCTGCAGCCAGCTGCAGAGCCCCAAACCCACCTTCCACCTCTCCAAAGCCCACTCGGCCTGCAGTGGCCACCACCTGGAGGACGGGGTCCATGGCCATATGCAGTCCCTTTGATGGGTCCACAGCCAGTCCTCTATCCCGCCCAGCCCCACATCTACCAGAGCCCCAGGTGGCAAGCCCCCAAGCTGCCCACAGCAGGCGGTGGCCACGTTACTCCTGCTCCAGGAGAAGGGCGTTCTTCTGCCTCAGCTCTGCTGGCCTCTCCTGCTACCACCAGCGCCTGACCTCCACACAGACACCCTGGCTTCCAATACTCCAGCTGCCTCTTCCCAGCCCTCCTGGTCCCTGAATCCCTATCCTACCTCCTGCACCCTCACCCCATGAAAGCACCAGGAAGAGTGGCTGCTCTAGTGCACAGCAGTGGTCGTGGGTCCAGATGTGTCCTGCGCAGCAGCAAGACAAGGCCCAGAGCCTGCCCCAGGTCTTAGGGGAAAGCTCAGGCAGAATCAGAAGGAACCAACTCATCCTGACCCCATAGGTCCTGCCAGACCCCCAAGCTGCCCTGGACTGTGGGAAAGGCACCAAGAAGTAGGGCCCCTTCCCAGCATCCCAGATCTGAAGGTCCCAAGGTCCCCTCTGCTCCCAAGGGCAAGCTGGCTCACCCAAGTGCAGGAAGGTTGCATTGCAGGACGGGGGCGGGGCGCTATGGGTGGCAGGGAAGACAGGTGAGGCAGCTGCTGCTGTGGAGTCGGGGCCGAGGAGCTCGCCAAGCAGGTCAGGCGCAGTGCAGGGCTGCGAGCTAGAGTCTGCTGGTGGCCGGAGCGGGTCGAATGGGTCTGCTGAGGAGACAGGCTTTTTCTGGGGACCCCCATGGCTGTTTTTTCAGACCTTCCCACTCCATGGGGAGGTGGCCTTGGCCATGCAAACTGGGCCACCCAACTGCTTTCCCTGGATGCATGGCCCCCACGGCCCCCAGCTCAGGACAGCCACCCTGGGGATACAGCTACTCCCATGAAGGCAGAGCTGGTGGGGACGGCCGCCCTGCAGCCAGGAGTAGCTTCTCCCGAGTGCAGTTCTGTCCCAGGTCTCCAGACAAAGGGAAGCTCCCACTCCGCGCAGGAGGAGGCTGGGCCTCATTCATTCACGTGACATGCAAGTGCGTACCAGGGCTGGGAGGCCCTCCTGGCAGGGTGCTCTGCGTGCTCCGGGGTGGGGTTGGGCTGGCCAGGAGCAGGTCGTCCGGGGGCCCCTCTGGAGTGCCATTGGGTGCTCCAAGAAGGCGGCTGAGCAGGTCTGCATTGCTGGAGGGGGCCTGCGAGGGGGGCGCTGGCCCTGGGTCCACCTCTGAGTGCAGCCCCAGGAGGTCTACACCCTCCTCCTGTGGCAGGGGCTCCTGTGGTGCCACTGAGGAGCCCACTTGCAGTGTCAAGTCCCCCTGGTCAGTCCCTGCAGCGAGGCCAGGCGTGTCTTCACCAGGGAAGGTCTGCTGCTCTTCATCTGAGGCTTCGCTCCCCTCTCCATCTGCAACTGGGGCAGATGGACTCTCCTTGGGAGAGGAATTTTCCACACCAGTTTCTGCTTCTTTCTCCTCTGTGAAAAGAAGACAGACCATGGGCCAGTGGACTCCCAGGCTGCTGTAGCCAGAAGAGGCTTCACAGAACCCCAGCTGTGGCCCACACAGCCCGTAGTCAGCACCAGGGTCTCCATGCCCACTCTGGTCCATGGGACAGATAGGGAACACATCCCAAGGTTTGGCAGTAGGTGAGGCTGGCACCCAGCACCACACAACCTCCAGGGGAAGCAACATGACTAGAGGTCAGGCCTTGCCTCCAACTTCAGTAGGTCCTCTTCCTGCTGCCTCTCCAGCGCCACTGGCTCCCCTGCAGGGTGGACTCTGAGAGCTAGTCTAGCGGGGGACACCTCTGGGGACGACAGTGTCACTGGGTGGCAGTGATGTTCCCTAGGATGTCAGGAAGGGTCACTAGGGGGTGAGAAATCAAGGGCTGGGGCTGGGAGCCCGGTGTGGGCTCTGGGCAATAAGGGGCACAGGCACCCATGTTAAAGACGGGAACCCCTGTGACTCAGAGTCCTGCTGAGGCCTCCTCCTATGCGCTGGGCTTCCCTGGGCAGGGGCCACTATCAGGCAGACCCACATTTTAGGATTTGTGGACACTATGCTTCTTTTAAATAGAGAAACTGTTCTCGGCTTGTGAACCATTTAAAACAGGCCAGCTGGTGGTGTCTGCAGCCCTCCAGAGGCAGCCATGGCTCTGCCCCTGGTCAGTCCCCTCGGGACGTGTCAGTGCACCTGACCCAGCATGTGGTGCACCCCTGTGGGCAATGGAGCCTCACTGCCACAAAAGCCATGGTGACCAGTGAGCCCTGGTTGCTGGACCCCATGAGGGAGGAGGGACAGGCCGCGCCTACCCTGCCAGTCCAGCGTGTGGAGGAAGTGGCTGGCGTCAGTGCCGCTGCTCTGTGGAGAGTCCGACTCTGAGGGCTCAGCCTCTGGAGACCCCACCTCAGCCTCGTACTGAGCTGTAGAACCCGGCTGCCTGGGGAGCTCCGGCTTCCCTGCCAGGAGAGCACGGCGTCAGGCCTGCAGAGCCAGGACCTCGGGCCAGCCAGGGCAGCAGCAGCAGGGGTAGCTGCAGGCGCCAGCAGACAGACCCATTCACGCTGCGGCACACCACGCACCACACACGCCTGCACACATGCACACGGCACCACATGCAGACCCCTCAGGGAGGATCCTCTGTCCTGGAGGAGAAAGCGCAGAGCACACACGCCAAGGCCAAGGCCGGGGGGAGCCTGCCAAGAGCCACACGGCACGTCCTACCTGCCGGGCACTTTTGTACTACTTTTGGGGAACTGCTCTGAAATAAGATGAGATACCCCCCTGAGCAAGGGCTTCCGAGAACCATGGTCCCAGCCTCCAGGTCACATTTAACAGGGTCGTGTCCAGACACACACAAACTGTGTTGGCTAGGGGGTACAAACTTGAGCCTGGAGGAGAGTCATCCTCGTGGGCCCCATGTGACCCTGAAAGCAGACTGCAGGGCTCTGTGCAGAGCAGTACCACCTCACTCTGGGGAGCCTAGCCAAGACCAGGCTCCCTGGAGGATCCAGGCAAGTGGTACAGTGTGGGAACCCAGGACAAGGTCTTAGGAACCCTCCCTGGTGCACAGCCAAGTCCTCATCCAACACCCAAAGTCGGCATTTTACCACCCCTGCAGCCATGCAGTGCACGGCCTGGGCACAGCGCAGGCTGGGGTAAGGCATGGCCTCTGCAGGCCTCTCCTGGACTCTGGGAGCACAATGGGAGCTGGAGTGCCACGTTCTGCCCATGGGGTCTTACCAAACTTAGACAGAATGTCCTGCTGCTCCTCCCGGCTGGAGAACAGGATCTTGGGGTTCAGCCCCCTCATGCTGGTGCTGTCCCATGGCGGGGCCACCCGGCTCGGCCTGTCCTTGGGCTCCACCTCAACGTCCAGGCTCACCTGGAACAGGTCTGGGTACTTCTCTTGGATGTCACATGCGTCCAGGTCGTACCTAGTTGCCAACGTACACCAGTGAGGATGGCCTGGGAAGTCCTACTTGGCCAGTCCGTGGTGGGACACATAACTCCCGCAGGCAAGGGCTGGTGCATCCCAGG
Source organism: Ictidomys tridecemlineatus (assembly GCF_052094955.1). Classification (NCBI taxonomy): domain Eukaryota; kingdom Metazoa; phylum Chordata; class Mammalia; order Rodentia; family Sciuridae; genus Ictidomys; species Ictidomys tridecemlineatus. Next base: position 438,763 of record NC_135485.1, read on the forward strand.
ATCAGCACGCGGGCCCCCAAGACGGGGCAACGGTTTCCCATCTGCTGCTGCCAGAGAGGGCCAGGCCCAGTGTTTCCTGAGTCTGTGTGCTCGAAACTGACTGAAGCATACAGGACAGCTAGATAGCGCAGTGAGCCCTGCACCTGGGAAAGTGCACTCCCTCAGGCAGGCCCTCCATGGTGGCTCCCCACACTCACGAGGGACCCCGTGTAGCACTGCCCTCATCCCCCAACCGTACACGTTCTGCAGACACTCACAGGGTTCAGATCAAGGGCTCTGGGTTTGTCAATGCACTTCTTAAAAATCATGCCATCTACCCTGGCAAACACCCCCAACTACTCTCAGAAGGCTGAAAACCAAGACCTCTGGGGCCCAACTGCCAGGGATTACAGATGCAATTTGCTGTGGGGCCTGGCGGAGGCAGAGAGAGAGGCAGGGAGGAGAAGTGGACATTGCGAGTCCCCAGATACTAGAGGGATAGCTGCTCAGTGGCAGAGTGCCCTGCAGGCAACGGACTGTCCTTGATTCCAGGGCTACACGGATACATGCCACTCTTTAGCTGCGTGCCATCTGCCACCCAACGTCTCCACATAGTCGTTCTTAAGTTTCACATGTAAAACCCCCAAGAAACTAAAACAGAGACACAAAGAAGTGACAGCTAATCCTAGAAGACCCAGGCAACAATGGGGCTGCTTGCCCCTGGGCCGCCATCACCAAGGCTGCCAAGGAAGGCCAGGTAACAGAGGTTGAGTGGCAGAACGAGGGCTGATTTACTTTTACTTATACTCAAACCAGCAAGCAAGCATGGCCACCATGCACAGCCAGGTGCATCCTCCTGCCCAGGACAGTCACCTCGTGCTCGGGAGAGTGCAGGACAGAGTGGGCAGGCTCTGTGGCACAGGCTTCCTTCTACCCTGAGTCCTCCAGAATGGGTGACGTGCCCAGCCAAGGAGCACAGCTAGCACAGAGCCGGTGGCCACAGTGAGGGCAGGCTAGAACCTGCCATCAGAAGGTGGGAAGGCCACACAGCTCCCAGGACAGATGGTGGGCAGCTCCAGCATGGCTTGGCCCAATCGCCCTGGCCCCACTGGCCCTAGAGACGCCCAGCTCACCCCAGGGAGGTGAGGGAACAATGAGGGTCTGTGAGCAGGGTGGGAGCAGCAGGGCCAGGGGCCCTGGATGACAGGTCACTGCCCAAAGGCCTGGGGGGTCAGGCCAGGCCTTGTCATCTCCAACAGAGCACTGAGGGGACCCCAACACCTGGCTGGTAAACAAAAATGTTGAATGTTTCATCATGGCAGTGTGGCACACTGAAGCCCATCTGAATCCTCACTTGGTCAGAGCCATCAGAATCTCCATGGGTGCAGGCACAGAGCCCCCAGGCTCAGCTGACTGCGCTGGACGGCAACACCACTCTCCCCTCTACTTGCCCACACACTAACCAGCCTGACACCTCCTGCTGGTGCAGCAACACCAGCACCCAGGGTGCCCATGGCAGAGCCGTGTGCCACAGAACCAGGTGCTGGAAATGGGACTCCAGCTGCAAGGACTGGGAGGTGGGGTCTCAGGGTGATCGGGCTGCAGGCTCTCCCCCATGTGCAGTGGTCACTCCCCTTGGTACCCAGGAGCAGGTGCCCCTCCAACCACTTCTCCCACCTCTGGTGGCCTCAGCCCGGCCCAGATTGGCCCTGGTGGCCAGAGGGCCCCCCATGCTCTCACTTGCATTCCCACCCACTAATGGCTGTGAACAGCTCTCCACGGGATCACTGCCCCTCCAGGGCCCTCATCGGGAAGCACCTGCCAGCCCCACCCACCCTAATGAAGTACCCTGGATGTGCCCTCTGATGTGGGCACTGAAGACACCTCCCACTACTGTTGTCTGTAAGCCCCAGTGGTGTCTACTTGTGAAAACGTTCTGAGCTTCAGTGGGCACCAACGTGGTCTGTACGGGTCTGCCCACCCTGCTGTTCTTAAGTTGTTACTGGGTGCTCAGGTGCAGGAGGGCACTCTCCTGCTACTGACTGGCCCTCACAGCTTGCCTGCCACCGACTCCCAGGGTGCTATTCAGCCCCCTTCCTGTGGGCACAAACTGCGGGGCTTCCTGGCACTCCACTGCAGCTTGGATGGGTTTCTTATTATGGGCTCTTCAAGGGGCCCAGCCTGTGGGGGCCACCTGCCTGGGGAGGACGGCGGCTCTCCAGGCCCCTAGCTGGCCGCCCGTGCTCTCCACCTGCCATGGCTCTGCCTCCTCATCTCGCAGGTCTAACTTGCATCAGCCCCTTTCTTGTTGTGCCCTTTTCTCCTGTCAACTCTTGGTGCTCACTAAGGAGTCCCTTGACTCTCCAGTCTGAAGCCAGCACAAGCTGCCTGCCTCCAGGGCTCCAATGCCAGCTGCCTGCAAGCCACTGCTACCCTGAGAGCCACCAGGAGTGCTCAGTGTCTCCTGTCCCTGTGTCTTCACCTCTCTGGTGCTGTGACCAGGAGGTGGCCTCCCCCAGCTGCTATGTCCTGCTGTACAAGGTCTCCCGAGCCCCTCCTCCTCTGCTGTCCTTCGGTCCTGAATCCACACCTTCGCGATTCAGGCCTGGTGAAACCCCCGTTCCTGTCTCCTCTCACACAGTCTTGGTCTGTTTTCTGTTGCTCTCACTGCAACAGAATGACTGGCAAAGAATGAAGTTTATTCTGTTTCCTCACCGTCCCAGAAGCTGGGGAGCTTAAGGGTAGTGGGGATACTGGGAAGGCCCCAAGTAGTAGAGGACCTGCAGTGCCAAGGCAGCACCAGCTTTGCCTGGAGAGAGCCGCTCTGCCCTCACGAGACCATTCCAACGGCTAGGCCCTGCCCTTACGGCCTCTTTCAACCCACCCCCTCAACCCCTCAGGAGGGGGCCAAGTTCTGGGGGTGCTGGGGAAGATGTTGGACCACAGCAGTGCTGACTGCGGTTCTTAGGTCCTGTTTGCCGACTCGTGCGTCTGAATCATCCAGGTCTGCTTCCCTCCTGGTCAAGAGTTTCTCGGTCTATGGAAGGACTTCTGCGAGCAGGCCATGGTAGCTGAAGAACTACAGCACTCCAGAGAGCAGGAAGCATGAGGCACTGCTGCAAGACGCAGAGCTGTCCAGAGCCAGGGGCAGGGAGCACGGCAGGCCCCTGCCAGCAAGAGTGCCTGTGGTGCGAGCCCATCAGCCAGACCCACATACCACATCTCCAAGTGCCCATGGAGTCTGTGCTTTCTATCTAAATGCAGAGTGACGCCTGCCACCTGGCCTCCTGTGACAAGAGCATGGTGGCCTGTGAGAGTTGCCTGAAAGCAGCCTGCACCTTCCACCACCTGTCCCTTGGCTCAGCACCCTGCAGAGCACTGTGCACAGAGCAGGTGCTCAACACAGGTGACCAATGCCCACTCACCTGGCCATACGGCCAGCTGCAAATGGTCACATTTTAACAGAAATGCACAGAGCCAGTCCCTAGGCAGCTGGCACAAAGCAGAAGCCACCGGGCCCCAGAGCTCAGGAGCAGGACATGCTGTAAGGACATGTGCCAGGATACTCCTCATACCACCACACTTGCCAGTTTTCTCTGGGCAAACCACTGGGTGGGTGCTTAACCAACAGCTCTGGGTCCAGCCCGCCTCCCGAGCAGCAGCGCAGCCTGACACCAACGTACTTTGCAAATTTCACGGTGGTGGCGTTCCGAGGCACGAAGCCAGTGTGGAACTGAATCTGGAACATCTTCATGGAGGCCATCTGCAAGAAGGTGAAAGCAGCTGAGGGTGCAGTCCGGCATTGGAGCAGACCACCTGTCCTCGCAGCCAGTGATGGGTGGGGGGAAAGAGGCTGTGTGTGGCCCCAGGGCCATGCCGCGTGAAGCACGCAGCCCAGCACCCAGGGAAACCCAACCTGGGAGCCTGGCTCCCCTTGCCTGGTGCAGCGTGGAGGGCACTGGGGACTGCCAGGCGGCCGGGGGCCAGCACACAGCTCCCCTCCCCACGGCACTCACCTTGGCCTGCAGCCGGCCCCCCAGTGTGGACCTGGCATGGTAAATGATGAGGAGCACGTCCCCTTGCACCGTTGTGCCCAGGGGGATGACCGCCTTGCCGTCCTCGCTCCTGAACTCCCTGAGGGGACAGAACTGGCTCACCAGCAAACACAGCAGAGACCCCAAGGCCCCCCAGGACCCAGCGCTCTGAACCATGCTGCCTCCCTGGCATCTGTAGCCCCACTGCACTCTTACCGCATCCTGTCATACTCCTGGGATGTGGTGGCCACGCGCTCGTCCCCCACGTAGACCTCGCAGAAGGGTCTGCAGCCGCTTCTCTGCTTGCTGAACAGGGGAACGGGAGTCATGACAACAGCCTTCACCAGCATCGGCTTGCTGTGCGGCGTGATGGGCTCCTCCGCCACCATGTCACACACGTACTCGATGTACCTGGGGGGACAAGTCACCGCCAGACCTTTGTTCTTTTCCATTTAATGCCATCAATTTCCCTTGAAGCTTCAGCTGCTCCTCAGATTGAGAGCTGTAATCGTCATTCAGTTCAAAACATTTCTAAATCGTCCTCAGGACCCCCGAGTCTTGGGTTACTTGGACGTTGTCTGACCCAGCAGTGCTGAAGATGTGCTGGACACCCTCCTGCTCCCGACCCCTAGGTTCCGCCCCACGGTGTCCTGAGAACACACTTCATGTGACTTCGACCTTTCTGACTTGCCGAGCTAACATGCGTGACTGCTGAACATGCCCTGTGCCCTTGGGGAAGGTCTCTGCTGCTGGTGACACATTCTCGGCCTGCCACCTGGGCCAGAGGTGAGTGCTGGGTCCTGCCGTGCCAACTCCTGTGTCCTCTGTCCAGTGCCAACACAGCTCCTCCACCTTCTCCCAGGGAGTGCTTCTGCGGGAGCCTCCATGCTGCCCCTCCACGGGAGCCCTAGGCCAGCGACTGGGTCCATCACCCGCACTGCACAGGCTCTCCTTGGGGTGTAGCAACATGAGGACTACAGCTGCCAGCCGATGGCTGGAAGCAGGACAGGGCCTTTCAGCCAGAGCAAGCAGATGCTGCCCATGGTGCAAGGGCCCAGGAGCCCTCTGGGTAGGAGCACGGCCCTCCTGGTGAGAATGCAGCTCACTATCTGGATGCAGCCTGCGTGGCCTGCAAGGGACCTGTCCTGGTGCTCAGGCTCCTGACCCAAGGGCTGTAAAGGACAAGCACACTGCTCGCATGGAGCTGGCCCGGCTCCTGCCAGCCCCAGGTGTCAGTCCCTGTGGCCCTCCCAGCCATTCTCGGCTTGTCCTGAATGCTGCTGTGCCGGCAGCAGTCCCCGCTCGCTCCATCAGCTCTCTTCATTTTCCTTCTGTTCTTCAGCCTTCTCCTGGGTCAGTCAGCTGCACTGTGGTCAGAAGCCAGGGCCTCATGTGTGAGGCAGGCACTGCAGTGAGCCATGCCCAGCCCTAACAGTGCATCTTCATGCTTCTGTTCCTTTTCTTTGGTGGACCTGCCACAGCCCCCACATGCGGCACCCACGTGTCAGTCTGCAGTGTCTGAGCTGAGGCGGGTCTTCCTGTCTGGGTTCTGGTCCTGCAGTGTCACGAGGCTGGGAGTCTGTCGTCAGCTCAGAGACTCTTGGGCTTCTCTTTGGTGTATCTATCTTCCGCTCTCCCCCTTACAGTGGGATGCACTGTGTGTCCGGCTGCCTGCAACAGGCCACCAGCTCCTAGTCTCTTGGCTTCTGCTATCTGGTGGGCAATGTGACCTGTCACCAAGCCCCCAGCTCACTCCTCAGCAGAGTGGAATCTGCACGCAGCCCCTTGGGTTCTATGCCCTGGAGCTCCCACCTCACATCCTGCCTTCCCAGGGCTCGGCAACCAGCGGGCTGTTGCCAGCTCCCCAGCATGACAGTGTGGTGCTTGGCCCCATTCAGAAGGAAAGCTCAGGCAGGGTCTGTGCCAGGCACATGGCAGAAGGACCTCCACGGGGGCAAGGGCCCTCCTGAGCTAATGGCCCCAGAGGCTCTGCCCTTGCCTCTGCCTCGTCAGGCAGCACACTGGGCCTGCATCGACCTGGTGCTCAGCCCGTCAGCCCGACGGCAGGGCTCTTACTGCCCTAGCAGTGCTGACACACCTCGCATCTGGCCAGCTGGGGCATGAAGGTGGGGCCCGCTGTCAGGAGCAGCACCCTGAACATCACTGTGGTGCTGCTGGGGTGCCCAGAGTCCCTCCTTGTCCTAACTCGTGCATAGCAGGTCCCAACACGCAGGACCCAGGAGAGCAAGTGGCCTGTGCCCCGGGAGCCGAAAAGCCCTGCATAGTGCTCTGGTCCTAGGCAGAAAGCAGATGAGGCAGGTCCTGCTTCTGGGGCCCTGTGAGTGTTGGGGATGTCATGGCCCCTCAATGGCCTGGGCCCTGCCTCTTCCCAGTGTCCCATGCTGGCTGTGCTCCTGTGCTCTGCCCACTCTTGGGGGTTTCTGCTATCCACAGAGAGGTTCCAGGTGCCCCAGGTCCTCATCAAGATGAACCACAGGGTGACTCCTCAGACCTGGCCATCCAGAGGTTCCCTATCACTGCAGGAGAACGGGCAAGAGTGGACATCAGTAGACATGACTGGTGAAGGCAGAAATCCCAGAGAGGATGGGAAAGTGCAAGGCAGCTTCAGCCTCCAGCCACAAGAGAAGGGCCCAGGCGGTGCCCATGCAGAACAGGACATGGCCGGAGTGTTCTGAGGGTGCAGCAGTGTCCGACGCCTCACTCATGGTGGAGCATGGCACTGCACACCTGCAGCACCACGGGCCACATGTTCCACTTCACCTCCAGAGCAGAGCCCACAGGCTCCCGGGGGGGGGGGCAGCACCGTGCAGCAGGAGTGTGGTCCCCCAGGCTCACACACCTGCTGCAGGACCCAGTTCCAGGAGTTAAACAGGGAGTTGCCCATCACAGGTTGGGCCCTCACAGTCCTCAAGTCCCAGTTGAGGCCAAGCCACACCCACTGTGGTGCTGACCACCTGGGAGCAGCTGCTTGGATGGGCTCTAAGCCCCCCAATAGCCCACCTGTGATGACACTGGGTCCAAGGCAGTGGGACACCGCCGCCTCAGCACGGAGCAGTGGTCACCACCTTGGCAAAGAACACACAGTACCTTTTGTGAGATGGCCAAATGCCTGGCGGACAGCGCTTCATGCTGAACATGTACACGGCGGCCTCTGCAGTGCTGAAGAGACGGCAGAAGCACAGGAAGGCGCACACAGCCACAGCGGACGCAGCTTTCCCATCCTAAGACGAGGACACAGGCCCTTCACCTAACTGCTCAATGGTGCGGAGGGCTCTGCTGGCTCCTATAGACTCCCCCACTACAGAGTACCAGGCATGGCACAGACATACGCACCCTCTGACCTTGCGTATGTTCAGGAACATAGAGCCCGGCGGAGAACGAGCACAACCGGCCAGACAAGCACAAGTGGCCAGCTCCTGCGGCCACCATCCCACACAACCTCAAGCTTGACCCACGGCCCCACAGACTCAACCCCTTTCCCTGAATCTGCCAGCACTGAGTGCTTCTTGTAGTGTCATGCCCTGGGGAAAGCTCACGGATGCTCCCTCACTCTGCAGACCCAGACACAGAGGAGGTGGCGGGCATGGCCATGACCAGGCAGAGACCTGATGAGGATGCACTGGTCACGGTGCCCAGGGATGCCCTCACCAAGCACTCTTCCACAGGCAGGAGTCACCCCACTGGGCAGTCCGTGTGCCCTGGGGCAGGAACCCCTCTGCTTGCTGCCTGCCCCACCCAGGGAACAGTGCCTGCTCCATTTCCAGCAGGCCAGTTCTGGTGGAGAGCAGGAGCACAGGCTAGCCGGCCCCTCCGACTCACCATACAGTGCACAACACAGACGTTCCTGTGGTCCTGCCGCAGCCAGGAGTGCATGTTCCTGCAGGTGGTGTACAGGCTGTGCAGGTGTGGGGCCCGCCTGGCTGCCCAGCCGCACTCAGAGACCTGTAGGAGGGGCCGGCTCGGCTCAGCTCATGCATTGATGCTGTGTACTGGCCCACACCTCACTCGTGCCCACCATGTGCCGCACTGTCCTTCTCTTAAGTGTGCTGAGAAGGTGCCCAAGGCCCTCCTTAGTTGATGTTCATGTGCAGTGGACCTGTGACCCTGGACTGTGTGCCATAGGACACAACTCCTAGGACACTTTTTCCTGTGCTTTGTGTCAGCCCGAACATGTAACACCTGTTTAGCACATGTTCAACACAGGAGCTCATGGCCACACTGCCCTGGAGGTCAGGAGCAGTAAGGTAGGGACACCTGGTCTGATGACACAGTGACCCCCAGCCCCATGGCTCTCCAAGACCCTGGGCTCCTGCCACAGCCCACCTGTCCCAAGCCCGGGTCACCTGCAGGCTACATGGGTGAGACAGGTCAGTGCAGGATGGCAGCCAGGTGGCTCATCACCACATGAACCTGTGTTAAGTGGGGAACAGCCACCAGGGTCACGCCATGATGAGCAGGGGACACTGACCCGGTTGTGGAACTTGGAGGCCCGGTAGGTTCGTGGGGACAAGTTGTAGACAGCGTAGTGCCCTGGGTGCTTGGCGTCCAGGAACAGCCGCACGTCCTCAATGTTATTCTTGATGGCTGACTCCACGCCTTCAGCTGGGAAGGACATCACTGAAGAGAGCAGCCTGTCAGCCTCCAGCCAGGCAGCCTCCTGCAGCCTTCCCAGTTGCCCTCTGGCCTCCTGGCCTTTGGGGATGCCTGACCTGGGCTGCTAACCAAGGTGCAAAGACCACCCCTATGGGAGACCCCACAGAACAGCCACGGGGGCTCCAGGAGGCCTTCCCTCACAGGGGTGCCAGCAGGGTGCCCAGGCATCAGGAGACACTTCTGGTTATTTTGTGCCTGGAGAGCCACATTCCAGATGTGCAGCCTGGCATCGGAGCTCCAGGCAGAGCCTGGAGGTGTGTGGACACAGAGCCCTGCCTGCAGTGACTCTGGGAGCCTCCTGGGGGCTCATGTTGGGGAGGGCCAGAGGCTACCCTGGCCAACATACCAGCAATTCTAGATGTGATGTAGGATATATCCAGGTCACCCTTGGCATAGCTGGAATTGGAAAAAGAGCATGAGGTTACTGCAGGAAGCACATGGCAGTCACCCCAAGGCACTCTTGCTGTAGGCGCACCCCACCAGCAGGTGTGTGCGCAGACACAGGTGCGTGTGCGCGCAGAGTTCTGTGTGTGTGGAGCTAATACCTAACCAGAGGTGAACAGGAAGCGGGCGAGGCAGGCCCAGCAGGGCCTTTAGCCACCTTACCACTTTCCTGAGTGTTGGGGGCTGATCTTGAACAAGATGTGAACACAGTTAAGACTGCTGCAAAGGCCAGCAGCCTGAGGGCAGGATACATCTGGAGCCACACAGGCCACAGAGAGCCAGCAGACACTGAGGGAAGGCAGGAGGGGAGCTGCAAGCTCCTGAGACCCACCCTGCGGTGGTCCTGGCCACCTCCTAGAGACCAACTATCCTCTGAACAGTTCCATAGCACCAACAGAATGCTGACAGAACTCCTCAGTGACACAGAGAAGGTGACAATCCTATTCTAAACTCCAACTCAATAAACAGTCATGCAAGCACAGCCAACACACTCTGAGAGGTGGGACCAGGAGCAGGCCAGTCAGCATGCAGAGCAGCTGGGCCACAGCACCCACCACAACTGAGCAGGGAAGCAAGCACACCACAGACCAGGGCAGGCACCCAGGTGTTGTCAGCAGAGGGGTGCTCACCAGCCGGAGCCAGCAAGAGGTCAACAGAGCGAGGCCCAGATAGGTGGAGGCCCAAACACAAGACGTATTCATAGTAATCTTAACATCGTGGGGTGGGGGACGCTGGGGGTTGGACCCATGGTTCTCTACCACTGAGCTACATACCAGCCCCCGCTTTTAAATACTTTAAGTTGAAGATAGACACAATACCTTTATTTTGTTCATTTTTATGTGGTGCTAAGGATCAAACCCAGTGCCTCACACATGCTAGGCAAGCACTTTACCACTGAGCCCCAGCCCCCAGACCTGTTTTTTTAAAAAAATTCTTTTAGTTTATTTATTCTAATTAGTTATATACGACAGCAGAATGCAATTCAATTCATATTAGACAAATAGAGCACAATTTTTCATGTCTCTGGTTGAACGCCATTCATGTCTTCATACATGTACCTAGGGTAAGAATGTCTGTCTCATTCCACCGTCTTTCCTATCCTCCTGCCCCCTCCCGTCCCCTCCCTCCCCTTTGTCCTATCTAAAGTTCGTCTATTCCTCCCATGATTCCCCCACCATCCCCATTATGAATCAGCATCTTTATATCAGAGAAGACATTTGGCATTTGGTTTTGGGGGTTGGTTTACTTCATTTAGCATTATATTTTCCAACTCCACCCATTTAACTACAAATGCAATGATTTTATTCTCTTTTAATGCTGAATAATATTCCATTGTGTATATATACCTCATTTTCTTTATCCATTCATCCACTGAAGGGTATCTAGGTTGGACCCGCAATTTAGTTATTGTGAATTATGCTGCTATAAATGTTTTATGTGGCTGTGTCCCTGTAGCATGCTGTTTTTTAAATCTTTTGGGTATAAACAGAGGAGTGGGATAGCTGGATCAAATGGTAGTTCCATTTCAAGTTTTCCAAGGAAACTCCATACTGCTTTCCAGATTAGCTGCACCAATATGCAGTCCCACCAGCACTGTATGAGTGTGCCTTTCCCCCCACATCCTCGCCAACACTTATTGTTGTTTGTATTCTTGATAACTGACATTCTGACTGGAGTGAGATGGAATCTTAGAGTAATTTTGATTTGCATTTCTCTAATTGCTAGAGATGTTGAACATTTTTCATATATTTGCTGACTGACTGTAATCTGAGAAGTGTCTGTTTAGTTCCTTGGCCCATTTATTGACTGGATTATTTGCGGGGGGGGGGGTTGGTGTTAAGGTTTTTGAGTTCTTTATATATCCTGGAGATTGGTGCTCCATCTGATGTGTGTGGGGTAAAAATTGCTCCCATTCTGTAGGCTCTCTGTTCACTCACTTTTTCTTTTGCTGAGAAACTTTTTAGTTAGAATCCATCCCAGTTATTGATTCTTGATTTTAATTCTTCTACTATAGGGAGTCTTATTAAGGAAGTCAGGGCCTAATCCTACATGATGGAGATTTGGGCCTACTTTTTCTTTTATTAGGTATAGGATCTCTGGTTTAATTCCTAGGTCCTTGATTCACTTTGAATTGAGTTTTGTGCCATGGTGAGAGATGGAGGTTTAGTTTCATTTTGTTGCATATGGATTTCCAGTTTTCCCAGCACCATTTGTTGAAGAGCCTATCTTTTCTCCAATATATGCTTTTGGTGCCTTTTTCTAACATGATATAACTTTATTTATGTGGGTTTGTCTGTGTCAGACCTTTTTAATTTTTATTTTGAGACAGAGTCTTGCTAAGTTGCTGAGGCTGGCCTCAAACTTGACATCCTTTTGCCTCTACCTCCCAAGCTGCTGGGATTAGAGTCATCACTGTGCCTGGCTTAATCTATTTATTTTTCCCCATAGCTTTATTGAGGTAAAATTGAAGTACAATAAAATGCACATATTTGAAGTATGAACAGAAATATATGAAATATAGAAGAAATAATACAGCTAAAATCTGATAAAAACCAAACAAGTCTAATTAAAAAAAGAACAGAGAGATTAATACCAATGAAAAAGGAGCTATCAATATTTTGATAATAAATGCTAAAAACACATTAAGGTCATATTACAATTATACGCCAACATAGTGACAGCTTATATAACATGGTCATATTAGAAAAGGATCCGTATGCTGCTGAGAAGAAAGTGTATTCAGTCACTGATGGATGCAATATTCTATGGATGTCTGTTAAGTCTAAGCTATCTATTATATTTCTTTACTTCTATAGTTTTTATTTTTAATTTTCAATGGAACTTTATTTTACTTATTTATATGCAGTGCTAAAGACTGAACCCAGAGCCTTACACATGCCAGGCAAGTACTGAGCTACAACCCCAGCCCCTCTACAGCTTCTTTATTTAGTTTTTGCTTGGAGGATCTATCCAGTGATGACAGAGGCTTGTTAAAGTTATCCAGTATTATTGTGCTGTGGTCTATTTGATTCTGGATATCGAGAAGGGTTGATGTACACAGATGCTCCATTGTTTGGGCTATAAATATTTATGATTGTTAAGCCTTGTTAAAGAGTATGAAATGGCTTGGCTAAATCTTAACATTTTAAAAGTTTGTTTAGACCTATTTGCAACCAGCGAACTCAGGGTGAGAGGACCTCCCTAAAGAAGACAAAAAGTAGAAGACTACAGTAGCAAAGCACAGGCAAGTCTCATGCTCTGGTGCTGTTGCAGGATGAGGCACTTAACACAAGCCACAGTCTGGGACAAAGTATTTTCTGTGGGGCTGGGGCTGTGGCTCAGTGGTAGAGCGCTTGCCTAGCATGTGCGAGGCACCAGGTTTGATTCTCAGCACCACATAAAAATAAATAAAGGTCTGTTCACAACTAAATACACACACACATATGTATAACTGGATTTAAAAAAGTATTTGCCATGTGTTTCTACACACACACACAAGTGATTCAGAAAACATTCAGTATCAGCATGAAAACAGGATCAAAAACCCAGCTGTATGTGCTGGCAAATGCCTGTGATCTTTGCTACTTCGGAGGCTGAGGCAGAAGGGTCGCAAGTTCCAGGCCAGTCTGGGCAACTTAGAAAGGCCCTGCCTCAAGAAAACGGAAAGGGCTGGGGATGTGGCTCTGGGGTAAGGTGCTGTCCTAACATGTGTGAGGCCCTGAGTTCAAGTCCCAGCACCACTAAACAGATGAATGAGTGAACAAACCTCCACAGCCAACAGCAAAGGCAGACACACCCACCTGAGGGGGAGCACCACCCACCCTCAGGGCCTGGCTGCCCCTCCAGGATGACACACACACCTGGCTGCCTGGCACAGTGGGCAGAGCAGAGGCAGCAAGACCCCTGGCCCAGCACAACGTAGGCATCGGGTGCACCCACACCTCAACCCCAACCTCCCCTGCCGGGTGAACCTGAGGGCTGGCCGTGTGAGCATCAGACACGTGTGAAAGGCTGTCAGCCTGCATCCCAGACTGAGAAGAGCCGAGGCTCCAGCTGCTGGGACAGGGCAGCCATGGACACTGTGAGCAGCTCAGGGCTCAGGGCCACTGCCACCCATCCCCACACCTGGGCCCCTTCAGTGGGAAGAACCAAAAAATGAAGAAGCAAGCTGGGGATGCCTGGCACGCACAGGGGCCTAGGGTCCACCCCAGCACCACACACACACAGAGGGGCTCGCTGCTACTTCTAAAGTTCATCTCACACACGGTGTCTGCAGGACAGTGTCCAACTCAAGCATGCACCCCAGGCAGATAGGCACACATGCAAGCACATACACATGTGTACATGTGGACACCTGTCCCTGCCTGGGCTGAGAACACCTGTGCACACCAAGGCATCATGGCACACAGAACAAACAAATAAAAGGAGGCCAGAAAGCCCCACGCCTGCAGAATATGGAGGACAGGGCTGGTCCTGATGCCCACACACAGCATGGTTCCTCAGTGCTCCCTCAACAGCACCCGAGTGGCCAGCAGAAGCAGTATGGGGACCAGGGCCAGCAGGGCTGAGCCCCGGACATGGGGCTGTACTCTGGGGCGTCCCTAGCCTACGGTGGTGCTCTATGACCACATGCTCAAGCCATGTGGCCAGGAGACCTCATCGATGAGGAGACAGTATGCCTTACAGTCACTTTACCTGTCATACACCCAGAAAAACAATGTGACAGTGTGTTGGGGACTAGGGAGAGGGGCCCAAGCTGGGCACAGCCCAAGCCCAGGGACAGTCCCAGCAAGAGTCTAGGCATGGGCTTCCCCAGCTCCATGGTGCTGGGCTCACTCTGAGTTTGCCTGTGGCTCTGTCCTTGGCACTGGGGACAGATGGGGCATAGACCACACTTACTTAGCAACAGACTGGATGACCTTGGAGGAGGTGTCCTTGAGGTTAGTGAAGAGTCGCTCGGTCCCACCCCGCAGGATGTCCAGGAGCCCACCGTGAGGCTGGTCGTACTCAGCCAGTGCCAGGCCTGCAGGATAGGCAGGGCGTGGTGTGTGAGGGTGCCTGCAGCATGGAGGTGTGTGGGCCCTGGGAGGTGCTGCTGGCCCAGCCCACACTGAGGAGTGAGCCTGCCTGGGCCCTAGCAGTCTGACAGCTATTCCCCCGGTCCACAGGCAGGGTTTGCAGCTGGAGCTGTACCCTATGTGGCACTGTGGGCAGAGGCCACGCCACCCTGGCTGTGAAGTCAAAAAGTGGAGGCTGACCAAAGTGGACCCCGAGAGCACAGGTCCTGCAGCGAGAACTCACAGGCTTCAGTGTGCAGCTGTGGATGCGACCAGGCTCCAGGTTCATATGGCTACCACACTGCACCTGCTGGGCCCTGTGGGGTGGATCCGGAGTGCCCAAACACAGGGAAGCCAGCTGGTGGGGCCAAGCCCTCTCCTCAGGAGACCAAGAGGACTGGGCGGGGGGCTTGGCCCATGGCCAGCATGTGCCCATGTCCCTGCCCCAGCACCCTCCTCTCTCCCCCAGGCCCAGGCCCCCACAGATACGCTCACAGAAGCCCACTCTGCACCAGGAAGAAGGCCATGCTCTAGCACATGGCAACTCAAGCCATGGGCACAGGTGGCCCCCAGCCCTGCAATCTCTCCCGCAGCCCAGCTCTACTCCCGGCTCTGCCCCTGTTCTCAGCTCCAGGGAGGGACCCTGGAACATCCCTATTTCAAGGAAGCCAGTTTCCCTGTAGCCTCGGGCTATGTAAGACAGCCCAGACACTGATGGTGTAGGTGGCTTTGGGCCTCAGAGTGTCAGACTGACTTCTGGGAAAGCTGGAGACTGAAGTCAGCTGCACCTAGGAGCCTGGTCCCAGGATGACCCTGGCCATGAGCTGGATCCAGGTGCTGACCACCCCTGGGACAGGACCCCGGAGACCTATGCCTGGCCTCTCCTGGACCTTGCCCCACTCCCAGGAACCCACACCACACCTTGTGTGCATGAGCTCAGCTGAGCCATGAGACTTGGGGAGTGCAGGGACCAAGCCTTGTCGTCTGTCTCTCACCACCAGGCTAAAAGTCCCACAGGAGAGGGAGTTGGGGCTCCATCTCAATATGTGCCAGGTGTCCAGTGCACAACAGGGGGTGGACAGTGGGCACAAGTACTCACCTCCACTGTAGCCACAGCTCACAGGGCCTCCGGCGGGGGGTGGCACTCGGGATGGCCCTGGGTTCCCACAGCCTCCATTCTGCTCCAGCAGCTATAGGAATCAACAGCATAGCGTTGGCGCCCTGGGGAGCCAGACTGTTATTCACCTGCCTCAGCTTAAACACGCGGCCCTGCACTAAGCTGCTCTTCTTCCTGCTAAGGGTCTAGGTGGAGGGCAGGGCACTGTGGCCCCAAAACACTCAGCATGGGGAGGAAGCGGCTGTGGGCCTCAACCCACACCTGGCTGAGCGCCCTCCCCCGCCTCTCCAGCTTCTTCCCTATCCACCCAACCGCGGGAGGCAGATGCATGGTGCATGCAGACGAGAGGCACAGGCATCTGGGTGCCTGGGATAGGGCTGCTCCCTCCACCACGGCACAGCCCCGCTTGGGGAGTGGGCCCCAAGGAGCAGTGTGACAGCCTTGTAAGCCCAAAGGTCAGAGTGTACTTGGAGTCCCCATGGACCAGTGCACCTCCTCAGTGCACACCCCATGGAGAGTGAGGCCCATGGCCCCTACATGCCACCTGGCCCCTATAACCTCCACGGCCTGCAGCATACTCTGCAGGGGCCCGGAGTTGCCCTGGCCACAGAGCAGTCACCGAGAGGTGTGGACACGCCTGCCAGCTCTTCTCTTCAAAACAGACCAACCATCCTACCTCCACAAAAATTTCTCATTGAGACCCTCAGTGCCACCAATCAGCCACCCCAGACCTTCAGGATTTCCTCTCTGGCACCTCTCCACTAACCCTGCCCTATTTCCTGCTGCTCCCCAACATATGAATCATAAACCTTAGCCTCCTATGCCCAACTCCCTCCTAGGGTCCTGGGTGAGCGTGCAGGCCAGCAGAACTCCCGTGCCCTGGACCACCCCCAGCAGCACAGACAGCACCGTCCCACCACACACCCTGCTTTGACAGCCCCTGGAAAACCCTGCTTCCAGCTGTGAGAGACACAAGGAGCTGACAGACAACCAGAAAGCAAAGAGGACAGGGCCTCGCCTTCACAGGAGGCAGAGCCAGAGGGGAGGGGTGAAGTCTGGCCTGAGCCCTGAGCTGCACAGATGGGTCCCACTCCCAGAGGTATGGGCAGACCTCATGGCTACCTCAGGAAGAGTCCTGCAGCTAAGCGCCAGGGCCCTCCTGACCTGCCCACTTTCCTGGGTATGTAGCCACAGGGAGCCTCAGCCCAACAGCTGGCTGGGGCCTGGACAGTCCCAAAGCCATGTGAGCCAGCTGCGGGTGGAGACTGGACATGATCATAAAGCCACAGAAGGACACTTGACCTCAGAAACCGTGACATGCAGAAAACAACACACATCAGCAGAATCTGGACAAGAACCACCAGACAGTTTTGATGGAGTGACCCTGGGCCTAAAGTGTGCGCAGAGCATCAGGGCTCCAGTCAGGACCAATGCAGTACCTGGGTCTTAAACCTGGCTGCGGGTCAGGACTCCAGCCTGCACAATAGCTGCTAGCCCAAGAGGACCTGGAACTGCACACAGAGCAGTGGCAGGACACCCTTACCTCCGTGATGGGTGCCTTGGGGTTCAGATTCCTGGCTGCGGCCATCTCCTGCAGTTGGCGGACCACCTCTGTGATGGACAGCCGCTCCTCAGGGTTGACCCTCAGCATGGCACCTGAGGCAGAGCACAGCAGCCCACTGGACCCCATGTCGGCTCCAGGGCAGAGCACGGCCAACTCTCACCTGGTTAATACCAGAGTGCCAACTCTGGGAGCAAGGGAGAGCAGCAAAGCAAAGCACAACCATAAAACTGAACCAAGTTATCAGAAAGGTGCTAGAACGTCGCAAGTTCAGTGGGGCAGAGGCTGGGGTCCAATGGAAAAGCACAAGTGCAGGAGCTGTGGGCAGCGGGTGAGGGGCACCCAGGCCCCTGCACCCACCAGCCTGAGGGGAACTTACGAATGAGGCTGTGGAAGATGGTGTACCGAGAGTCGTCCCCGGGGATCGAGTACTTCCCGTTGACTATGCGAAGCTTTGCACCATCCTCAAAAGGGTGCTGCCGGAAACACAGCAGGTACAGGATGCAGCCCAGGGCCTGCAGGGAGAGCAAAGCTGAGGCGGGCCAGGCCAGGGGACCAGGGCATGGGTTGAGTAGGGCAGAAGAGCAGCCCTTTCCTCAGGGACCCCTTTCATGCTCTTGGTCCCACCCCACAGGAAGCCTAACCCTTTCCATCCTACCGGACCCAAGAAATGTCTAGGCTGCAGGATTGAAGCACCAAACTCTCATTTTCAGATCAAAAGGTCCCTCAAAACATACAGCTAGGGCTGGGGCTGTGGCTCAGAGGTACAGTACTAGCCTAGCACGCGTGAGGCACTGGGTTCGATCCTCAGCACCACATGGAAAAAAAAAAAAAAGGTATTGTGTCCACCTACAACTACAAAATGAATGTTAAAATAATAATAATTAAAAAAAAAAAACCTATACAGCTAAGCACAGGGACATGAATTGGGCCACTGGGCACCAGGGAGGACCTCGCTGCGCAGCTGCCAAGGATTCTTAGCCACAGCAGTGGCTGGGTAGCTGGCTGCTTGCTGCTCAGGGGAGAGACCCAGCCTCCAAGTCACACAGGCCTCCTGTCCACCATGTAAGTGTAGTATGGCCACCCTCAGTCCAGGTGGCAAGGCCCTGGAGAGGAACAGGGAGCCCTGGGCTCACCTGACCCGGAGCTTAGGCCAGGCAGACCCCCCACTGCCTGGTGTCTTTGCTGCCTTGGAGCCCACTGATCCCCAGCTGGCTCTGCTCAACTGGGTTTCCCCAGAAGTTGTCACCAGTGCTCTTCAGCAGACCAAGTCAAAAAGAAAGGAGGAGGCCCAGGGGACAAGGGTTGCTGGGTCTGCAGGCCTGCTCAAGCCAGGTGCCATTAGGCAATCAGCCTCACCCAGATGTCCTGCTTCTCTCCGATGGGGAAGTTGGAGTACAGGTCTACGATTTCTGGGGTTCTGTACATGGGTGTGGTGTTCCTCGTGATCTGAAGAAAAACACAAGTGTTTCAGAGCAAAGTTACGTGTAAGCCTTTCTTTTTGTTTCACATCAAAACCCTGCAACATGGACTGGGGCTGTCGCTCAGTGGCAGAGCGTTTGCCTACCATGCATGAGGCACTGGGTTTGATCCTCAGCACCACATAAGAGTAAACCAATAAAACAAAGCATTCTGTCCATCTGGTCTATACAACAACAAACCCTGCAACTTTTTAAACTCTACCACAGGCTAGGTGGTGCCCTGTCCTGTCATGGAGTCCCAGAGGCCTTGGTCACCCACTTTTAACAGAACATTGCTGTCTACGCAGGAGAGGCACATCTCAGTCGGCTGAGCCCACTCTAGGCACTACATGCAGACCGGCCACAGGAGGGCCACGTGAGCTGGGGTGCTGAGTGACAGAAGATTCCACACAGACACTACTGTGGACACAAAAACCTCTGTAACAAGAGAAGTGACCACATGTATTGGCTGGCCAGGTCTAAAAACTGAGCCCCATGTACTTAAGAGGGCTACACCCCCACAGCACAGAAAATGTGAGTCTCAGTGCAAGGCTCAAGCATACAGCCACCCCCAAGTCACAGATGCCACAGGGACAGCCAATACCCAGGAGCCATACGGCAGCAGCCACTTCTTCAACAGATGGGATACAGGATGCACTGTCCTCTGAAAGACCTGTGGTCCACAGGCAACCTGAGGCTGGCAAGTGGGCAGCCACAGGACAGTGGTGCAGGGTGGGGCACAGTGCCACCAGAGCTCCCAGCAGAAAGGACACACACAGCACGACCCCGGCAGACTCACTTCAGGATGGGGGAGAAGAGCAGCCAAGAGCAGGGCAGTGTGAAGACACCCCTGCAGGACCAGGAGGAAACTGAGCAGCAGGGACTCAGAGCCACGAGGGGAGGGCACCTGGCGATTGCTCCCCAAAGCACTGTCCAACAAACTAGCGAGGAGCGACCTTCCTGAAGGACACGCACAGCCAGGAGCTCTGGGCTCAACCTGATGGCACCTGGAGCTGCAGCTGGGAAAACTCACATCAGTAACACCACTGGTAGCTGAGCTCTCGCCAAGGAGGGAGCAGAGCCAGGAGCCCTTGGGCTGGCTGGCGTGGAGCATGGCATAGACCTGGGGCTGTGGGCTGAGGGCACACAATTCACATGTGAACACATGCACGCATATGTGTACACCAGTGAGCACATCTGCTCTGGCGTCTCAGAGGAGGCAATCTCAGGGCCTCGGGGTAGCAGAGAACAATCAGTACTCCTGTCACTAGCACTCCAGATGACGGTGAGAGCCATTCTCTACCACACTGACACAATGCCACAGACCAGGCGAGCATGAGTGGGCTGCTCTGGCTCCTGGTTCTGCCCAGGGTCACAAGTGCACATCTGTGGCAGTTGTCTTGCTGGCAGGGCCCCAGGGCAGCCCAGCTCATGTGGAGGCAGCAGAGCACCCTGCGCACTGCCATCTGTATGTCGTGGTGCTTTACTGCTGAGCTGCACCCTAGTCCTTTTTATTCTTTGAGACAAACTTGTCATCCTTCCACCTCCGCCTCCATAGTAGCTAGGATCACAAGTGTGATCACCATACACAGCTCTTCCTTCGTGTAAAGCCACCAAAGGGCTCTTCCCTGATGACTCATCTAACCCTGATGGCCCTCCAAAAGACTCCCATGAGCCTCAGGGTAGGTTTCTATCCCCTTGGGGCCTCGTGATGGGATTAAACTACAACCTGTGTTCAGGAGAACGAACCATATTTAAACCACAGCAGTTGAAAAAGGTCAGAACATTGAGCCAGCCTGAAGCAGATCTAGGACATTCTTGTACCACAATTAAGGATACATGCTCACCATGGGAAATGTGGCACCACAGTCCCCGTGAAGACAAGCGAGCGGGCACGAGCTCCTGCCTCGGCCACGTGCAGAGCATCGAAAGCCGTGCAGCAGCACAGAAGGCTCAGGGAAGCTGCACTGCAGGCAGCCCAGGGCAGCCAGCTCACACACCTCCAGCAGGCCCTCTGTGGTGGGTGGCAGCATGCTGTAGGAGCACCAGATACACGGCACCCCATGGTCTGTCCACACTGGAGATGGCTGATGGCGCTACCTCCACTGGTACTAGATCCTCGGGGCCAAGGGGACCTCCTCCCCAAACTCTTGTGCGGAGTGGGGCTGTGAGACAGCCAGCAAAGGCCAGGCCTCCTCCCTGTGCTCTGACCAGCTCAGCACATGGCCCAATTCCTCCTGAGGAATTGGCCAGCCAACCCGAGACAACATGGCTGGGCACTCAGCATGTGGCCCTTTCAGTAGGCCTGTGACAAAAGTGGAAAACCCGGAAGCATGGCTCTGATCCAAGGACATGCTGCTGGGAGCCCACAGCTCTTTGGTAAGGCCTGTTCCGTGTTAAGAAGTAGGTGTTCTTCTCAGGCAGCAAGCAGGAGCAGCACTACCTCCTCCCACACCACATACAGCACGGGAGGAAGGTGCACACCTCTGCACAGAGCAACCTGGCCACAAGGCAAGCTCCACGCAGGACAGACTGATAGGGGCCAACCCTCCATGCACAATGCCCCACGGAAAGGCCATCTTCCACCACCCTCTGAAGTCTTCTGTCAGACTCCGTGCCCCAGCCCGTGGCTCTCTGCTCTGAACAGTTCTGTCTATGGGATTCACACAGACACCATGAGCTCAAGCTACTGTAGAACTTGAGCCACAGTGCAGCCCACCTGCTGCATGATCTCCTGGACATGGAGGTGCACTTCTAAACCATACTTTTGAAAAACAGGAGATGGTGATGGTGATAGCTGCACAATGCCATGAACAAGCACACATTAACACCACTGAACTGTGCACTTAAAGGGACTGCCATGGCACATCTGTGTGCACCTAACAATAAACATCCAAGGGAAAACAGGCATTAAGATATTCAGAGCCATCTGCTGCGAGGAAGAGGGTGAGATGAGAAGGATATTGTGGAGGGCAGCCTGGAACAGGACAGGCCCCCAGGACACCAGGCCCAGCTGTGGTTCACAGGGACATGCTCAGGCTCGTACATGAGGGATTGAGAAGGGAAAGGAAAGGGACTGCGGAAGGACCTAGGAGCAGCACTCAGGCAGCAGGCCTCACCTCCTCCTCCACCATTGCTCGCTTCTGGGCGCTCCAGCTGTAGTCAGGGTAATGCGAGATGGTTGTGGCACTGCCAAAGTCACACAGCTTAATGGTCCCCTGGTTGCTAAGCAATAAGTTCTCAACCTGCAAAATTCCAGAAGACAGTACTTATAAACTTGGGGTGCAGACAGAGCCAAGACCTCAGCAGAAGCCAACGAGAGCATGAGGTAGAACCAGTGCCTCACCAGACAGTCCCCTGCACCAAGTCAAGGCTGCTGGCCACAGAGCCACCAGAGGACCCACAAGGCCTGCAGCACTGCAGTGTGGAGGTGCTGGAGGTGCTGCAGGCTGGTGACAGCCTGATGGGGCAGGAGGAGGGAGCAGAGGGGCTGCTCTCCCAGAGAAGCAATTCGAGGTCTTAGGTCCTTCCTGAGCAGAAGCAATGTGTACCTATTTTAATTAAACACACACTTTGAGAAATCGTCTTTTATTTTATTTTTTTTTAGTAATAGGGGTTGAACCCGTGGGGGGGGGGGCTTAACCACTGAGCCACATCTGGAGCTCTGTTTTATATTTTATTAGACAGGGTCTCACTCAGTTGCTAAGTGCCTCACTATGTTGCTGAGGCTGGCTTTGAACTTGTGATCCTTCTGTCACAGGAGGATCCTCCTGTGATCTGCTGGGATTATAGGAATGTACCACTGTGCCTGGCTTCTTCCTTCTTCTTCTTTTTTTTTTTTTTTTTTTGGTACCAGGGATTGAACCCAAGGGCACTTAACCACTGAGCCACATCCCCAGCCCTTTTACATTTTATTTAGAGACAAGGTCTCACTAAATTGCTGTTATTGGCTTTGAACTTGGGATCCTCCTGTCACAGCCTCAATTCAGAAAATTTTAAAGTTGAAATTAACCATAAATCAAGCAGATCACCCAAATCAACAACATGAGACCGACAATGAGCCTTCAAGAAAGTGGAAGAAAAGAGAATAGAAGATACCTTTTACACTGAACACATCAAGAGCCTAGGAATACACCCAAGAAAACACGGGCAAAGACCTCAGTGCAGAAAGCATAAGATGAGGGGCACTTTCAGATCCTGAACCAACAACTAATCGTGCTCCCACATGAAGTGCGACTGTATAGATGTCGGACCTACCCCAAGGGCCACAGGGTGTGGGTGGCCGTCTGTGATCCCAAGTCCACTCTGGCTGCCGCCAGCTTTGGTGCAGCCAAACAGCCAGGAAGGCTTTTACGATTTAATTTACTTTACTTCTTTATGCAGTACTGGGGTTGGAACCCAGGGTCTTGCCCATGCTAAGAAAGTACCCTGCCTCTGAGCTACACTACCAGGCCAGCTTTTACATTTTTAATGACTGAAAAATGAAAAAAAGATTACATTCCACGATACATAAAATCACAGAAAATACTAACTCCAGTTCATGGTTTTACTGGCACCCAGCCACACCCACTCATGTTATAGGATTTCCTATGCATTGAAACCCAGAGGCCAGCAGAGCCAGGATCCTGATTCCTGAAGTCTGGTGGTTTGTTGAATGACTGTCAACCACTACATGAAGGTCAAAAATTCTGATGAAATTCTTAAAAGTTCTGGGCAGAATTTGAAAAAGGCATTCAACAGTCTGCATGGAAAGCTAAATGGCCAAAGAGGGTGCAACCTTTGAGACTGCATGGACAGCCAGATGGCCAGAGAGGGCCCAATCCTAGAGACCAGACTTAGGCCTTCAGGAGACTTTGGTACCAACACAGGGAACCTGGCCCAAGAGCACCACCAAGATGCCATGCTCATGACAAGGTGGCACCAGGGGACAAGCAAGAGGATAATGACTTGGTCCCAGTTCGGAAAAGTAAAACACTGACACTCCTAAGCTCAAGCAAAAGCACAAGTCCTTTAGAAGACAGTACACAAGGCCACCTTCCTGTGGGACAAAATGGCCTCCTCAGGAAAACAGAACAGACTCCTGTGCAGAGAGCCTAGGGGCTCTGGCTTACAGGAAGAACACTCAACACAGGACCTTCCCTGAGAGCAGGAGTGCAGCCAGATGAGGCCTACCCCACACAGCAGCACCAGCATCTGCACACGCCAGGGAGAGGACAACGAGACAGGGACCTCCCCAAAAGGAACCCACATCCAGTAGACATGTAGTCTCACTGACAGGAAGGATGGCAACCTCGACCCCCCACAGGCTGCAGAGTCGCAGCACCTGCGGTACCAGGGCAGGCAAGCAGGAAGCCAGGTGGGGTCCGCCAGGATCAGCCCATGCCCTCCAGCCACAGCTCCCTGCACCTCCTGCCCACAGAGAGTGCCCTTCCTGAGGAACAGTGGGCACAGAGCAGCAGCCCACCATGAACAAGGCAGCAGTGTGGAAGCATTCACACATGACAGATGCCCCAGGAGGCAGGGCCACATATGAGGCAGGCAGATCTCATGGGCAACACTGAGTGAAAGCGGCCATGCACAGGAGGACGTGTGCCACAAGAGTCCGTTCCTGATGTCCTAGGGCAGAAAGGCACACTGCCCTGGGTGGGTGCAGAACATGCATCAGTAGAGAAAATCAAGACACTGGGATCAGTGTGGAGAGAGGCCCGGAGGCCTTGCAGTGGCTAGCATTTCATGGCTAGCGGCACTTGGGGCAGAAGAGCCTGGGTGGAGCTGTGTGTCCTGCAGCAGAGACCACAGGACACTGTGGAGCAAAGGACACCTCTTACTTGGAGGACAAGTGATGTCAACCAGGCCAAGCTCACAAACTGACTCTTTCCCCAACTTCACTAACTCTGTGTTTTCTATTTTTCTTAATACACACAAAACTCGCTGCACTTAAAAGACATAAGCCAGAAAATTCATTGTGCCACAAAAAACCCACCCTCCACTGGTGTCCACTGAGGAGCGGACACTACCCTACTGCGACTGGTGGCCCAGCCAGGATGGGCAGACACCTGCCTGGGCGCAGGTGGGTGATGAGGTGGAGGGGATCGCTGCCCCACCTAGTGTCACTCAGCCAATTCCAGGTGAACAGACCAGACGCAGGAAAGGCCGACTGAGCACTCAGAGGGTCTGCTCAGGAGACCTTGGCTGCTTCTAGAGCCTGCGTGGTGGGCACTGCTTCAGGCTCACAGACCTCAGGAGATACAATACTTTGAGGAAAACTGGGGAACTTGGGAATAGGCTAGGCCCGAGCTGCAACTCCAGGTGACATTCGTTTGCTGGGCAACAACAGGGCTAAAATCGACTAAGAAACATCCCTGTTTCCACAAAGATGTGCGTCAAATGAGAGGGGTCAGGACAAGGACAAGCTTCAGACGTCAGATGATTCTCACAAATCTTGGTTTTTTAAGATAGGATAAGGGAGTGAAAACTAGGCCACCACCAGAAGACTCCTGTGGCACATACTCTTGAGAACACAGTGGAGTTCCGATGAACCCACCACACAAGAGAGACAAGCAGCAGCAAAGCTGGCAGGAAGGGGACTGAAGAATAGAGCCTGATGATCACAATGTGACCCTCAACTGCACCATGCGGCAGGCCTGCTCCCACAGGCACTGCCCCCCAGGGCTAGGCAGCAGGGACACCTGCTGGTACAGGGTGGGAGACGGCAGGGAGAGCAAGGAGTGCAGGCCCAGAGCCCAGTCGCTTGGGTGAGAACACCCAAGAGACCAGAGGGAGCCTCCACGAAGCCTCGCTGTACCCCACAAGGACACAGGCAGGAAGGGACCCAGCAAGCACTTTTGATGGCAGCTGGTACCTTGAGGTCTCTGTGGATGACAGGTGGCTTCTGTCTGTGCATGTGCTGCACTGCTCTGCACGTCTGGTAAAAGATCTTCAGAATGGTGTCACAGGACAGAGGGCCTTTAGATTCAACTCTCTTTAGAAATTCCACCAGCTGCCCTAAAAGAGATAAGTACATTTAATCACCCCGGGGCTGACGGATGCCATATGCTCAGGTCCAGCCTTGACTGCCAGGAACCTGTACAGTTTCTGACCCACGGTCAGGGTCCAGCCTGACTCCCAGCAGTTCTCAGGTGGCTGTAGGAAAGTCTGTGGATAGGAGCCATAACTGCAGCCCTAGGTCCGGGGTAGGGGCAGGGGAGGGGGAAGGGTAGTATCGCAGTGGGAACTGGCGTGGGGCATCCTGGGGCAGCATGAGAAGCACAATCATCACACTGCAGAGCTCTGAGTAAAGAAACACCCCTGCAACTGGGCAAAGGACCAAGGTACCAGGACCCAGGAAAAAGGGCTCACAGGCCCCCGTGACATGGAATTGAGCACGCCACTGGAGGTAGCCATCAAGAAACGAATTGCTCATGGGAGATTTCAAGGTCTCTGGTGAAGCAACCACTGCCTGCTTAGGTCAGACATGGTTATGGGGATGGGGTGGAATACCACACTCAGCAGGAAAACGAGAAATGGTTATATATCCATGACCAGGACACCTCCACAGCCACACTCCCAGCCTGACCCTACTAACTGTGCAGGCATGTGGGCTCCCACATCCTAGCCATGGCTCTGCAGCCCAGGGACCACAGGCACACCGTGGTGGGCACAGCCCAGCCGCTCATGGCCTGGCCAACCAACAGAACTAGGAATCTCAGGTTAAGTTGGCTAGTGCACCAAAGGCAGGGCCAAGGACCTCAGCCTCTGGAGCTGGGCCACTGCTAGTAACCCTGTGCACATGCACGGAGCCTCCACAGGCTACTCACACTCAACCTATCCTCATTGCCTCACTCCCATCTAGCTGCAGTCCAGCCAACTTTTAAAACTTGCACCCTAGCAACCTACCCCACTCAGTACCAGAACAAGGAAACAGCCATGCCTGACAAGCCCCAGGTGCACACCCTGCAGCCACATGGCCCCACTCTGTCCCACACAAGACTTCCACACCATGGGTCTTTGGCTAAAAGGCCCCAGGCTCCCCTCCTTGGCTCATAGCCCAGACATTCATATCCAGGGGCCTCATCCAGCCACCCCATCTAAGGGGACACTCCATCGCAGGCTTCGGTCCTCCTGCACTGGCAATGCCTACACTCAACTCTGACTAAAGAATCCAGCTACGTTCCCTGGACAGTACCTGGGGCTGCACACAGCAGTGCCCACAGGAGGGTTGGGGAGGCACAGCAGTCTACATTTATGGCTCTGGAGGACAAGGTCCACACCTCACTGTCCACAGCAGTGTCCCCAGGAGGCTGTCAGGAGGCGCAGCAGTCTGGACTTAAGGCTCTGGGGGACTACTTCCACACTCAGTGCCTTCACTATACTATTAAAAGGAGGAAACACCCACTTTTGCCATCCTGGCCTCACTTGAACTCAGGAGTTAGGCCTTCTTATAACTGGACTTTTCAGCAGAAGACCCAGGCTCATGCCCACAGCACAGCCTAGGTAAACTCCTTCCCCTACAATCTGTGTTGCCACTTGGGATTTTAGATGTGCCTGAGCAGCCTCTGTGGTCCCCAACCAGAGCACCTCAGGCCCCACCTGCCAGCCAGCCCACCCTGGCTCTAATCCCCACCTGAGCCAAACCCCTCCTTACCTCCAACCCACCTACTTGCCAGGATCTGCAGTACCTCAGAGGACCTGGGTACTCTTGGGGTAGGGGTGAGGGGCAGGGGCTCTCAGAGGAATGATGGCACCTTGAGAGGAATTGGGGCCTTTGGGAGGAATGGGGACCTTAGAGGAATGAGGGCCCTCAGAGGAAGGAAGGCCCTTGGTGGAATGAGGGCCCTTGGGAGGAGTAGAGGCTCTCAGAGAGTGCTTGTCCCCCACTCTGCCCTACACCTGGATGGCATGGCTGTGGTGTCCACAAGCACCCCAGGGGTCCCCAGGCAGCACCCCCTGAAGTGCACGATTTGTTGGCCCATCATGGGCATGAGGAACCTGGGTAACCACAGAAGGAAATAGCATTCCTTATGGAGCGGGGCTAGGTGGTGGCAGCCAAACCCTTTCCACAATACCCCGCACAGGAACAGCACCCAAGCCACTCCTGTCTCCTTCACACCACCCCAGTACAAGCGTCAGAGCACCTACACTGCTCCCCATACCACCTCCAACCAAAGAAAACCAGGACTACAGAAGCAGGACCTGTAGCACATGAGGCTTCCTGCCATCCCAGGAAGGGGTTAGTGCACCGTGGGCCTCATCCTCAGGGTCAGGGAAAGCAGAAAGGACAATGAGACCCAGGCCTGACCCAGATCCCTGGCCCTCTGACCTGGCTATCAGTCCCACCCAGGAGCGCAGAGGTAATAAGCCAGAGCTTGGAGCAGCAAGCCCATAAGCTGAGAATAGGAGATGGGTCTGCCGTAGGCACAGGAAAATGCTAGAAGCAAGCCGGGGCCAACTGGCATCACTGAACAACACTGCACATGATGTGCCATCAAGTTGCAGAGGTTTACTCAGGACCATAAATAGAACGAAGATGCTCCTGATCTCAGACAATATGTGCGTAAAAATTGCTTGGTCCTGTCCAGGCACGGTGGTACTCAGGAGGCTAAGGCAGGAGGACTGCAAGTTCAAAGCCAGCCTCAGCAACTTAGTGAGGCCCTAAGCAACTCAGGGAGACCTTGTCTTTAGATAAACAAAAAGGACTGGGGATGTGGCTCAGTGGTTAAGCACCCTTGAGTTCAATCCCTACTACCAAAAAAAAAGAAGAAGAATACCTGGTCCTGACGTTTACAGCTAATTCTTGTTCATGTAGTTGTGGATGGACAGCATGCCTGTACTGTGTCTGTTTATGCTTACGTGGTGCTAAGGGTCGAACCCAGTGCTTCACACATTCTAGGAAAGCACTCTGACACTGAACTAAGTCCCAGCCCCTGCAGTTGATTTTTAATGATTCAGCAAGAACCTGAGGGAGGTGAAGCAACTGTGAGAACATGTCACATACAGAAAAATCTAGAACATGTATACACTTGTTGCATGTTTCCTGGAGATTGAAAACTTCAGGATAAAAAGCTGAGAAAATAAAACACTGCTGAGGAGTTAATGTCTCCACTGTTACCTGATAGCATTCTCAGCCCCAATGGCTCCTGACCCCACAGTCATGTTTCCTGTCCCCAGCAGCAGGATAAGCAATGGGCAGATGAGCGGGGCAGTGTCAGGACAAGGCTGGAGGGGAAGCACTGCCAATGGAGGCCACCAGCCCAGGGCACCTGTGTGGTGCGCAGAAGCAGTGTGCAGCCCACTCACCTTCCTCCTGTGCCCTGGAAGGGCCACGACCCACCGAGACCCCAGGGTCCTCCCTGAAGCACAGGACCACTGCTCCCTGAGTGTGCAGCCCCAGCCACTCTCCCTCTGGCCATCTGCCAGGCCCCACCCTTCTCCTCCACCCCCAGCAGCCTACACCGAGGGCTGCGTGCACTCTGCCATCACAGCAGCTTTGCTCACGGTCTCCAAGGAGGGACTGGGTGGTGGGTGGCAGCTCTCACATGGCTGAGCTTCCCTTTCCACCACGGGCTCCCTGCCACTCTTGCTCTGTCCCCCCATTTACTGCCTGGGCCGTGGGCGCACAAGCTCTCACTCATGCCATGGCCACATCTCTCAGGGAAGCATTCCCTGGCCATGGGTAACACACCCCCCGAGACAGAGCTCAGAAAATGCCCGGCAAGTGACCCCCCTAGTGGAGGAGCCTCCTTGGAGTTTCCTTTCCCAGGCAAGCCTGGGCTCATAGAACCAGGGCCCTGCCTCAGGCACCACCCAGGCCACACACACAACCTCTGTCCCAGGGCTTTCCACCAGGCAACTCTTCCCTGTCCCACCTGCGGGCCCAGAAGCCTTCCCTCCACCTTCTTGGGCATGACCTTGCTGAGGTCACAACCCCCCCCCCCAGACCAAGCACTACTCCTTCTTGCAAAGTGTGGACCAAGCAGCCCCAAAGGCACTGTCAGCACTCCTCGTCCCTGTCTACAGGGGCCCAAGGGTGCTGTGGGCCAGCCCATCTGGCTGCTGGAAAGACATAAGGAGATTGCTCCCTCAGAGCCTGAAGCCCAGGAGGGAAACACAAGCCCACTCCAAACAAGGCCGCTCAATGCCTGGGCACTGCTTCAGCTGTGTTGAAGAGACCTGAGGATGCCTCACAGCTGCGTGAACAAGTCACAAAGCAACAACTCAGATTCCAGGGACTTTACCTCTACAGAGCTCCGTGAGCAGGAGGAATTCGGCCTGCCCAGTGTCCGACTCCTCTTTTCCTATGGATGCTGCAGAGCAGAACTGGACGATGTTGGGGTGGCCAGAAAGTTTCTTCTGCAGGTGTCTTGTTAAAGGAGAATGTGCATAAATGTGTTCACAATTTTGTGCACTTAAAATAAACGTATATCCATGAAGACTCACCAGGCATGACTGCTGCCCTGCCTCAGTCTAGTGCGTTCAAGCAGAAAGGTGGGCAAGAGGCTGGCAAGGCTACAAGAGGGCAGAGTGTGGGAGGAAGCCAGTGGGAGGGCAGAAGTGCAGCAGGCCAAGAGGAAGCAGGCAAAGGCACTGGGGTCCGCAGGAGAGAGGCTGTGAGGAGAGACTGTGCCCATGCCCCCCACAGCGACAGAGCCTGGAAACTTGACCCACGGTGAAGGTGAGCCTCCCACTCAGGGAGGACACACAACTGAGGACAGTAGACAAGAAGGGCACTGGAAGCCTGCCATCACTACAGCATGAGGAGGGCTGAGCAAGGGGGCAATTAGGTGAAGCTGCATGGAAGTCTGCCTGTGCCAAAACTGTCCACGCAGCTCCTGGGGCCGGAGGGGCAGGAACAAAGCAGGGCTCTCCCTGTGGCAAGTGGCCCACCCGACTGGCATGGAGACCCCTCAGACAGGAACAACAACTCCCTTCCCGACACTGTGAATCTTTTATTATGACCCTGGGACAGAGAACAGGGAAGAAAATTGCTTTTCACTGGAAATGGTCAACACAAAGTCTGGTAAAAGCAAAAAGGTCAATTTTAACACATCAAACAGAACATCACAGAGCAGCCTCTGGGCAGCTGGTACTCACAGCCTGATGCAGGCTGTCCACCTAAGTGACATGCGGGCTCTCAGTCCCAGGAAAAGGATACCAAGAAGCAAACTTCCTGAATGATGGCTCTGTTCTTTTCCTCTTCGTTGGACAGTAACCTCTGCCAGGGAATAGCACACAAAAAAGGTGGAAGATTGTTTACCTTCCGTTTTACATAATGCCTCATCTCAGACAGACACCCAGGGAGGAAGAACACTGCAAGGAGCATGCCCTGTCCAACCTCCACACTTGCCCTGACAGAAACGGAGATCTGTCAAGTGCCTTGAGGAGCCCAGAAAACAAGAACACAAAAGAGGAGCTTCTCCCACATGCGTCAGAGTGGAATGAGATACACAAGGAGGAGGAGAGAAGGTTCTCAGAGAGGTAGGCAGCGCTGTGGGGTGACAAGACCAGGCCCCGGAGCCATCAGGGCAAGGCGGCCCTCCAGCATCCAGCAAGTGGGCCTGCTGCTGCCACGCAGGAAACACCAGAGCCACTCTCGCTGGCACACAGGTCTAGGCCCTCCTCCAGTGCCTGCTCTCTGCAGATGCACTGTGGACACACATTCTGTGTCAGTCTCTGAAACCCTTTCAGTTCCTAGACCACCATTTGGCATGTGACTCCATGGTGAGTTCACTCTCATGTCTCTTTCCAAGACCAACTGGCTCCCGGAGGACAGAAATGTTCTTGACCCAAGCTTGAGAGCTGAACTGAAGGTGAGCCCTGAGACATGAAGGAGACAGGACAAACAGACCGATTGAGCAGCAGGAAACACCCTGCAGCAAACAGTCCCAGAGGCCTCCTCACAGCAAAGCAGAGCCATGTGATACGTCTAGTCATCCCTTCTTACCTTCAATGCATACTCTCTGCCACTTCCCAGGTCTTGAGCTTCGTATACAAATGCAAATCCTCCTGAAAAATAAAAATATCTGTCAGTTTGGTGCTATGATTTAGATTAAAACACTTTACTAAGTACAACACAAACCAGATTTATGGCTATGGACAGAAATTTACTTTCAAAAAAATATACAACCCAATTAATATGCCACTGCCTTTTTCATGTTCTGCTTCAGGGGCAGAAAGAGAAAGCGCAGGCAGGTCAGGGAAGGGAGAGTCGGAACAACTAGGGCACAGACAGCTGACGGACCAGGAAGAAAGGCTGATGGAAAAAGGACAGCTGCTGACACCCAGTGAGAAGGGGACATTGCTGCCCCATGTCCAGTGGAAAGTGCAGATCAAACCACTCATGAGCCGGGAACTAGGGTGCATGCCTCTGATCCCAATGGTTCTCAAGGCAAGGAGATTGCAAGTTCGAGGCTAGCCTCAGCAACTTAGTGAGTCCTTGTCTCAAAATAAAAATAAAAAGGACTGTGGTGTGGCTCAGTAGTAGAGCACTCTGGGTTCCATCTCCAGTTTGGGGCGGGTGTGGGGTGGGGGTGGTGCAGAATCACTTAAAAATGGGCGAGAGTTCTTTATAAGTTCTTAATTCTAATATGATAGACATCAACCAATCAAAGCCAATAAACACAGGGATAATATGCCATGACTAGCAGAGGAGATCTAACATCTGAAAACTTATCAAATCCTACAGCTTTTAAGTGGGTGCTGCTTAACTTTGTTTCGCTTCCCACAAGTAAAAACTCACACAGTGAAATTTAAAACCACAAGCAAACTAGGAACAGAAAAAAACTTCCTCCACCTGACAAAGAGCGGCCACCAGGACAAGGGCAAGCACCAGGCAGGAGTGTGTTCCTGCCTGCTCAGCAGCACAGTGGGAGTGTCCTGCCAGGGTCTTGCACACACAGGACGTGACCTTCCACACAGACAATCGGGTGAGCTCTAAGAGAAAGCTACTGTAGCTAACAGGAACTCACAAGGGCTATGGGACCAGAGCAAGATCGGAGGCCTGCTGTGCACCACACCCCCATTGTTAGGCAGCAAGGATGGAGACACAGCACCAAAGCATGATCCACTCAAAACAGGTGGCCAAACACCACCAGACAGAGAACTTCTTCCACTTTTTGGCAGTGGGATTGAACCCAGAGGTGTACTACCACTGAGCCACATCCCAGCCCTTTCTTTATTATTTTGAGACAGGGCCTCGCTAAGTTGCTAAGGCTGGCCTGGGACTTGCGATCCTCCTGCCTCAGCTTCCAGAGTCACTGGGATTACAAGTATGGGCCACTGTGCCTGGCTCCTTTTTAAAAATATACTGGTTGAAGGATAAAAAAAATAAGCCTCTAATCAGGTTTTTTTTTTTTTTGATGGTGGTGGTGCTGGGGAATGAACCCTTGTGCATGCAAGGCTCTCTATTCAAGTCTTGCAAATCATGTATCTGGTAGAGGACTTCTATTCAGAAAACACACACAAAAAAATCCAAAATTCATTAAAGAGAAATTTTCATGAGCAAAAGACATAAACAGGCACATCAGCAAAAATATGACAGGGGCAGGAAAACACAGGACAAGGAGTACCGTCACTATCCATCCGGGAGATGCAGATTTAAACCACAAGAGTCTTCTAAACACCTGTCAGACGTGTACAATTTTAAACACCACATTGAGTGTTGTTTAGGATGTGAAGCACCTGGAAAGCTACACATGCATGGGGAAATGCCAAATGCTTACAACTACTTTGGAGAACATTTTGGCAACATCTTAAATAATTAAACATACATCAACTAGATGGCCCTAATGATGGGCACAGTGCATAACTGTAAAACTATAATAAAACTGGAGAAAAAACATGGGAAGACCTTCATCATCAGGGCTTCAGGCACACTGGGGAGCGGGAACTATGTGCTATGACACAGCAAGTACCCATCTAGGACTCTGCTCCTAAAAACCTCACTAGCACACCCTGTGGCCAGAAGAGCTCTCCTCCATCAATCCTGCCTCCATGGGCCCTGAAAGCAGGAGCCCAGAGTCCTGCTGTGGCAACTCTGCAATTGTCAGGCAATACTAAATACTCCCTCTGCCTCACCCAGTTCAGAACATTCTATAGCAGTAAAGGGAGGGCCCTCCAAAAGTGGTGTCTGGGAGGCAGATGGGTAGGGAGCTAGGCCTGCAACCAAGAGGCCCTGGGAGCTTGGTGGGATGTGCCCTCCTGTGCCTCAGGCCAGAGCACAGCCCCAAGAGAACACAGGCTCTGGAGCAGGAAACACGGATCCTGAGACTGATGGGAACTGCATGTCACATCTAAACCAACACAAGAGCTAGTGACACTTAAATCCATGACAGCCATGTGGCATGGCTTCCATTTTCTACCTCAATCCACTTTACTAGCCACATGTGCATAGAGAGCCGGCCCCGCAGTGCGACCTTGCCTCCGAACCAGTGACCAGCTTCAGAAGCAGCAGCAGCACACAGAGTGTGAACACAAAGAGTGCACCTAGCACATGCTTGGACTGGGCACCTCTAGCATGGCTGATACTCCCAGTAATCGTCTTATTTTTAAAAATTGAAGAATAAGAATAAAATTGAAAAGATTAGAAAACTATCTGGCTCCATAGTTCTGTCCAACAACCCTTTCACACGCCAGGTCCAAATGTGTAAAAGCTATGAAAACTGAGTGACAGCAAAACATGATCTATCATAAACTCATATGGGACAAAACCTGACATGAATGGACAGAGCCACTTACAGACTTTAACCCACATTGAGAATATTTCTTCATTTAACTATAAAAATATCAAGGTATTTAACTACAGAATACTTTTCCCGCCCCTTTAGGAATATCTCATGAAATATAGGCCATACACCATATTATCTTTCCAAAAGACTTTTGAAGTTGCAAACTCAAGGATCTCCAATGGTGGACCTTCCTCATATTCATAGAGCCTGAATCCTAGCAGCCTATGGTGTCTGGTTACTGTTCAAGAAACTTATTTAAATACATCTACATAAAATACTAAAGATTTTTCCCTGTTTCAGTTCAGAAAGAAGCTTCAAACAACCCAGTGAATCCAAAAGGAAGAAATCTATGACTGATAGCTGCTCTGCTTATTTTTATCTCTCAGCTGCCCAGAGAGCAAAGGGAAACCAGCTCTCTACACAGCCACAGTGGCTACCCACACTTCCTGGTTCTTTATCCTGGGTGCTTTGTGACCTACATAAACTTCCTGCTTTGCATGAATCTCCTTCTCTTACCAACCAGGACCACTTCCATCTCAAATGCCCTCCTAGCCCAGGAAGGTACACCCTGATCCCCCAACCCTGCTGCTGTCTTCTGCCAATCCCTTCCTAGAGGTCTCCCCAGCTGCATGTACAGCTTCAATGCTGTAATGCCTGCTCCATATGGCCTTGTTCTTTAGCCATTTCAGCATGCGTCTCATTTCACATTCTACAGGGCCTAAACCAGGTCCTGTCCAGTATGAATTTCCTGAAAAATGAAGATAACTGCCTGACATTTTTACAGTAAATAAACTAAAGCTTTTGTTACTGTAACAGATATAAGGGAACATCACACTTCAGAACTTTAGTGGGGGCATTGCCCCCATCTCTAAAAGAAGCACCAGAAGTTTCTCCCTAAATCACACCCAAAAATCTGTTTACGGACATGCTGGGGAAAAGCATGTGATGGTGCTACAACCAGAAAATCCCCTCAGGCCTTCTAGAATGAAAACATCCAAATACTCGGCCAATTCTCAGCTCCCAATAGAGCACAAATGACCACAAAGGGCTCAGATGGTGGACCCTCCAACCCTGAGAGTTCAGACTTGGTCAGGGCCCACTCCTCCCGCCCCAAATCAATGCAATGGAACACGACTGTATTTAGCCCATGAATTTCAAAGCTGGTGAGAACTGATGCGCCCCTGGACACCACTGGATAAAAAGTAAAGAAGACCCAGAAGAGAGATTCCAATCCTGTGTGAGGAAGGGAGAGGACATTCAGAAAGCTACAAATAAAACCAACAACAGATGACTTCAAGACATAAACGATGGCCATATCCATTCAGCAAAGTCCTACATAGTCCATGGATAATAGTTCTGCTTCCTGTGACTTACACAGGCACCACACAAGACGTTCAAGGGTGAGACACACTGACTTCAAGAGAGAAACAGACTAGGGCAACAGGCACCGTCTGCCCTCCCCAAATAGGACAGGACTGCCACTGCTTAAATGCTGTGTGCAACCAGAGGAACTTCTGGGAACTCAGGAAACCCAGTCCCCAATACATAGCAGTCCTGGTGTGATGCAAACAGCTATGGCTTATGCCCCCCAGCAGTGCTGCTCACCTCCTGACTCTAGTGTGTAGGGTCCTCCTCTCCCTCCCCAAAAACTGTTAGAGCTTCAGTCCCAAATATAGGAGGTTCCTCCACATCTATTATCCTCCAGCCTGATCCTAGCCTGAATCTACCCCTCCAACAAATTAGTTGGGACCCAGACCCCCCAGCTGTGACCCTCCAGGCCTGCCCTTACCCACACGCTCAGTGATAACCCTCCAGGCCTGACCTGACCCACGTCCTCAGTAGTGGCCCTCCAGCCTTGCCCTGACCCACGCCCCCAGGGGTGACCACCCCAGACCTGGCCTGACCCACGCCCCCAGCAGTGACTCTCCAGGCCTGGCCTGACCCACGCCCTCAGTGGTGACCCTCCAGCCCTGACCAGACTCACACCCTCAGTGGTGATCCTCTCGGACTATCCTAACCCACGTACCCAATGGTGACCCTCCCGCTGACCCTGTCCCCGGCAGCGTGACTTTCCCCGCGCCCAGCTCGGGCCTCACCCTCGGCCAGGACCCGCCGCACCCGCAGGCGCAGCTCGCCCAGCTCCACCGTCTGCCCCACGAAGTCGCTCTGGTCGCGGCCGGCAGCTCCGCCCAGGGAGCCCGGGCCCGCCAGGAAGTCGAGCGCGGACTGCAGCAGCGACATGGCGGCAGCCGCTCAATGGCAGCGGGAGCCGGGCTGGGGCTCAGGCTGCGCTCCGCCTGGTCAGCGGCCGCCGGAGCACAGCCCCGCCATCTTCCGCCCGCGCCGTGACGTCAGCGCGCAAGCACGTCGCGCCGTGGAGCCACGCCCCCGACCCTTCGCCGAGGGCCGGAAGGACGCGTGCTTCACTTCCGTCGCGCCGGCGGGCGCACAAGCTCCAGGCGTGGGCCGGCGACAGACTTCCGGCGGGGCTCGCGGGCAGCTCACACCTGAGAGAAGGAGGGCCAAGGCGGCCCCGCCCAGGTCATCACCTGCCGCGCGCCCCACAGGCCAGGCAGCCGGTCCCTCTGCGAGGCCTTGTCTCAGTGGCGGGGCGGAACGGCGCGGACGTTGGGCGCGAGTTTGGCGGCCGCTCCGCCGGACTGCGCCTCCCAGGGAAGGCCGTGCCAGCCCAAGGTCCTGGTGCCGCCCTCGAGAGGACGGAGCCGGCGGCCGCACACACGCGTTCCTTTCCTTGGGCCGCACGGTTTTGGGGGAAGCATGAGTTAGTGGCTGCCGTTGAGAGGCTGAACTCAAGGACGCGGTTTCCCAGCTTGCGTGGGAAAGCCTGACCTGGCGGCGTCGGGCCGCAGTCCCGCGTTTTCACAGCCCCCTGGAGCTGCCGCCTTCAGGTACGACGCGGCACTGTCTCAAAATAAAAAGGGCTGGGAATGTAGCTCAGTAGTGGTACAACCCTGGGTTCAATCCCAGGACTGACAAATAAATAAATCAGGTAATCAGGAAACCAAAATCTACTGCAACTCTCTCCTAAGTATTTATTTATTTATTTTTAATTTTCTTTTTGTAGTTGTAGATGGACAGAATGCCTTTATTTTATTTGTGTATTTTTATGTGGTGCTGAGGATCATACCCAGTGCCTTATACATGCTAGGCAAGTACTCTACCACTGAGCTACAGCCCCAGCCCTTTCGTAAGTATTTATAAAGCCACGCTTCTTGGCATTGCAGTAGATGCCATGCTAACACTGTCTTGACCCAAATCTGCCTCCACATTTTTCTGAATTTGACAGTGGGTGTTCATTTGTAGCTATCTCACTTCACATACATGTCTAAAACTAAGTCCATGGTCTTAATCCCCCCAATTATAGCAAAAGATATCACCACAAGTAAGAGAATTATTTTGTGATGATCAAGGGGTGAATTCACTAAAAAGATGTAACAATCCTAAACATATATGTGCCTAATAGCAAAGCTCTAAAATATCTGAATCAAAAACTCAGAACTACAAGAAGAGAGGCCAATCACAATTGTGGTGGGAGGTTGATGTAGTTGGAGAGTATTTTTTTGTTCAATAAATAACAAGAGGGGCTGGGGCTGTAGCTCAGTGGTAGCGTGCTCGCCTAGCATGAACGAGGCACTGGGTTCGAGCCTCACCACCACAGAAATGTAAAATAAGGATACTGTGTTCATCTAAATCTTAAGAATAAACATTTAAAAAAGTAAATTAAATGACAGGAACCCAGAAAATCACTAATGATATTGTAGACTTGAACTACCAAGCAGCTTGAGCTAATAAACATTTATAAAATGATCCCTACAATAATATAAATTGGTGTCTGACTATTTTTTAAAAATACACTGTTGAAATTAAAAGACAGCTCAGACTTGGAGAAAATATTTGCAAATTGCCTATGTGGTAATAGACTTGTATATGAAGTACACGTAGAGGAAAGTGAGTTCTACATGTCTTCAGGGTAGTCTACTTGTCTTCTGTCCAGTCTTGGGATTGGATATACAAGGCTCTGGTGTAGTCCTGGTTTCTTCAGGTACACCTCCCAGTTTGAACCTCATGAGGCGGCCTTCTCAAACTCCTTGCAATTTGCTGCATGCCAGGCTCTCCCTGTTACACAGAGATAGTTCTTTCTGGCTTTTCATTAATTCTCACAGTGATATTTAAGGATTAAAAGAGACATCAAGTATGAACTACTTGGGACAATGCTTGATGTTTAAGATATGCTTAATAAAGGCCTCTTACTGTTCTTGTGTCCCTTGTCAGAAGTGTCTCCACACTCAGCTCCAGCATCTTCCATACTGAGGACTCCTGACAGTCTCTGCAAGAAACCTCTTGCTTTCCCACTGTGGCATCTGTATCTCTAGTCCTGTCTTTTCTTCATTGGCATGTGTCATAAAAACTTGCGTGCAAATGTGTAGATGACATGGTTTGAGCACTTAAAGACTAGGCATTGGGTTGTGTTCTTTTTAACTGGTGCAGTTCATAAAACTGTTTTAACCACTTGTGAGCACACGGTCCAGAGACATGAACCCCTTCACTCTTCGGTGCAGCTTCTCCACCCATCGCCAGGCTCTTCCTCTTGCAAAGCTGAAACTCCCCATTATGTACCAATTCACCCATTCCACTGAGCCCCTGGTGCCCACTGCTCTACTTCCTGTTCCTATGGGTTTAAGTGCTCTGGGGTGTCCCGTGCAAGTGGAGCCATACAGTATTTGTCTTGTGCAACTGGCTCGTTCCACATTGGAGTGTCCTCCCAGTCCTTCCATGTGATAGCATGTGTCAGGACTTTGTGATGCTCCATTCAGAAACCAAGATGGAGGCTCCAGTGCCTTCCGCCTCTGGGCTATTGTGAACAGCCCTGGGATGAGCTTGGGTGCATGGGCATCTCTGTAAGTCCCTGCTTTTGACTCTTGGATGTGTATCAAAGGAGGAGTTGCTGGACCTGGTGGTGGGCTGTTCTTGGTTTTGTGAGCCAGGCAGCTGCACCACTTTGTGCTCTACCAGCAGGGTGCAAGTTCCAGTTTTCTCTGTCTTTGCCAACACTTCCTTGTTTTGTTTCATTGCCAGCCTGGAGGGTTGCTGTCTCATAGGGGTCTAATTGTAACAGTTCTTTAAATATTTTAGATATTATACCTTGCTCAGATAGTGGTTTGCAAATGTTTTCTCCCATTCTGGGTATTGTTTTTAATAATTTTGTCCTGTGGTGCACAAAGGTTTAAAATTGAACAATTGTGGCAACCTCTTCAAAAGTGAGCTTGGATAGGCTTGGTGGCAAGCACCTATAATCCCTGTGGCTTGGGAGGCTGAGGCAGGAGGACCACAAGTTTAAAGTCAGCTTCAGCAACTTAGTGAGACCCTGCCTCTAAGTAAAACAAAAAGAGAGGGCTGGAGATGGGGCTCAGTGGTTAAGCACCCCTAAGTTCAATCTCTGATACAAAAAAAAAAAAATGAGATTGGTTTGACCATAATATTTACTTCTGAACCCCTTGCCATTGGGCTACATCTTTAGGCCAGAACTGGGAGCAACTCCACTGTGTGGAGTCCATAGTGCTCGGTCACTGAGCACATGAACAGTCGGTCCACACAGAGTAAGTAGTTATGACACAACAGGAAAAGAGCTCAGTGCGTCCCCCAGCCATGTGCCACGGCATTTGGGAAAGGCAAAGCTGCAGTGACAGAGCTGCCAGCTTGCCATGTGGGAGAGTTCGACGAGGACTGGGAGCGGGGACCAGGGTTCCAATTGGGACTGGTCACTTACCCACGTCCATTTCTCAGAAGCTCAGAACTGTACCCCAGAAGAGTGGCTTGGACCATACGTTGGATAGGAGTGAAGGGGAGGTGGGCCAGAGCTGCCTCCCGCTCTCCTTCTGTCCTGGCACCGCAGTCCGTGTGTTCCTGACGGTTCTGCCTTACATGTTGACACCCTCGTCAGAAGGTCACTGCGTAATGCTGTCTGCATCTTTTTTTTTTTTAATTGTAGTTGAACAAAATACCTTTATTTTTATTTATTTATTTTTATGTGATGTCAAGGATCGAACCCAGTGCCTCACAAGTGCTAGGTGAGCGCTCTGCTGCTGAGCTACAACCCCAGCCCCTGCTGTCTGCACTTGCAGCTGATGTTTTTAGTTCTGTCTCTCTAGATCTGCCTACTTGCTCATACTTTGTTTAATGGCTTAATAATTAGTTGTGTTTACTTTTTTTCCCTCAGTGCTGGGGATGGAACCCTGGGCCTCACGTGCTAGACAAGTGCCCCAACATGAGTGACACCCTGGCCTGTGTTTCACATATCTTGTTAACAGAGGCTTGCTTGGTGTGGACCTCAGGCCTGTCTGGAAACTGAGCTCCCCTGCAGGCATGCTGCTTCAGCTGAGGGCTGTGGCTCTGCTAATGTCCCCAGGATGCCAGATGTCTCCTACAACCTCACTAGCTCTTCTGATTGACAACTTACCACTTTCTGGCTGCCAGGCAGGCCCTCTAGCACTGAGCTCCACCCAGCCCTGACTACATGTTTATTCAGTTTGGTTTCCTCACTGGAAACTGCCAGTCAGCCTCCTTTGTCCATCTTGGGGTGGGCTTCTGATTGTGTCTGGTGTCAGTTGCCTTGTTTGAGCAGCATGTGGTGGTGCCCCTTACCTCTTGTCTTTGGCAGTCTATCTACTGATGCTCTGGCCAGGGTGAGCAGCATCCTCTGCTGGGCTTTGGGAGGTACTGGGAGTTGAAGGTAGGGGCATTCTACCACTGAGCTATAACCTCAGCCCTTTCTATTTTTTAATTTTACTTATTTTTTTTTCTGTGCCTTAGAAAATGGGCCCTGAAGCAAATCCTTCATCCTTCCTCAACATTGATCTTCTCCACCCTCTGGATCTGGGTAGTTCCTGGGTGGGGTTGGCTCTTTCTCCAGGACCTTGGGCATCAGCCTCCCTCTCTGAGGAACATTTTGAGGGCATATTTTGGCCCCTGGCTGTTGCCAGACCTATTCCTCTCCCTGAATCCCAGCTTCAGCCTCCTTGCCACATTCCCATCCCCTGTCACCCAGCTGTGGTGGGGGCCCTGGGTCCAGTGTGGAGTCCACAGGGCTCAGCACTGTGCTGCCCAGATGCCCACCAGCTCTGCTCCAGGATATGAGCACACTCTGTCTGGAGTCACCCTTGTCTTCCAGAGCCTACTCCTGACGTTGACAGTGTCCTGGGAGCTCTGAACCAAGGCTTGTGCCATGGGGGCTTTTGTTGGGTGTGCACATTGGTCCTGATGCTGTGACCTCGGGCCCCAAGGGCACCCACTCCTTTTTCTTGTTTAGGACCAAAACAGCTCATAGGATAGAGTCTGCTGCTGGTTTCAGGCATCCTGGGCCCTTCCCTGGTTGTGTGGGCCTTCCCTTCCTGCCTGCTCCTCTAGGGGAAGCAGG
Organism: Ictidomys tridecemlineatus; assembly: GCF_052094955.1. Taxonomy (NCBI): domain Eukaryota; kingdom Metazoa; phylum Chordata; class Mammalia; order Rodentia; family Sciuridae; genus Ictidomys; species Ictidomys tridecemlineatus. The sequence goes on from NC_135485.1 coordinate 480,246, forward strand.
CACAGCATGTCCCTCACCCCAGTCACCAAGCTTAAGCTTAGTGAGGGAATCTCAGGCTGATGCTTAGCCTGGAGGGTCTTCCCCATTCTCCACACCCAACCTCTATGCCCCCTGGCTAAAGCCTGTAAGGCAGCCCTTGGGAGCAACCCACTGGCATGCTCAGAGCTGTGCTTCCTTCTAGGCTTTTGTGGCCACTGGGCAGTGGCCCCATCATGTCTGGGCCCCAGACTCCTGAACAAACACTGGATGCCCAGGGTGACTCATCCCTATGCAGGAAAGATGAGGACATCAGGGAAGGGACCCAGAGCTCCCACCGCATGCTGGGTTTCAGTGACGCACTACTGTCCATCATTGCCACAGTCATGGTAAGTGTGGGGCCCACTTCAGGCAGGTGGAGGCACCCATCCCTGGCCCTGCTGCCAGCCCAAGAAACATCTGGTTTCTTTTTGTCTTTGTTCTTCAGATCCTTCCTGTGACCCACACGGAGATCTCCCCAGAGCAGGTACCAGGAGCATGCTGTGTAGTGCAGGGGGACAGCCCCACCTGGTCTGGGGGTGTTGAGCAACAGGGTGGGCACCTGCTTCCTCCTGGTAGGGTCACTGTCTGCATAAGTTGGGACGGTTGGGGTTGGGCCCAGGCTTCTGCAGTGAAGACCTGTCTCAGCCTGAGTGGAGAAGGAAGTATCCTCTAGTGGGAGGGAGCTCCCCAGATCCAGAGATCAGGCTGCCTCAGCAGAGGCACATCCACCTGGCATGTGCACCAGGCCCATCTGGGGGTGAGTGGGGAAAGGGTGTAAAAGCTTTTCCGTTTAGAGCCAGCTTTACTGGACTATTCCTGACTAAAGAGAGCAACATGTGACTGATCACAGCAGAACAGTTTGGAAGACATTTGGAAGGCCTGTGGGAGCATGCATGCACCTTGTCTCCTATCTGCCCATGTGATAGGGTGTCACAATGCCAGACTTGTTTGGGGTGCTGTGAGGCGCAGAGGAATGTGCTGGCCCAAGGGATGTGCTGGCCCAGCAAGGCTGACGTCCAGCCGCCTACAGGCTGAACTGGATGACCTGGGAAGCCCCACAGCTACTTGGATTTGGTTTTTGCACTGTGAAGAAATGATGAAGCACTTTCCATAGGGTTGTAGTAGAAATGTGCATCCAGCCTGACACCGCTCTCTGGAGGAGATCCAAGCATTGATTGCACCAGGTGCCTGGCAGTCCCCAGTGGAAAGTGCCCACCAGCAGCTGTTCAGAAAAGCTGTGCCCCACAGGATCGGTGGTAGTTCTGGGGCCTACTATGGGAAGCCCATGGTTTGGCTCCAGCCAGTATGTGCTGAGGTGTTTCCTTCACGAGAGGCCCAGATCAGCATCCTGTGAGACCACAGGAGCAGCTTTCCAAGCAGCGAGAAAACTCAGCTGTTCAGGCCCACCCTGACCCCACTGCCGCCGGGCCACTTGTGTTCTCTGCATGGAAACTGGGACTTCTTGGTGCCGAATCTTTCTGTTTCCTCGCTGGGTCTCAGAAAGCTCCTAAGAGACCACGGGTGCAGGCAGAAACACTCTGGGAAGGAGAGAAAGGTGCTGGACCAGCAATCCTCCCTGACACGGGGCTTCCTGGACTGCTCATGTGTTAACATGAAGACAGTCAACTTTGAACACTGCGATTCAGAAGCACCGTGCCCTCAGGGAAGGGTACCTTCAGAGATGATACCCAGAGCCCAGGAGACAGTGGGCAACCTGCGCCTGCCAGGGTCTTGAGCCTACACTGACAGCCTTTGAGAGGTCATCTGTGACCTTGTGAAAGGGCTGCAGGGCTCATTGGGCCCTTTGCCCTCTACCTTTCCGCCATGAGATGGGGAGTCCACTGTCCAAGGCGCTCCTGCAACTCTGAACCATGAAGCCTGTATTGTGGGCTTTCTGGACCCCAGCATGACAGCTGGAGGCTTGCCCTGAGGGGAGTAGAGGGGGTGTGGCCCCCAGCAGGCAGAGCCTGGGTGTTCCAAGGGATTTCACCGCACTCCAGTAAGGCCATGCCCATGCGTCGAAGGCGACCTAGGTTACCTATGACTGTCCCTAATGGCAGTGCTCTTTTGTTCTAGCAATTTGACAAAAGTATACAGAGACTTCTAGCAACCAGGATTGCTGTCTACCTGATGACATTTCTAATTGTGACTGTGGCCTGGGCCGCACATACCAGGTAGGGACCGGGCTTCTTTGAGATCAGGTCACCTTTTGACTCACTTAGGCAGGGAGCCACACCATTCTCAAGGTATATGTGGGCCCCTCACTCATCATGGGTGAGAGTGCCGGGGTGGGTAGGTCACCCCTTTCTCCATCATCCCCAATTCTTTCTCTGAACCTCCTGCCTGGGTTCCCACACACAGGCTCCAAGGCAAGTCTATTTCCGCAAACATATAGCACTGCCTGCTGGCCATCCAGACACTGGGTGAGGGTGCCCAATGTGTACTGCTAGACCCCAGAACCAGGATGGAGCCTGGCAGGAGGGGGCAAGCTGCCAACACCTCCAGCCCCTGTTCCAAGCCCACAGGTAGTTCTCCAAGGCCTGAGCTTTATCTTGGGGAGGAAAAGGTCCTGATCCAGAGGTTACTGCCCAACCTACAGGGCCCCCAACCACTGGCAGGGGAGCAGGGACAGGAGGCATCCAGAGGTGGAGCTGGGAGTGGATGCTTCCATCCTAGGTTGCATACCAGCCTATGGAAGGGAAGCACTTGTCCAGGAAGGCTGGGGTGCAGGAAAATGCGCCCATTCCATCAGGTGTTGGCACTGGGCCAGATACCTCTGGCACTGTGTGTTGTATACTGCCCTCAGCAGACAACCACTTTGGGAGATGAAGCATGGACCTCGGAGTCCAAGCTCCAGGGGTGGGAGGGCTCTTCTCAGCCTCCCTGGTGTACCGAGTACTCAGGAGGCTCTCAGGGGATGTTGCAAAGTAGGTGGGCTGTGAGCTCTGCCAGGGGCTATACCCACTATGGTGGACATTGCCTGAGTGGGGTTCAGGGGCCCCATGAGGGGCTTCCAGATCTGCTGTGTGCATCTGCCTGAGCATGGTCTTCTGCACACCTGGTTGCAATGCTCAGCAGGTCACCAGAAGAGCTTCCCAGCTCAAGGGGGCCATAGTCCTTGTTATTTAGCTTTTCAGCAAATGCTGCAGCACCAGGTTGGCCCTGTGTCCCTGTCCCTAGGCTTGCTGCCCAGCCCAGGAGAAGGCATGGTTCACAGTGGACAGGGGACATGGTACTTGGGTACCCTAAGCTGGCGTCAAGCTCTGACAGGGAAACCTGGGGCATGGACCAGGTGGGCTGGGGCCTCTTAGAAACAAGACCCTTGGCCAATTGTGCTCACTCATGTTGCCCATGATGAAAGCTGTCTTTTTTGTTTGTTTGTTTTGGTACTGGGGATTGAACTCAAGGAGACCTACCCACTGAGCCACACCCCCAGCCCTATTTTGATTTTTATTTACAGACAAAGTCTCACTGAGTTGCTTAGCCCCACACTTTTGCTGAGGCTGGCTTTGAACTCGTGATCCTCTTGCCTCAACCTCCCAAGCCACCACACCCCGCTAAAAGCTGTCAATTTTTAATTTTTTTGTTTGTGTCAAATAGTCTCAGGACAAAGCAATTTCTCTATTAAATAGGCAGCTCCACAGGTTTAGGGTTTGAAACCCCTGAAAACAATGGGAAAGAAGGACTTCCTCTCTTCAAAATGGATTTTGTGCACAAGGCCTGAAGAGTGAATTCACCGCATGATGGAACTTTATGTACACATATCCAGAGCTGGGTTTTCAGCCTTCTGGCAGAAGCTGCACAACACTTCAAGAGAGCTTCAGCTGAAGCAAGCCACATGTGCCTCTTGCACCTCGAACAGGCAGGTCACATTCAGAGGCTCTCCTCCCAGCAAGGCCTTCCCTGGAACTCAACCCAAGAGCCCCCTCTAGCCCTCCAGATCCCAGGGTCCACAGGATGAGCCTGCTCCAAAGACACACTTTGAAGACTCCTCCAGAGCCACCCATTGTACACATTTGTCTGTAGTTTGGCTCTTACTCTTCAAAGCAATATGCTTTAAATAGCAAAGCAACAGGAAGAATATGTGGGAATGAAGAGGGTGATTTCCAGGGAATTTATGATTTTGAATTTTCTGAATTTCATACACTGGGTAGGATTTTACATTTAATCCTAAATGACATCTTTTAGCTGGGTGTGGTGGCACATGCCTATAATCCCAGCAACTCAGGAGCCTGAGGCAGGAGGATCGTGAGTTCAAGGCCAACCTGGGAAATTTGGTGAGACCCTGTCTTAAAAAATAAGGCTGAGGATGTAGTTTAGTGGTTAAACATCTCTGGGTTCAACCCCTGGTTACCTCCCTACCCCCAAAATCATCTTTTAATGATATTTAAACTAGAAAATACTGGAGCAAATGTGTGTGTGTTTAATTTTATTGGAACCACATTTGATGAGTGGCCCATCTTCTCCTGTTCTTTGTAGATTATTTCAGGTTGTTGGGAAAATAGACGATACACTTGCCTTGCTCAACCTGGTGAGTTTTTTGTTTTTTTTGGTTTTTTGTTGTTGTTGGTGGTGGTGGTGGTGGTGGGTGTTTTTTTATCCTTTTGGGAAATAATTTTGGTTTTTAATTTAACCCTCCCAAGAGGACTGAGAGTGTTTAGCTGGCTGCTTCTCTCTTATCCTCTGGCACCTCGGTACCTGAACTCTGTCCACACCTTGAAGCTCCTTGGACAACCCTTGCACCGCAGGGGGCTGCCACCCTTCCCCAGCCCACATAGAGCTGGGGGTGCTAGGCCTGCCTGTGGAGAGGACTGAGATGAGCCAGGAAGGTACAGGCTTCTCGGGTCTGACACTTGCTGGCCCACCATCCTGTCTTGGGAGGGGCCTAACCTGGCCCCTTCTGGAGTGGTGAGGGGGCAGCTTGCACCATCCAGGCTGCATCCATGTGACCTCCCTCCCTCCTCTCCAGGCCTGCATGATGACCATCACCCTTCTGCCATACACAGTAAGTAACAGCCTGCTCCCCAGACATGCCCAAAACATGCTGAGCTCCACCTGGGTTTGACTGTCCTTGGAAATGCAGACCAGCAGATGATTCTGGCCTTGGGGCTATACAGAGGAGAGAACTTCCAGGGGGAGTCTGGCTGGGGGCCTGGGGCTCTGAAGGCAGAGACCACTGAAGGCAGGGCCCCCACTCTGTCGTGGCCTTCCTCCACTCAGAGTCTCCACAGACCCAAAAAGCTCTCATACTCAGTGCTGACCTGGCCTGCTGGTCTGTATGTGCTGGGCCAGAGAATTGGGATCTGGGGGACTTCAAAGGCCTATAGCAGTGGATGGAATTGCTCCCGTGGGGGCTGCGGACAGATCTGCCACACCCTATATGTCCCCTCCCATGATAGTCCTTCTCAGCACAGAGCAGGGAGACCAGGAGGCTCATTGTGTCCCAACTCCTAGACCAATGAACTTCTGCATTACTCCTTGTTTTGGACAGTTTTCCTTAATGGTGACGTTCCCTGATGTGCCACTGGGCATCTTCCTGTTTTGTGTGTGTGTGATCGCCATTGGAGTTGTGCAGGTAAGGCATCAGGAGCCTGCAGAGATGTATGTGAAAGAGACAAAGAGATGGTCATGGGGGCAAGCAGGTGAGGCACCAGTATCCTGACCCCATGTCCCCAGGAGCCCAGGTCCTGCTGTGGATACTTGGGGTGTGCATGCCTGAGCCCCTTGTCCTTGCTGAGTCTAAGAAGGGCCTCACAGTTGCAACAGGTGCAGGGCCAGGACTCCCATCCCTGGTGTTTCCCTAGAGCACCCCAGTGCCAGCCTGCCTTAGGTGCCCTCCCCCGAGACCCTGCAAGAAGCCAGCTTGCCTGGCCATGCCCCTCTGTTCATAGAGGGTGCCCTGTGGCCTGCCTCTCCCACAGGCACTGATTGTGGGGTATGCTTTCCACTTCCCACACCTGCTGAGCCCGCAGATCCGGTGCTCCGCCCACAGGGCCCTGTCCCGAAGGCACATCCTGCACCTTGTCCTCCGTGGTCCAGTGCTGTGCTTTCTTGCGGCCATCTTCTCCCTCTTCTTCTTTCCTGTGGTGAGTGTTGGGGCACCCCAGGGAGGGCACAGCCGGGGCACTGAGATGCTTTTTTTCAGCCAGCAGCTAATTCTAACAGGAGTAAGAGTGGTGGTCTGGCAGAGTGCTGTTCACACAGGACCAAGAGCTGCAGAACAAGCTGCTCCAGAGTTGGCCTAGGAAGCTCACTGTGACTCCAGGTCTGCTTGAGCGTTGTTGAAGTACATGGAGTTTTTAATCCAAATTATCCTAAGAATTATGAACAAAATAACTGACATTTTCATAAACATTTAATAAGCATTCAAGAGGATTCCAAGTTTAAAACAGGCTACGGTGAACTTGGTGGTGCATGCCTATAATAGAGACTCAGGAGGCTGAGGAAGAAGACTTACAAATTCCGGCCTGCCGCAGCAACTTACAAGATCCTGTCTCAAAAAATAAAAAGGCCTAAGGATGTGACTTAGTGGTAGAGCCCCTTTCATTCAATCCTGGGTTAAAAAGTAAATAGGCTGGTAAGGGCCTGAGGCAGCAGCCAAGCAGGGTCTGGTTAGACCTGGCCAAGGCAGAGCGGAATCGTCTGGAGAGCACCAGGCAGGTAGGCCTTGGTGGGGCCTCAGGTGAGGAGGCAAAAAAGAAAAGTGAGCATTACTGTGTGAGGCCCTGGGCCTGTGGCCGGCCATAAGACTTGGTCCCTTTGGAGCTGTCTTTCAGGGCTCATGAAACAGGAGGGAGGAGGGGCAATGGTCTTGAGTGGGGAAGCCAGCGGTAGGCAGCAAGACGGGAGTGAGGGGCAGCAGTTGGAGGCGAGTCTTAGCGTCAGAGGTGGGACCATCCCCTTCTAGGGGTACACCCAGGGTGGTCCATGTGGCATGAATGTCTCATGAAGGCAGGGCATAGGCATTGGCGGAACAGTAGACTACGTGGGGTTTCTGGGTCTCTCCTTGCTGCATTCTGATCAGAATTCCTTCTTGTTATCCAAAACTAGTATACTGGGGGGCTGTGCCACGCTGTGCCTGAGGTTGCTCACTATGGCCCCTTGGGCTGTCCCACTCTTGGCTGTCGTGGGTGGTGCTGCCTTTAGCACAGCCTCTTCCAGCCTCTGCTCTCAGTTCTGTGCACATGCCCAGAAGTGGCCCAGGGGGAGAAGGGGACTGCTGTACTGCGCAGTCCCCTTCTCCCCCTGGAGCTGCTGGACATGTTCCCTAAGAACAGTGGCCTTGAGGCTCTCTGGCTTGCTGGTGTGTGCATGTTGCTTCTGCCCCTCTCACAGCTGGGCGCTTGTCTTCTGTTGAGTTGTAGCAGTTCTTTGTGTGTTCTGGACACAACTCTTGGCAGGTGTATGGCTGCTGGGCGCTTTCTACTTTCCATGGCTATCCTTTACTTCATCTCCATAAAGGACAGTTCCTTGGATTTTTCCTTGTTACACATGATTTTTCACGGATGGTAGAACTCCTGGGTGGCTGGGCTCCAGGAGGTATATGGCCTGCCCTGGGGAGGCAGGCCCTGACTGTCATGTCCCCACAGTCATACCTGCTGATGGTGACCGTCATCTTCCTGCCCTACATCAGCAAGGCCACCAGTTGGTGCAAAGACAGGCTTGTGGGTAGGTGTCAGTGGCAGTCCTGCATTGAGGCAAAGGGAGGCACCACAGGGGTCGGGCTGTTCATGAAGACTGCCATGTTGGGGCAAGGCACACACATGTGGTGACCCTCCCACCCCTCAGCAGCTCCACACCAGCTCCTCTCCTGGGCTATACATTCCCAGTCCCTAAAGGAAGCAGGCAGGGATAACCACACTGGCCCCACAGCCCATGGGCTGAGCCAGCTCCTCCCTCCTATGCCTGCAGGTCACAGGGACCCCCCCACCCACAGTGCAGAGGTCTTCAGCTTCGACCTGCATGAGCCCCTCAGTAAGGAACGGGTGGAAGCCTTCAGTGATGGTGTCTACGCCATTGTGGCCACGCTCCTCATCCTGGACATCTGGTGAGGACCCAAGCGGGGGCAGCCCTGTCTCATCTTCAGGTCCCTGGCATCTTGTCCTGGCCACACCAGAAAGGCTCAGCTTCACCCTCCTGTGGGTGCAGAGCTCCCTGGGAGGGTTTCCCCAAGAATAAGAACGCCCCTCAGGCCTTGGCCCCACCTAGGTCCCTTCAGGCATGTCTGTGGATATGGGCAGCTTAGACTGCCATGGGAATCTGTTGGAGCTCTGATCTGAGCAATCACTTTTATTTCCAAGTGTTAGTTTGCTTTTTCAAGTCTTCCAGGCTTCCTAAATCTCTTGACTCCTTAGTCACATCTCAGTGCACACTTTTATTGCATTAAACATTTAAAAACTTTTTGTTTGTTTTGGGGGTTTTTGTTTGCTTGTTTTTGCAGTACTGGGGGGTTAATCAAGGTACGCTACCACTGTGCTACATCTGCAGCCCTTTTATTTTGACACAGGACCTTGCTAAGTGCCCAGGCTGACCTCAGCCTCCCAAGTTAGCTGGAGTTATAGGCATGCACCCCTGTACTGTGAAGTTTTAAAAATTTGTAGCAAATATTTTTTGTAGTACCTGATTCCTAAAGCCTATGATCTGTTTTCTTTTGCCCTGCAGCCAGATGCTGTGGGTGGGGAAGTATGGCTGAGGGGAAGCCCTCACCATCCACAGGTCTCATGCTCCTCCTGTGTGACCCCCAGGTTCTCCCACACACCCTTCCCCACTGCCCACAGTTTTGGAGGTGCAGGTCTCTGGCTGCCTCAGGAGCCACCATCCTCCACATTATTTGATGAAAGGTGTCTTTCCTGGGCCTCCAGGGCCAGGCACATTGTTGGAGCTTCTTATGGGTGAGGGCTGCTCCCAGCAAGGAGAGCAGAGAGCATGCCAATTAGGAATCTGTTCCGGGTGAATTAAGGGGAGAGCACAAACACCTCAGCGTGCCACACACACGATACCACATCAGGAACATTTCCTGTGCAGAGGTGTCCAGGTGTCCGCCCAAGTTAGCACCGATGCTCAGCCCACCTCCCTGGGGCCTGTGGGCTCCTGGGGAAGCTGGTGCAAATGCCTGTGTTCATGCTCCTCAGCGAGGACAACGTCCCAGACCCCAAGGCCGTGAAGGAACAGTTCCGCGGGAGCCTCGTGGCAGCCCTGGGCGCCTATGGGCCACACTTCCTGGCATACTTCGGCTCCTTTGCCACAGTGGGTCTGCTCTGGTTTGCACACCACTCGCTCTTCCTGCACGTCCGCAAGGCCACACAGGCCATGGGTCTGCTCAACACCCTCTCCCTGGCCTTTGTGGGTGGCCTCCCTCTGGCCTACCAGCAGACTGCAGCCTTCGCCAGGCAGCCACGAGATGAGCTGGAGCGTGTGCGCCTCAGCTGTGCCATTGTCTTCTTCGCCAGCATCTTCCAGTTTGCCATCTGGACTGCGGCCCTGCTGCGCCAGGCAGAGACGCTGCAGCCAGCTGTGCGATTTGGTGGGCAGGAGCATGCCTTCATGTTTGCCAAGCTTGCGCTATACCCCTGTGCCAGCCTGCTGGCCTTTGCAGCCACCTGCCTGCTGAGCAGATTCAGCACAGCCATCTTCCACGTCATGCAGATTGCAGTGCCCTTCGCCTTTCTGCTGCTGCGCCTCCTCGTGCGCCTGGCTCTGGCCAGCCTGCATGGCCTACGCCACCTGCGGCCAGCACAACCTCTCCGGAGCCAGGCCCCAGAGGAGGCCCAGTCCCAGCTCCTGCCTTCCTCCTGCTAGTGGAAGCTATGCCTGCCCCTGAAGGAAGCCTTGGGGGTTGGGCCAGCAGGCCCCATGGATCCACAGTCTGGGTTTTGCCTCCATTGTGAAATATCAAGATCTGTTTCAGAGTATGCAAATTGTCCTCCTTTTTTACACTACGAGGAGTTCCACAGGAACTCAGTCTCTGCTGTTAGCCACCCACTTTCCTCCTAGACTCCAACACTACCAGGAAGATTGCCCCTCTGGAACCTGAAGCCAGTGGTCCTCCTGCCCCACCGCCTGTACCCCCTGTAGCCATGCCCTGGCCCACCCTCTCAGCAGTGCAGAGCTGCCCTGGTGAGACTGTAGTCCACCACCCCCTCCCCACCTGTCACACAAATGAAGAAGAGGTGGCCATGGAACAGTGAAGTCCAGATTCTATTCATCCTGATATAAATTAGGTCACATTCAAGGAGTGGTTAGTCAGTCACGCACAGGACTAGCACACAGGGACATACACCCAGTGGGCAGACAGTCTCACATAAATGGAGGACAAGCCACACTGACCACAACAAACAATTCTTGCAAATGAGAATCAAGGCAAAAGCTAGTTATACCACTAAGACGTGTTTCGGACATTACATATGACATGAACACAAGGAATGTCTACACAAGAGACCACAAGTGGCCCCCAGGACGCATTTGTGCAATTTTGGCAGAAGCAGGAGAAGGGGCTGGGCTTAATGGCACCAAGGCTCTCCAGGGCTGCAGGCAAGGCCACAGCCACTTCTAAGGTCAAGGGCCATGGCCATGCAGACCCAGTGCCAGCAGACAAAGGGAGATCTGACTGAGGCCTCTTTTTTAGGGTTGGGACCTCTGGAGACTTCCCACATAGGTTTCTTGTTTCTGGTCAGACTCCTTTGGGATCTGAGGTGCAAGAGCTATCTTGGCATGGTGCCCCAGGGTGGCCCGGAAGCAGAACTGCCTGGGGGATCGAGCCAGGGCAAGAAGGGAACATGGGACATTTGCTGGCAAGCAGCAGGCATGTAAAGTGCTGTGGTTGAGCCTGAGGCCTGGGGGTGGTCTACACTTCCACCAGTGCACGCCAGCCCTGCCCGTGGACTCTGGGGCCCAAGGGAATATGCTCAGGGCCCAGCCCACACTCCAGCTGGGCTCAAGGTGGACTGACAGGTGTGGGAATGCTGTTCCCCTTGCCTTAGCCTTCGCCACCAGCCCTAGAGAAGGGTGGCCAGGCCCAGTCAGTACTGCACAGATCCTGCAGCCACATTCCACAGTGCAAGCTGGAAAAAAGGGAAGGCACCTTCCCCAAGACAGAGGTGGCCACCTTCCCACCGGGAGGGGCAGGAAAAGCTGACAGCACTTGCTACTACAGGGCCAGTAGGAGGTACAGTAATAGTTCCAGGGGAATGGTCTGAGTGGCACATGTGGCCCTTGTCCAGTGCTGTCCAGTTCATAGTGCTCAGGTGGAGGGTTACAAAGAGGTTGTCGACCCCCAGCCTGGGCCCTACCTCCCGGTCCTCCCTTCCCCAGGACTTCCATGACTAACACAGGTATGGGATCCCAGCCCCTGAGGGAACAGTGCCCACCTGCTACACAGCTGCCCTTGGGCCAAGGGGGAGATGGCCACCCGCCTCCCATCAGTGTCCACGTAACACCAGACAAGGACAAGAGCCAGAAACAACTAGGCCTGGGAAGATACTGGGGTCCAGGTGATGGGTCCATCTGCTGGCCAGCCAGTGTGTGAACTTGGAGCAGCTGAAGACAGGAAACCAGCCTTCTTAAGCTTCTACTTAGGGTCACCCTCAAGGGCAGATGAGGTGTCTGCTCTGGTGTCCCTGGTGGTGCCAACCTTTCTGGGTCTCTGCTTGGCCTTCCTTAGCATGTGTACCTGTTTGAGATGGGGGAAGGGTCAGTATGACATAGATCACAGTCCTGGGACCCCAGGAGGCCAATGCCCTGGATGGGGCCATCTTCAGCCCACTGCCCATCCTCAGCCAGGCCTCTTCTCTTGAGGCCCAGGATTCATGTCTTTTGAGGCCTGGCCACTCTTACCAGAATCCCATGACTACCTGGCCTCTGGGAGGCCCAGCCCACTTGAGCAGCAATGGCCGCTGCACAGCCACAGCCCACCTGGGCTTAGCCCTCATCAGCATACCTTGGGACCAGCAGCTGAGATGATCATATGCCCTGGGGCCTGAACCCAGGGCTCACCATCCACCTGCACAGGAGTAGCCTTGAGGAGCGTGACTCGGAAATAGGAACCCTGGGCGATGCGGATACCAGAGCGCAGCCCACCCTGCACCTGGCCCTGGGCAGAGACAGGCCAGGCTTAGTGGGCCCACGGGTGCCATGAGGGCCGCCCGCTGGGCTCCCGTGCTCACCATGTGCACGACGCCTGTCACACCCACCACCTCCAGCAGCCCGTCGTCCATGCGTGGCTTCTCGAACCTCGGGTCGCTGTCTGAGCCCCACAGGTCAGCCCCTGAGCCCCAGCTGCCCCAAGAGGAGGGAGGGGCGTGCACAGATTAGGCCCAACTGACACTGCTCAGCCCAAGCCACACAGTCTCCTGGGAGCCCAGCCCCACACCTGGGGATGTTGATGAAGATGAGGCCCTCAATGCTGGGCAGCTCCACCTCCTGCTGTTCAACCTGCAGCCTGAGCTCCCTGTGGAGGCCGCGGGAGTGGCTGATCTTCTGTAGCCCAACCCGCACATACACACCCTTATTGTGGAACCTGCCGGAGAAGACACACTTGCAGTCACTGGCTGATGGCTGCTGCCTTGCCGACAGAAGCCCCAGCTCCTGGCACTGCCCTTGTGGTACCTGCTGGTGAACTTGCCAGGCTCCTCCTCCCTCGCCTGGTGGAAGTCCAGACTGAGCTCAGCATCAATGCCAATGCCACAGTAGTTACTCATCTGCACAATCTGAGGAAAAGGGTGTCAGCAGGTCACCAGCCAGCCCCCAGCAACCCAGTGCAATCCAACGCACCAGCAGCTCAGAGGAGCAGCCTCATATTCCAAGTGGGGGTGCCAGTACTCCTGCACATGGCTGAGGAGGGAGCATTTCTGTGCACCTCAAGAGCCACCTGCAAGAGCCAAGCAGGGGGCACACTGGTACCTTGGGGGGCTCTGTGTCCACTACACTGTTCTCGGTACTACTGGCCTCCTGGGCGTCCAGCAGGATGGTCCAGCGGTCCATAAGCACAGCATCAGCCTCATCCACAGACACAAGCACAGAGAACGGGTCTTCCCCGCTGTAGCCTGCTCCCCAGCGGAGCACTCGGCCAAGGTCATTCCCTGGGACAGAGGTAAGGCAATGACTCCCACACACCATCACAGAACAGAGCCCCACCACAGGACAGAAAACCCAGCACAGGCCTGGAGCAAAACTAGGGGCAGGGAGAGCCATGAGGCCCCAGTCTTCAACTCAATGGCTGGCCCCACCTGTGCCCAGGGGCAGGATGGCTACGGATGGCTCTGGACAGGCCAGACGGTGTCGTATCTCCTCCAGAGCGCCAAGCACCCAGCCCACGGTGCCATCCCCACCACACACCAGCACCCGGAAGCAGGGTACCTGGGAGAACAGATGAAACCTGCAGCAGGAAATAGGAAGTGTCCCACCACAGTGCAGCAGCTCCTTCCACATGCCTGTCTCCAGCCACATAGAGGACCTGAAGGTTCCATCTTGGAGCTCCAACTGGAGTTCCCAGTGGCCACAGACAGCAGCGGGGCCCTCCCGCCTGCAGCAGACCCTGACTCACCCAGGAAGAGGCCCCCCATTGGTCAGCTCGAAGACCTGGTGTGGGTTCAGCAGCCTGCGGAAGCTGCAGAGCAGGTCTCGGCCCTTGAGGCCCCCACTTTTGGGGTTCACGAACACGAGGAGCGGGCAGCAATCTGAGGGCAGCTTCATGTGCTGAGAAGCAGGAGGGCAGGGTCAGGGTAGGGCCAAGGTCCTTGGGCTGCCACGCAGCGCAGCATCTGCTCTGAGCCCCAAGCCCACTGGCCAAAGCAGCCCTCCCAAAGAAGAGAGGGCTGCTTCCCCACATGAGCATGGGTGCTGACTTCAGGACCACAGGCTGTGGCCAGTGGGCAGCAAGGAGGCCAGCTGGCTGCCTGGCAGTCCAGGCACAAAGGCCAGCCACACCCACCTGCCAGGCTACACAGCCCACAGGGCCCTGCTTGGTGCTGCCAGCCAGCACACAGGCCTGGCCCTCAAAGGGCCACCCACCTACCCTTTGAAGATTGGCAGCTTCCAGGAAAAATGCTATTTCCAGGGTGGCTACACGTCTCCCTTGAGCTGTGAGACAGAACCTGTCTCTCATTTCAAACACACAACCCCAAGACCAGCCTAGGAGTCTAGACAGTGGGCCAGGCAGCATCACTGTGACAGGGTGGGGTGACGAGACAGACATAGGGTGGGCAGTGGCACACGGACCAGACCGTGGCTGGGCAAGGACACACTTGGGGCTTCATGGCCCAAGGGGCAGGCAAGGCCGCCTGCACTCACCACTTACCCACTCACCCCAAGGCAGGCAGCTGACGGGAGAGAGAAAGCGGTGTCGGCCTCAGGCCCAGCTCTGCCCATGGAGCAAACAGGATGGGGCTGGGGTGTGTCTGAGCCCTGGCCTACAGGGACTAGATCCTCAGAAAGTGGGGACAGTCACCTGGCTGGCCAGGATAGGACCAGGTAGGGAAAGGACAGGAAGGATCTATGGGCATGTCCTACTCGGTCACAGACCCCTAGACTAATTCTTTTTCCTGGGCTTATGTGGGGGGTCAAGGGCCAGGATTCAAGAACAAAATAGCTGTGGACACCTGGGCCTTGTGGGACGAGCAGGGGCAGGCAGGGCAAAGTCGCCATGGATGCCTGGGGGCCTTGAGGAACATGCAGGGGCAGGCAGGGCTGAGAACCACAGGCCACCATGAGGGTGTGGGATGGAGGTCCAGGCTCCAGCCCTCCTGCAGCTCACCCCTGTGCTCACAGGCAGTGCTGCTCTGGCCCTGTGTTACCCTGCCACTCTCTTCCAGGTACAGGTAGGTCTTGAGGGGAGCCCCAGTGACGGGGCTACACTGGCTGGTCAAGCTCTGGCTGTGGAGCAGGGCCCCTGCGGCCCCCCAAGATAGGTGGAGAGGACAGGCCAGAATGATGACGGTACAGTAACAGGCTCTGACTCTCAGCAAGCGGCTGCTGTACAGTCAGGAGCTGCGTCCTGTGGCCTCCCCACAGCACAGAGACAGGAATCCAGAACAGACAGCCAACCCCAGCCCCCAGGAACGGGTCTCACCCACCAGCAAGCACGGACCCTCAGACCTCGGTCCCTCTGGTGTGAAGTGGGCAGCCTTGTCCACCCTTGGCTATGGTGAAGCCTGACCAAGGTGGCACTACCAGCCCCAGCACACTCGAGGGAGATGATGGTTGAGCGCGTCCAACCATGAGGACGCAAGATGTGCAGGTTCCACCCTGGAGAACCACGCACAGCCCAGAACTGCCCACTCACCAGCACGTCTGGGAGCACCAGCAGCGACAGCGGCCGGCCACGCACCACTGTGTCCCTGCCCAGCATGAACAACCGCTCAGCCTCAGCAAAGCAGGCCACGTCCAACACCACCGCACCTGCACAGGTGGCCAGAGCTCAGGGACCTGCCCTGCACACCCACCCCACCCGCCCATGGGGCAGCTCAGGGGCCTGCCCTGTGCACACACTACCCCATTCCCATGGTGCCCAGAGCAGGGTTTCAGTCCCCTGGTAACAGCCCCAGCTCTAGCCATAGCCATGTAGAGTCAGCGCTCTGATGCTGGCATCTACAGTGAGGGGCCTCCCCACCTCAGAGTGTTTCCAAGGATGGCCAGGCTCAGTAACTGAACCCAACAGTGGGCAATGGGCCCGTCCCCTGCACCACAATCCTCACACCCACACCCAGCATCCCCGGGTAGGCAGGTCATGGGCATGTTTGGAACCTCCCCAGCAGGAGGCAGGAGCATGGCAGGAGGGGCGTGGAGAGCACAGCTGAGCTGAGCCACACTGATGCAGGAGCATCAGAAGCCGGCAGGTATGGCTCCAAGCTCTGAAGGAGGGAGAAAGATAGCTTTTCCACCCACCTCCAGAGTCCATGGGTGCAGCTCACCTTGCGAGTTGTAGACATGGCTCACGGACACCACGGCAGCTGCAGACAGACTTGTGTCAGGGGTGCATGGTGCAAAGGCTGCCCGACTCCCCCTCCCAAAAGTATCCCACTCCAGAGCAGGGCCCTGCCCCCTGGAGTTCCAGGGACCCCACAGGGGGAAGCAGAGATCCCTAATGACAGAGGATAGGAAGCTGAGTGGGCTGTGCCTAGGGTGGGAATGGAGTCGGGGTTCAAATGGCAGGAAGGGCAGGAGAACCATCCCAGCCAGAAGCCCTGGCCAGCCCAGGGTCACACCTTTGATGGCCATAGCCTCATGCAGCAGGTGACTGTATTCCTGGGGGGACAGGCCAGGTGGCAGGCCACCCACGAACAGAGAGACGTGTGGGGTTACGGTCCGGCTCTCGGTGACATAGAACCGTGTCTGGCTCACCTGCCGCACAGATGTCTGTAGGGAGGGCAAGGGCTGTAGGGATGCTGGGCAGTGCCATCAGCACCAACTCCCCATCAACCAGGGGCAACAGAAGTAAGAGGGGCACCAGGGCTGCCTTCCTCTGGGTGAGCCCTGCCCCCCTCAAGGAACTGGGGCAGTCTGTGGCTCAAGGCCCTCTTGCTGGGTGATGATGTTTCATGGAGGGCACTGCCAGCCAGGGCAGTCAGTTGCCTGCTGGGTAGGAGACACCCCTCTATGGGGCAAAGGCCATGGCTAAAGGCCAGAAGTACACTGGGGCCAGTGTCCACACCCACTGACCTGCCGGATGTCCCGAAGCCGATCAAGCAGGGGCTCCTCATC
Source organism: Ictidomys tridecemlineatus (assembly GCF_052094955.1). Lineage (NCBI taxonomy): Eukaryota > Metazoa > Chordata > Mammalia > Rodentia > Sciuridae > Ictidomys > Ictidomys tridecemlineatus. Next base: position 496,959 of record NC_135485.1, read on the forward strand.
TGCTAGCACTGTCCGCTGGACTGTGGGATTGAGGGGCACAGCTCATTACAGGTGGGCTCCTCCCTACATCAGCCAACAGCCACCCTGAGAACCCAGGCATATGGGGACATAGGCAAGACCAGCCCCAACATCCTGAGGGACAGGCTTGGAAGGCCCAGGATGTGTGTAGGGCCTGAGAGCACTGCCAGGCTACTCACCCACCTTGCTTGCTGCCCATGAGCACCTCGACCAGCTGGAAGCTCTCAGGACCCTCAACCTGTAAGGCAGGAATGGCATCAGGCCTGGCCACCTCCCCAAGACATCTTAGGGGACAGCAACAGGGCCCACTGGGTAGGTAATCCCCAGGTCTGGCAGAACTAGGCGGCCCAGCATACACACCTGGCGCCCGAACAGCGGGAGGACCTCCAGCACCACGGTCTGCGCTGTGCTCTGTGGGGTCACACGGATGGACACGTAGGCCACACCCACCCTGCAGGGGACAGGCTTGGAGCTTGGGCCCTGGGCTCCTACCCCATCCCCTCCCCCAGCTGACCCCGTGCCTTGGGCCTCACTTGAGCCAAGCTGGATAGATCTTCAGGACCTCCTGCGTCCGAGGCAAGGAACGGATGACCCAGGCCTCGGGCATGGGCTCCTGGGGCCCAGAGACTCTGCTGCCCTCCTCCTCTACAGGACCACTTAGCCCAGCCTTCCCCAGGGCCTGGGTGTCACCACTCAGTGAAGGCAGGGGCAGCGCCTGCAGCTCAAAGTCCCGAGCATCCTCAATGACACAGTAGGCCCGCAGTGCCACCTCCTGCAGGGGGGTGGGGGGACAATGATGTGGGGAGGCCTGGCGGGGTAATCGGTGTGGGGGCCCGGGTGTGGCCGCTACTGGGGCCTCATAGACATGTGGCCCTACCCTGGCCTCCCTCTTACCAGCACCTCCTGGCTCCTGGCCAGCCGTGGGACAGTCACCAGGCGGAACTGGTTTCTCCTGATGGCATCATTGCCATCAAAGATCTTCAGGGTCTGCTTGCCTGGACCAGGAAGGAACAGTGAGGACTCCATAGGGGGAGCGTGGGGACCAGCTGATCACTATTGGGCATTTACCTGACTCTGGAGCCACCAGGGCCTCTCTGCCCAGCACCCCGGTAGCAATTCCATCTGCTCCATCATCCTTGTTACCTGCATATTGGACATGGATCTGTCACTCAACGCTCTGCCAACCTGGACCCTGGTGTCCCCAAGGCCACCCACAGCCTCACCTGGCTCTGGCACCACAGCCTCAGCAATGCGGAAGCAGTGCATCTTGCTGAAGTTGCGGGACAGCAGGCGCACACACGAGGGGGGCAGAACCATGGACCGCAGGCGCCCAAACGTACACTCTGGAGCAAGCGCCGTGGAGCACACCGCATGGGCCTGGGGGACATGGGGCGAGCCTGACGCACTGGGAAAGAGGCGGCCTCACCCAGACCAGAGAAGACAGGGGCCCTCATCCCCAAGACAGCACAGTGTAGACCAGATCCAGGAAAAGAACACCTCAGCCCATCCCCAGGGCCCAGCCCAACCAGGGCTATCCCACCCAGCCCCCAGCCCATGCCCACCTGGACACCACACCACTCGCAGCGCACACCTGCCGGCACATCGGAGGACCCACACGTCTTCCTGCAGACCTCGCAGCGCGTGCCGGAGGGCAGGTTCCCCTCCCGCCAGTGGTGGTGATGCGTGTCCTGTAAAGGGAGCAGTCAGTGGCACAGCCCACCCTTGCCCAGGCCTGCCCTCACCCAGGCCCCTGCACTCACATGGTCCTGGTGTCCATCCTGGTGGCACTGGCGGCAGTCGCTGCAGGCGAAGGGCACACAGTCGGGGTGAACGTGCAGCTCACACACTGGGGGGCGGGCAGGGTTAGGGGCTCTCACCATGCCCCTGCCCCCGCCCTCCTTGCAGGCCTCCCAGTTGGGGCTGGGTCCGACCCCAACCTCTGCCACCAAGGAATCCCCTTCCTACCTACCTGCATGGGGCGTGCACCCCTCCTTCAGAAGCTCCCCAGGCCGGCCCTGCGCCTACCCCCACTTCCCTAACAAACCACGGACTGGGGGAGGGCAGGCTACCAGGCCACCCTGGGCAAGAGAGACCAGGCCCTGGGTGAGGGGCTCAGCCTAGGAGGCCAATGGGGCCAGTGGTACCTTCACAGCGAAGTGCGGGTGCCTCCAAGCCCTTGCGACACACAGAACAGAACCTGCGCTTGTAAAGCCCCCGGGGGCCGAAGCAGTGGGCTACAGGGACCTGCAGGGCAGAGTGAGCCTCAGCCTCTGCCCGTCTGGCCTGCACCTCCTCCCTGGCCGCTGTCTCCTCCCTCCAAAGGTTCCTGAAGCCACCACCTCCAGGTCTACCCTCTGGGAGGCAGTCAGCCACAAGGACTGTGAACCTTGCCTTTCCATGATAGAGATGGAGAGGGATCCATTCTTTTTCCAGTCCTTCAGTTACCATGTGCACAGAAGAAGGGAGCGTAAACAGAAAGCTTGCACGCCAGAATGGCAACCATGGGCACAGAGGCTGGTGTTTATTTCTTTATCTTGTTTTTTGGTACTGGGGATTGAACCCTGGGGTACTTTACCATTAAGCTATATCCCCAGTCCTTTTTATTTTTTGAGACAGGGCCTTACTAAATTGCCCAGGCTGGCCTTGAACTTGCAATCCTCCTGCTTCAGCCTCCTGAGTTGCTGGAATTATAGGTGTGTGCAACCATGCCTGGCTTTTTAAAAATATCTATATCCTCCAAATTCTTATCATATATATATACATATATATAATATATATATATTTTTTTGAAATTTTTAACTTTTTTTAACTTTTTTTAATTTTTTAATTTTTAATTTTTTTAAGTGAAGAGGAAACATTAAGACCAACTTTAGAATATAATCATGAATGTCCACATGAAGGGCTACCCCAGCCAATGTGACACCCCAAGCTGGCACCCAGAGCCAGCACCTAAAGCCAGTATCCACAGGCCCTTTTGGGCTCACATATGGTATTCAAATAATTCCCCAAACACAGCATCAAGTATCCCAGGGCAGACACCACCTGGCAGCAGGTGACCTGCATCCCAGTCCCCTTCACCCATAGGCAAAAGCCCACCACACCAACAGCACTGCTGCACTGAGCTCCAGCCCACTGCACCAACATGGTGGTCAGTGGTCCCACTGCCCACAGCCAGCTAGCAGACAGGAAAATAGGGTGTGATGCTGTATGCAGGGCACAGGTGACCACTGATGTCATCAGTCCTCCCTAAACACTTGGCTGCCATTACCCACAAAAGAGAAGTCCCTGCACCCTGCAGAGACCTCAGCCAACACCCCATCAAGAACCCTGAAGAAGGAATTAGATGGCCAAAACTCCTCCAGCTCCTAGGCTTGGGCCTTCTGTTTATATAAGCCTGTTACCTTGAGCATTTGTGGGCTCAAGGGCCACATCAGACAGAGCTGGTAGGTATGACAGCAAGGCAGTGACAGTGATGCTGAATCAGAGCACCCAGCCCAAGGAGACCTACATGATGTACCTGGTACCCATGCCCACTCCTCTACCCACAACCTGTACTCTCCCAGCATCCCATTTCACCTGCTAGTGGGCGGAGTGGTAGAGCATGTACCCTGCGGGACTGGCCTCCCCAGGCACGACACCTGGGGATCCACCCAGGTGCTTGGTATCATCAATTGCTCCTTCCCTTGGATGGCTGAGCAGGATTCTGCCCTTTGCTTCTTAATCACGGTGTGACCAAGCTGACAAGTAGGACAGCCAGGAAGGACCTGACCCCACAAGGGCCCACACGCATTGCTAGGGTGGCACTCACCCTCACCAGGCTGGGTGCGATGCCCGTGCACGGCGTCCTCACATGCTTCAGGCACTTCTCGTGGGACATGAAGTTGCAGACTGTGGGAACAAGGATGTGTCAGTGGCCTGGTCCTGCAGGGCAGTCACCTCCTACCCAGGAGATGAGAGGCCCCAGGACCCAGGACCTGGCCCCCAGCCTTGCCCAGCAGGGCTACAGCAGGGCACCAGCACTCTGCCACAGGGCCTGAGTGCCCGACACAGTGGATTTTGGCACAACTGATGGAAGAGGTCCCTCCAGTGAGCTGGACTGGGCAGTGGAGAAGCCATTCCTGCTATCCCCATAATATGAAGCCAGGTGACGGCACTAGCACAGACCCCCATGTTCCCTACCCTCATCCACAGACAGGGACTGGTGCTGTGGCCATTCTGGGATACAGCAGGCCCAGGTCCCCCTGCACCTCTGCAGCCGGCCCTGTGAGAGGGATGGTCCTGGCCACAGCACGCAGAGGTTTCATAAACTTCTACACACCTACCAAGAGCAGCTTTGCCTGGGACACTCTTCCCTGCTGCTCCCACAACTGCATCCACTCCTAACTGCTCCTGCCACATTCTATGGGCTGTGCCTAATATCTAGAGCCACACCAGGCAGGTGGGGCACCTAGCCAGGTGAGGGCTCCCAAAGGCAGGAGTTGCCAGCAGGGAGACTTCCCTAAGCCTCCAAAGACAGTGAGAATTTAAACACTGCCTAGGTGGGAAGGCCAGGACAGCACTAGGGCCAGCAGACATGGCACCCTGGTCCTGGGGAGGCAAAGTGTCCCTGGGCCTCAACAGGGGCAAAGGCTCAGCAGCAGAGAGATGATGGTCAGAAGGGGCAGAGGGCAGTCTGTGGTGGCACATTCAGAGCCAAGAGAAGACAGAGGGGCAAGGGGTCCAAGCTGGGCCCCAGGAAAGGTGGACAAGGCCACAGGGGCAAAGAACACAAATGCCAAAACTGCCTGGAGTGAACCTGCCCGTGGGGACTCAAGGCAGCCCCATTCTTAGGCACCTCCCAGAGGGCAAGCTGCCCCCAACCTGTGGACCCTCACCTCCCAGCCTTAGAAGGGAACAGGCAGAAGTTTCTCCGTGGACTGCTCCAGAGACAACGTGTGAAAGTAAGCTGGGACTGTGGGGGGCAGGAGATGGAGAAGGAGTTCTCCAGCCTTCCCCAGGAGCCCTGCTCCCTGTTCACTCTGGGACGAAGACACTGCCAGCTTCCTCTACTGAGAGGGGAGGTGGTGCCTGATCCCGCATTCCATGCCTTGGGTGCTGCTGGGAGGAGCACATCTCCCCACACCTTTCCAAGCCCTGTTTGCCCAGGTCATAGTCCTATCTTTAGAGATACTGCCCGGAAATGGCCTCTCCTTCATCTCCCACACATCAGGCCAGCCCCTAAGTGAGCTGCTTTGCCCAAGGCTAGGCTGAAGGTTCCTGAGCCCCTTGAACCTAGAACCCACCAGCAGGGGCACATTTGTGAAGGGGACCAGGAGTCTAGTCTTAGACTTGGCTTCTGCCTTCACACCTCTCACTGCGCCAGCCTCAAACCTACAGTTCCACATTCATCACCTGCCACCTTCACAGGGATTAGTCTCAGACCTAGAGCTGTTTCTGTGCCTTCACCTGTGCAGGGAATCCTGTGGTCTACCTTCTACCTGCCTGCAGCCCCGCCTTTTCTACCTCTCACTTGTGCATGGGGTCCTGGGATCTAGCCTGACTTGGAGCTCACTTGGCCTGCACATGCACACCCTCCACCATAATGGAGCCCCAACATTCCTGGGAGCAGGCAGAGCAGTGCAGTCTCTGATCTGTCAGAGAAACCACAGTGACCACCCCTATGCCAGCTGGCCACCCCTGGAGTCAAGATCACCAAACCCTTTTCACTGGCAGAGGACACCCCTATGTGAGTCTCTGGCCTGAGAGATGCCACTCTAGAGCAAAGGCCTATCTTCCTGAGCAGGGTAGAAGTTCCTCAGCCAGTCCCACCTCCAGCCCCTGACCAGGACATAGGAAGTGCCAAAGGTCCATGTGTTCCACATAGGCTGGGCTGAGGGCCCCAGGGCCTGCCTGCTGGCATGAGAGAGGACCAGAAGAGGCCCAGCCCAGATGCACCCTTGAGGCAAAGACAGGGCTGCCGGCTTGGCAGCTGAGTGGGAGCCCTGTTGGGACATGCCACACCTGGGAGGAGACCCAGCCAGGCTCTCCACGCAGCAGACTCTGAGCAGAGCCAGCATTCAGTCCCTCTGGGCAACAGCATGCATTCAAGAAGAGAATGACCAGTACCCGCGGTCCAGGGCAGCCGGTTTGCCCATCCCTGCTACCCAATCGAGAGAGATGCACCCAGACCTGGGAACCCCAGAGAGGTCTGGCCAGTCTCAGGGCCAGCTGGCTCTATCCCGGGCCCTGCAACTGCCCCCAACTCAATCCCAGCGCCACACCGTGGCAACACTCCCCGACTTCCGACAAGGGAGCCCAGGAATCCTGCGGCAGGAGGGGCAGGGATGAGCGACAGTGTGCTGAGGGAGGCCCGGCACCGCGCTCCGGGCTGACAAGGCCCGTGCGGGCCCGCGGCGCAGAGGTCAGGGCGCGTCCCGCCCAAGCAGCCTCTCGGGACGCGGCTCCGGCCGGCGGCGCGCGCTCACCATCGCACAGGAAGCCGGCGAGCCCCCAGACAAAGTCGGAGCAGAGGTGGCAGAAGGTGGGCTTGGTGAGCGTCACCTTCCGGAAGCTGTGACCCGCAGCGGCGGGGCCAGGGGCTCTGCCGCCAGACCGCTCTGATCCCGGCCCCGGTCCCTGGCGCGCGTGGCCTCGGGCACCCAGCACAGGGCTGCTGGCCGGGCTGCTGGGGCGCACGGACCCGCCGCCCAGCCAGGCGCGTGCCCCGGGCTCGGTCGCCGCTGCCATACCGGCCCGAGCAGCCCGAGCCCTGATCGCAGGCGGGTACAGGCCGAGTCCGCGCTGGAAGACTGACGCCGTGCTCCGCCCGCGCCGGCTTCCGACTGCGCCGCCTACTGAGCAGGCGCAGGGCGGGGCCTGCGCGGACCGGGGCGGGGGCGGGGGCTACGGGGCGGGGCCTGTGAGGGCGGAGACGGCGAAGCGGGATCGGGACGCGCGGGACGGGGCTGAGCGCATGGGGCGGGGCCTGTGGGGAGGAGGGGTGGGGCCTGTCCTGGAGAGGCGGGACGTCCAGGCGGGGCGAGGCCGGCAGAGCGCGGGTCCCAGCCCGGTGGGCGGGGCGAGCAGGGGGACCGAGGTGGTCGACTTGATTTCTTCCTAACCGCCAGGGATCGTCTGGCAGGCCCGAGCTGGGACTGTAATTCCCCGATTGCGGCCTCGCGACACCGGACTTGAGGCCTTTGCACCTGCGGCTCCCATGCTTGTGGCTGTGTGGATCGACACCTCCCACGCAGGACGCTGATCCCAGCGAGAGGCAGTCACTGCCTGGCGCTCCTGGGCGGGTTCCGGGGCCCAGGCTCTGCTTTCTGCTCGGGTTCACTAACGACCCAACAGAGGGCAAGAGAGCGGTGAGGGGCTCCAGGGCTAGGACCCCGCGTGCCGCTGTCTCAGGGCTGCAGTGTGGCTGGAAGCTGGGTTCGTGCTGACCTGCCCTGACGCACTCCTGGTCACTATCCACACCACGGAGGAGGGCCATGGGAGGGAGCCCCTTCCCCCGTGGAAAAACCCGTCCCACCACAGTCCTACTTCTGGAATCTATGGAGCCGGTCACTCAATGGAGGGACAACCGCAGCATGTACGACTTGACTTGTCAGGGTGGTGCTAGTGACATCTGGGGGCAGTCCATATTAGTCACCTTACTTCCTTTGCCAGCAGGGGGAACTTGTTCCTGTGGGCCTGACCTCGGTTAGAGTAGGGGAGGCCTCAATGAGCATCTGAACCAAGGGGCTCCTAGGGAACCCACCTGGCTCCTGCAGGACATCTAGATGCCCCCAGCCAGGCCACCAGGGCAGCCGGTTTGCCCATCCCTGCTACCCAATCGCTGAGAGATGCACCCAGACCTAGGAACCCCTGAACTAGGGCAGGCTGCACCAGAGCAAAGGGATGATCCCCGGGGGGAAGAGGAAAACAGGGAGGAGCACATTAAGAGAGGATACTGTCTCCAGGCAGGGCTGCTGCAGAGGAAATGCCTGGGAATATGCTAGAACTTCTGAATGGGAAACAGGAAGCTTGTTCTTGGTTCCAGGGACCAGTCTAAAAAGAAGCTGGGAGGGGAGACGTGGTCCTCCATGATTACAGGACTGATCCACTTGAGCCTCAGCTGAGGGCAGAACTCTGGGGAAGCCTCAGGATACCAGGGATCAGCTGGCCCTCCTGGAGCTGCCTCTGAGGCAGACTGTCCACAAACTGAAGAGTAAACCAGCCACTGGATATGGATGAAGGACCCAAGACTTAGTGCCCAGGAGGCCTAAGGAAGAGCATCTAGGCAGGAGGAACAGCTAGTGCAGAGGCCCCGCTGAGGAGTCAGGGGAAGGCACACCACTTCTGAGGACTCCTCCGTCCTGCACCCAGAGAGTAGCACTGTGCCGCCTTCCACTGACAGCCCTCCCCTTTGCCCTACACACCCCAGGCAGCCAGTTGTGAGGACCCTGGTCTCCACCCCTCCTCTCTCCTTTCTCAACCAGATTATTCCCTGGCCCTGCCTCTGTGCAGGCCTCCCATAGTCCTCTTGGCTATGGGAGGGCTTCGACCCAACCTTGGAGCCTTGAGGAGGCAGATGTTCCCAGAGGCCCACACCTACTGCCTGCACTTCTGTTAAGGAAGAGCAGTGTTCATGGACACTCCTCCCTGCACTCAGGAGAAGACATGAGTGCACCTGACTGCTTCCTCTAGAACTTTGTTTCCTGACCTAGCATGTTAATTGAAACAGCCAGCATTTCCATCACACCCTCCCACAAGCTTCCCAGAACGTCTTCCAGAGCAACCTGAAACCTCTGCAAAGAATCAAAACCAAACCAAACAACACCCGCCAGATGGAGACTCTGTGTTTCAGCATCTTCCACAGCTCTTGGGATGGTCTCTTGTGCAGGCCCCTCTAAGTTCTGACCCCACTAGTCTGTGGGGTTGCCTCTCCTATTCTCTCCCTCTCTGTCTGGGTGGGTTAATCAGTGAGCCTTTACTTCTCTGGCGTTGGGGACTGGAAGTCCAGGGTCAGAGTGATGATGTGGTCAGGTTCTGGAGAGAGTCCACTGCCCTCCCCACTTCCTAAGGGAGCCGCTGTGCACTGTAATGGTAGAATTGTGCTGCCAAGTTCATATATTGGAATCCCTTAGCACCTTGGAGTGTGACTCAGTTGGAGACAGGGACTTTACAGAGATGATCAAGTTTAAAACAAGGTGATTAGGTGGCCCTTGTCCCCCACGACTGGTGTCCTCGTAGAAGGGGAGCTTGGACAGACTCACCGCAGAGGGAAGGCCCTGTGAAGATGAAGGCAGAGGTCAGGGTGGTGGTCTACAAGCCAAGGGGCCAGAACTGCCAGGAGCTGCAGGGGACTGGCACAGCAGCTGTCTCAAAGCCTCAGAGGACCCAGCCCTGGACACCCAGATGGTGACTTGCAGCCTCCAGGACAATGAGACATTAAGTTTTAAGCCTACTCAGTTTGGGCACTTGTTATGACATCCTTAGGACACTCAGAATTGTCATCTGTGCTGTTTGGTGATCAGCCTCTCTCTCCGAGTTTTGCCTGAGAGCTCCAAGATCAGCCCATTTAACTGCTGCTGTCCCCTGGTAGGAACTGTGTGTATTCCACTTTATCTGTTCTATTGTCAGTGGGCCCAGGGTATAGGCAGACCTTGGCTGTTATAAATCAGGCTTTGTGAGCATTCTTCTTGTGTTTGGATACCACATGCTCAGAGATCCCACCGTAGACTAACACCAGTCATAGGACATGCTATGTTCCCTTGGAAGATAATGCCAAGCCCTTTTCCAAAAATCCACACAAAAAGTCAAGTCTTCGGGATGGGGCTGTGGCTCAGTGGTAGAGTGCTCGCCTAGCATGCGTGAGGCCCTGGGTTCCATCCCCCGTACCACATAAACATAAACAAATAAAATAAAGGTATTGTGTCCATCTACAACTAAAAAAATATATATTAAAAAAAAAAAAAAGCTAAGTCAGGCCTCCACACTTGTCACAATCCTGGCTCTAGTTCGGCTGCAGGCAATCTCCATTTGGCTTCCCCTCCCCCTGCTGGCAAGCAGGCTCCACCTGCCTTGGGCACCTGCCCCTGCAGCTCTTATGAGGCTGTCATGCATCCTGGCCTGTTTTCTACGGAGTGTCTTATTCTTATTGACCTTTAGTTCTGGACATAGTCAGGACATGGCTGTCTTGTTGGTCCCAGTCGGTGCTCATTGCTTGTATAGTCTGGTTCACAAAGAAAGGCTGTCTGTCGCCCGCTGCCCTGAACTAGGGCAGGCTGCACAGCGCTCCTGGTGATGGCCTCACAGTCTGATCACAGTTTTGGCACTCGAGTGACACACTCTCATCTACTGCGTGGTTCTGTTTCAAGACACCATGTTCAGTGTGTATCTATACTTCCCAGAGACACCGTCTATTGGGCCTGACTGCAGCCTTCCTGACACTTGTCCTTCCTTGGGAGAACAGGTCACAACCATCTGGTGCTAGGGAACACATGACAGCACCAGCACTGTGCTGGGAACCATTTCCGACACTGATAGAGCCCCTGGGTTCAGTCCCTGTACCTAGATAAATAAGCAAACAAACAATCAGAAAGCAGAAAGGATACTTCTTTATAGTATGAGCTGAGCAAGCAGTGCGGGGCCTTGGGCCACCCCAGCAGGAGCCGCAGGTCAGTGGCTTAAATCTTTCTTTGCTCTGAGCATGGCCTTGAGTGATTGGAGAAGCACAATGAGCCTTGATTTGGGGTTACAAACAAATTTAGTATGTGGGTGAATCTGCAGACACAGGGTTTGCGTATATCATACAGGCCACACCTCTTCACATCAGGGCAGTGCTGCTACAGCTCTGGGGCTGGAAGTCCTCTTATCATCCTGCAGAGGTGGCCTCTTTTTAAAAAATATTTATTTTTTAGTCATAGGTGGACACAATATCTTTATTTCATATTTATGTGGAGCTAAGGATCGAACCCAGTGCCTCACGTGTGCTAGGTGGGCGCTCTGCCACCGAGCCACACCCCAGCCCTAGAGGTGGCTTCTGATGATGCTGGTTTTCATGTCTCAGAGCCAGCTGGGTGTCATGTGAGGTGGGGCTGGGTCCCTGCTTTGACCTAGCTTTCCCATGACCCACCTGCTGTACAGGAGGAGGAAACCAGGGTGGAACACTGCTGGGGCCTGTCCAGGTGTGGGCCGTCTACAGCTCTCCTCAAGAAAAAATGCAGAAAAATTATTATAAAATTAGGTACATGTTTATTCAGAACAAGAGAATAAATTACAACAAATTAAATGTTTTTAATTTTTATATTTTGGTTCAGGAGACAAACGCACGGGTGCTCTACTACTGAGCTACACACCATCACCCTCCTAATTTAGTGAGTTTTACAGAGTCCCGAGGCCATGTGACTGAAGTATCCCATGAGTGGACCCCCTGTGGACCTTGGCTCTTTTTCGCTGGTGCCCTGCCATCTCCACACCTCTGCAGGCTTTGTCAAGGGTGGTGGACACACTCCTTCAGCACATGTGCTTCAGGATCAGCTCCCTGCAGAGGCAAAGACACCTGTCCGTTTCTTCTCCCAGAGTTGTACCCCTGGCCCACCTTCAAACCCAGCAGCCAGCCCTGCATCCTAAGATGCCATCCAGAGTGGGTGCTAAGCAGCATAGCCAGGCACACATACAGACAGCTGCCCTAGAAGACCTGCAGCTCCGTTCCCAAGGGCGAGTACACCATGCCTCATATTGGCCAGGGCAGAAGGCCGGAGGTGGGCCCAGGGTCTGCACCATGGCTTCTCAGGAAGAAGTGGCTGAGGCATGGTAGGAGCACTGAGTGAGTGGGGGACCTGGGGCCTGGGCTGTAGGGCAGTCCTCTGTGCACCTGACCCAGGGTTCTCAGGGCAGGGAAGTGTGCTTGGTGGGAGGTCTGGTGAAGGAGCCTCTGTGGCTCCTGATTGGTCAGCCTGCACATCAAAGGGGAGTTACATTGCTGTCTAGGAATCAGTCAGCCTGGGGCTGTCCAGGACCAAGGCCTCAAAGGCCAGAGCATCAAGACCACAGGAGCACGGGCATGCAGCAGATATAAGCAGGACAGTGGGGAGACTCACCCTAGAGATGTGCATCAGATTCTGTTTAGGGAGAAGGGGGAACGAACAGAAAGGCGCTGGTTCTGAAGAAGTCCCACAGCAGCAGTGGCTGTCCCTCCCCCACCCCCGGTTGGCCAGAGCAGGAACTGAACACCCCAACCTGGAGCTAAAGGCCTAGGCAGAGACAGTGGGCCGAGTGGAAAGAAAACAGACCTGAGGTCCACAGGGAGTACTCAGGAGCCCGTCCTCCTGATCTTCCATCTGGAAGCCCAAGGGCCTTCTGGTGGGCACTGCAGCCTCAGGTTGTAGCCCAGCTCCCAGTGAGTCCAACCCACTCAACTCCTCCTGGCCACGCCCCCTTGGCCACAGCCAGCTCTGCCTGAGGGGAACAGGGTGCACCTTCCCAAGCCCTGACCCCCACCTGCCGCTCCTGCCACACACATCCTCACAGGAGCCAGACTCTCCCCTTCTCCAGGGATGGGCACCGCGAGACCCCCAGGACCTCCCCCAGAGACTGGTCCCAGGCCCTTCTCTTTACAGACACTCCAGCCCACCTCCTCTGTTCTCTGTGGGTTCTGCTGGCAACAATTCCATTTTCAATTTCACTCTTGAAGCCAATAGGTGCCCCCTTCAGAGCCTGAGGAGCCCCCACTGTGGCAGTCCTGGCCCCTCCCCACCTCTGGAGCCCCTGGGCAAGACTGCCCTTCTTAGTCCTGTGGTGGGGCCTCAGAAACCATCTGCCGGGCTCCTGGGGACAGAAGTTCTGAAAGACCTAGACCTGACCCTCCACACACCACTACCCATGGACAGCCCTCCCTGAGACAGGGAGCCAGCAGGGCCTCCCCTGTCAAGTCCTTGCCTTTGTGCAGGGCCAGGAAGCCCATACCCAGCCAACTCCAGGCAGTCGTAGTGGAGAGGAGGCTCTGGCCAGCACACAGCCTGTTTCACTCATGTTAGAACTGCTGGGCCACAAAGGTCATCTCCCTTGGGGTGTAGAACACTGGGAACCTCTGCCTTATGAATATCCCAAACATAAACCAAAATGCCGTGTCTCTGTGTCCCAGAGGCTGCAGTGTGAGACCCTGCCAGGACCTGCCCCTTCCCTTCCCCAGGACCTTCACTCTGAGTCCACTGAACTGGATCTGATCAGCCCAGCTGCCAACCTCAGGAGAGTTCTCTAAGGCTGTCCAGCACTTCTCGCAAGCCATGCCTCCCTGGCTGCCCCTTCCAGGCCCACAGGATAATCCAGGAGAATCTCATAATGCAGCTACACCTGCACAGTCCCTGCACCACACGGGCCATGGCCCGGGTCCAGCACGAGCACAGGCTGTGCCCTCAGTGGCCGGCATCAACACCTCTCTTGTCCAGTGATGCTCCAGGTCCCGGGAGAGGTCCCACAGCTGGGTTCGCACCGGACGCGTGTCAGACTTGCACTGCCTCTGCAAGCCCTCTGGGCCTCCCTTCCTCCTGCACCCGAGCCTCCTGGGGTTTTTCCCTTCTGCATGAAGGACATTGCTTGCTGTTTCCTTAACTGGAAGTTGATGGTGGCAAACCTCAGAGTTTCTCTAAAATGTTTCTGTTCGACCTTTTTTTTTTTTTGGGGGGGGGACACTGTAGTTTGCAACAGTCTCACTAAATTGCCCAAGCTGGGCTTGAACTTGCCATCCTCCTGCCTCAGCCTCCGGAGCTGGGACTGCAAGTGCTTGCCACCCCACCCTGCCTGGAGAATGTTTCTGCTGGGTTTTCATTTCCGCTCATTGTTGGCCTACTCTAGGCAGCGTTAAGTCTCCCACGATCTGCTGGTCGGTACTTCTGCTGAAAGGCCAGTGTCCCTTCACTGCTGGGCCCTAAAAGTGGAAGGTCTCTGGCAGCTTCTTATATCCCCTTGGTTTTGGCCTTGGCTCTTACATCCTGGGCTGATGGGATTCTGCTGTCTTCCCGATTGGGCCTCTGCAGCACCTCCTGACCCATGGCCTGGGTCTTGAGCGGTCAGTTACCACCACAGTTCCCTTCCTTGCTGCTGGAACACGCGCAGCACTGTTTCTGCTCTGCTCTGCCTCGTTTCCAGGTGGGGAAACTGAGTTGGATCTTCTCCCTGTGTTTGTTCTGTAGTCTCCCCTATTTTTCTGTTTAGTGTGAATTTAACCTGTGCTCTATCTTCTAGTTCTTCTTCTTTTTAGGTGTAAACTGCAGTTAAACCAACCCATTACATTTTTGACCCATTTGTTGAGATATGACTTATATACAATAAAACATATCAATTTTTTTTATTTTTTTAGTTTTTCGGCGGAAACAACATCTTTGTTTGTATGTGGTGCTGAGGATCAAACCCGGGCTGCACGCATTCCAGGCGAGCGTGCTACCGCTTGAGCCACATCCCCAGCCCAAAACAGATCAATTTAAATTGTGTGATTCAACAAGTTTTGAGTAAGTCTTCTTGAGGTACTTATGGATTTTTTCAATATTTCCAGGTTGAAAAATGTAAAATAGAAAATTTGCATATTTTTCTCCTAGGTCAACTGTTTTCGATGCATTTTTTTTTTTTGGTGAGACTGGAACTGGGGGTGGAACCCAGGGGTTCTTACCCACTGAGGCACATCCCCAGCCCTTTAAAAAATACATTTTGTTTAGAGACAGGGTCTTGGTGAGTTGCTTAGGGTCTCACTAGGTTGGTCTTGCCATCCTCCTGCCTCAGCCTCCTGAGCCAGGGATCACAGGGGTGTGCATGGTGCCCATATATCTTACTCTTTATATGTGACAATATCATTGTTTTCTGTTTTAGTTTTCAGAGCCATTTTGGATACAGACATCACGACCCTTCACCTGTAAACACTTGAGCATGATCTGGAAAGAACTAGAGCAGTCTGTCCACAGCCCTGACCAGAGCCTTTGAGGCTGGCATTTCAGAGCCCCCACGGCACACACTCCCAGGGGCAAACTGTTCAGTGAGGCCCTGTGCAGCCACCCGTGCCTTATTGGGGACCTGTCTCAGCACATGCATCAAGGACTTTGTGGCCCCACGTTTCTGCAGGTACCTGCTTTTCTCCTGGCAGATGGCTGGGCGGCAGGTCATTTGATTCACACAGGGTGGAGGTGATCCAGGGTGGACTTCAGTCCTTGCCAGGCCAGTTCTCTTCTGTTCACCTTTGCTTTAACGTGTGGCCCTTGCCCCAGCTCTGACTTCTGTCCTGGCGTCCCTATGAAGCTGCTCAAGCTCCACGCAGCTTCTTCTCACACCCTCTCGGGAGCTGGAGCCCGGGTGCGAACCCTGGCCCTGCCTGGCCACGCTGGAGTCTCCTCCCCAAGCTGGCGTTGTCAGATCCCTGCTTGTAAGCCCTGCTCAGAAGACACTCCGCCCTGCCCACTTGGGTTTTCACCCGGATTTCTGGCTGCTAGCTCAGTTCTTTGATGCTCGTGAGTCTGTTTTACAGTTTCACACGGTTCAGCCCGTGTCCATGCGGGCTGCCTGCTGCACTTCCCTCTCCGCTTCAGGCCTTTCAGCTTTTTAATTTAAAGGGGTTTTTAGAATTGATTTTTGTATTTTATTTTCCTCCCTTGATGTTTTGGAATTTATACATTGTTTTTTCTCTTTTAAATGGCTAATTATGACATCTTACCTTGAAATTTTAAGAGGATCCAGTGTTAAAAATACGTTAACCTCCTCCTGCCCAAAAAAAAAAAAAAAAAGTATCCAGAACTTTAATCCCTCCTTCCGATTCCGCTGCTGCTGTCTGGGTATTCAGATTCTGTTTCTAATCCTTCCTTCCTTCCTTCCATTGTTTTATACAATGTTCCCTTGGATTGCTACATGTATCAGGCTACTCTTGTGGGGAAACTTTCATGCTGCAGAACCTGCCTCAGAAATACCCTGGGAACAGGCATCTTGGGGAAACTGCCAGTGTTCTTCCATCTCCAAGTATATTGATCCAACCCATCCCCCCATTAGTCCATTTTATGTTACTACAATGAAATACCCAAAGTTCAGTAGCTTTATAAAGAAAAGAGGTTTATTTAGCTCCTATATTTGGAGGCTGTGAAGCAGCATGACACTGGCTCTGGTGAGAGCCCCCTGGCAGATGGCAGGGATGCCTGTGGGAGTGAGAGATCACATCTCAAGACAAGAAGCTAGAGACATTGGGATCCCACAATCCCTGGGGAGGGCAGCGCCCCAGCATCTAGGATCCACCTCTGCCAGGTCCCACCTCCCTCATCACCACCCTCAGGATCAAGCTCCCAGCTCCTGGACCGAGGGGTGGTGAGCTGCATTGTGCCCCAGCACCCCACTCCTGTGGTTCTCCCACCACCGTGCAGCAGTCCTGGCTTCCAGCCCCCACTGCCCCTGTCTCCTTCTTCACTGTCAGTCAGTGGCCTTCCTCTGCAGGTGACCTGAACTTTTCTTCTGATTCCTCTTAAAATCTTGCTGTGAACTTTCTTGGTTTCCAGTTCTGCTACAATAGGTCCAGGTGAGAGTCACCTCTGATGGATTCTGCCCGGCACATGTACTTTCTGCTTCACAGGCTTAAGTTTCACATGAGTTACTGCTTAGCTTTTTTCCCCAACCCCCTAGGGATTGAACCCAGGGGTGCATTACCCCTGATCTACACCCCAGTCACTGTTGTCATCCTCCTCCTCCTCCTCCTCCTCCTCCTCCTTCTTCTTCTTCTTTTTTTTTTTTGAGATGGATCTTGCTAAATTTCTAAGGCTGGCCTAGAACTTGCAATCCTGCCTCAGCCTCCCAAGTGCTGGGAACACAGGCCTGTGTGGGTGACGCTCTACCTGGCATCTGCCCAGGACTCGGGTGGGACGCCTCTCTCTTCTTCTCCATGCTCTCCACGTCTCGGCCACCGACTCGGTGCCCCTCTGCCTCTAGGTCAGCTCTCCAGACCTGTCTGCCCAGTAGGCCTGCCCCAGCTGTGCCCTGAGCTCCCTGCCAGGGATGTGCTTCACCCCAGGATCCATCCCTTCCCAGCACCTGCTCTGCCCCACGACCCTTTTCTCCATCAATCTTCCCTTTACAGCTGTCCGGGTGACCCAAGATTTAGAATCTCCGTCCAGA
Source organism: Ictidomys tridecemlineatus (assembly GCF_052094955.1). Lineage (NCBI taxonomy): Eukaryota > Metazoa > Chordata > Mammalia > Rodentia > Sciuridae > Ictidomys > Ictidomys tridecemlineatus. The sequence continues at coordinate 514,080 of NC_135485.1, forward strand.
ACTGTGACCTTGGCGGGCTCCGGGGATGAGCCCCGCTGTCTGGGGAAGGGGGCAGGGAGGGGTTTTCACCCTGTCAAGAAACCCGACTGCTGAACTGCCCCTTGCTATGGCCTACCTGCCTGTGTCCAAACTTCAGATCTTAAGCTTTACACACCTCTGAGCTTACCTCCCCAGGACACCAGCCGGCTCATCAGCTGTCCATTAGAAGTAGCCACCTGACTCCTCAAAGACAGCCGGCCTCTGGCCACACCTGTTCCCGTGCCCCTCTGAATCCTTCTCACCCCCACCTCCAGTCCCTCAGGCCTCGCATGGGCCAGTCTTGAGTGTAGCCTCGCCCTGACCACTTCACGCAGCCCCTGCCCTGCTCTAGGACCCAGTCGCTCTTGGGCCACCCGCCGAGCATTACTGAGACGCTCTCCCAAGGCCACCACCCTCACAGCAAGGCGGGGTCGCAATGCCGGGTTCCGCAGGGACACAGGGGACCTGCGTAGTGCTCCAGGAAGAGGGCCTCCAGCCGCCGCCCCTCCAAGCCGCGAGGCCCCGCCCTCGGCCTCCGCCCCGGCGGTCACGTGGGTGTCCCCCGCCGGCGGAACCGCTGGTCTGACCCTCTGGTCCTGCTGGTGGGGAGCGGCCGGCGCCTGCGGCCATGAGCCCCCGCGCCGCGCGGCTCGCGGTCCTGGCCACCCTCCTGGCCACCGCCCTGGCCGAGGCCCCGCACCTGGTGCGCGTGGACGCGGCGCGCACGCTGCGGCCCCTGCGGCACTTCTGGAGGAGCACCGGCTTCTGGTGAGCCACCCCGCGCGGGCCGCTGAGGCCCGGGAGGCCCCCAGAGCAGGCGCCCACCTAGCTGCTGAGGCCTCCTGTCGCATCTGGGGAAACTCTCGGGCTCACGGCCCTTCACACTGTGGGCCCTAGGGAGTCAGGACCCACCAAACTACTTCCTCGTGGTTCAGGTGGGAGTCTTCTCTCCTCTCCCCTCCACTCCAAGTTTGGGGTGTCTGGGGCTTTACTGAATGGGTACTCTCTGTGCTGGATATCTGTGGTCAGCCCTGAGCTTTCCCTGTGGCCCCAGGAGTCTGAAGAGTCCTGGTGGGTACTTAGGCTGTGGGCTCAAAAGGGCAGCTCAGCGGTTTGGGGGCTGACTCCCACCCCTGGGTGATACCAGCATCTTCCTTGGAGAGCTGAGACCCTTCCCTGTCTGGTAGGGCGAGTGTCCTGTGGGAGCTCCCAGCCCACCAGGACAAGACCACATGGCATTCCTGGTGGAGGGGTCATTTTATCACTCGCTGGGCGGACCGGCACCATGTCTACTGGGCGGCCTGGGCAGGCAGGGCCAGATGTGTGGACGCTGCTCCACTGTAGCCCCCAGGGTGAACACAGAGTACCTTGTCCTATCCCCAGTCCCCCACTGCCACATGAGCAGGCTGCCCACTATGACCTCAGCTGGGACCAGCAGCTCAACCTTGCCTACGTGGGTGCTGTCCCTCATGGTGGCATCAAGCAAGTCCGGACACATTGGCTGCTGGACCTCATCACAGCCAGGTGGGTGATGCTGGGGCAGGCATACTGGGCTGCTGGCCAGAGCCCACCTTACAGATACACTAAAGAGGTAGGCCTGGTCTTGTGGGCCAGCTGTGGAGGACAGTGCAGGGCAGCGGGGAATGGCATCATGGGGAACAGAGCTGGGGGCTGCTCTGAAGACACACAGCCCTGCAGAGGCCTTCCTGTCAGAGCCTCCACTGGGGAAGGCAGGAGGGGGACATCCTGGCTGGTAATGCTGGAAGCCCACTGTGTGCCCAGAGGCCCTGGATCCCTGGAAGGGGCCTAGCTGGGTTCGACCTGGAAGTCACTTTGGAGGTTAGTATTTGGCTGCATTTGCTGCACCTGGTACTGGTGTGAGGACAGGTGCTCCAGGCTGCATGGCCATTGGCAGAGCTGTGCAGGGACAATGCACCTGAGGACTGGACCAAGGTCGCTCTCCCACCTTGTCCCTGACACTGGACCAGCCATGCAAGTCTTGGCCAGAGGTGAGCACCAGGTGTGAGGAGCACTTGGGTATGGTGGCCTTCCAGAAATAGGCCCTGGTGCCCATGGTCCCTTGTCCAGCTCCTCCCTGTGAGGCAGGGGCTGGGTAGGCCCAGGGCTGGGGTGTCCTTTTGACGCCCTGAAGGCCACACCATTTGTGGGAATCTGACATAGAGTGTCAGACCGGGCATGGTTTCTCTGAGTTTGGGCTGAGGGTCCGTGTGTGTTGCTGGCACCAGGGTGGCAGCACAGGTTTTAGGCCGAGCGTGTGGGGTTCTCATCTATGTTCGAGTGCTGCCCTTTCCCTTTTCAGTTGAGGTTCCCTGGCTTCTCCGTGGCAGAGGTGGCCCAAGATTGCATCCTTGGGTGACTCTAGCCCTTGGCAGGCTCCTGGAGAAGGAACTCAGTGATGGCTGATGGGGGGAGTGGATGCCAGAAGACCCTGGCCCTGCTAGAGGGCAGAGTCAGGAACCACGAGCTCCCCACGGCGGGCACGGGCGGCCTCCACAGCGCTGTGCACACTGGGGAACAGCTGCTCATCCTCGGGGCCCTGGTCCTCACTGAGGAAGCCCCCTCTCTTCAGAGAATCCCTCACTGAGGGGTTGCAACAGGCCAGAAGCAGGGTGACCCCTAGGGCCCAATAATCACGGCGCAGGTCCTTCAATGTGGCCATGCCAGCCACATCCAGGAACAGCAGTGGGGCACAGTCAATGACCACCGTGTGGAAGCCAGTCACCATGGGCACCAGCCTGGCCCTGCTGGTCATTGAACCCAGGTCCTTGCCATCAACTGGCTCTCCCTCTCCAGCCCCCATCTCTGAGCCTCGTTCCCTCCTTGTGGCAGCTGAGCGCCCCGCATCCAGCCCAGTAAGGCTGTAGAGTGACCGCAGGAAGAAGTCCTTGTTGGCATAGTAGAGTGGCCCTGCAAAGCGGAACACCTGCACCCCAGGCTGAGGCACAAGGCCCTCAAACTCCGTGGCATCCTCGTAAAAGGCCGAGTCCCCAATGCGGGCCAGCAGGGCCGCCCGAGGGCGCTGTGTGCGGCCTGCCAGGCTGAGCAGCGAGAGGAGCACCCCAGCGAGCAGCCCGGCCTCAGTGGTGACTAGTACGCAGGTGGCCGCAGTGGCCACCCACACCAGCGCATCTGCTGGGCTTAGCCGCCACAGCCGTGGGAGGCCCCTCACCTTGCGCAGAGCTCCCCGCAGGCTGACGACGATGATGCAGGCCAGCACGCTCCGCTGCAGGTCCCAGAACAGTGGGGCCAGCACCAGCAGCACCAGCAGCACCACAGCAGCACTGACCACACTGGAGAGCTGTGTCCGGCAGCCGGTGGCTGTCTTCACCAGGCTCTTGGAGAGCGCTGCGCTGGTGGCAAAGCAGTGGAAGAAGGCGGGCAGCACGTTGCAGCAGCCCACGGCCAGGAGCTCCTGGTTGGCGCGGACGGAGTAGCCATGGCTGCGGGCAAACATCTCCGCCAGCGAGATGGAAAAGGCCGAGCCCACCAGAGCCAGGGACACTGCGTCCAGCGCCACACGCTGCATCAACCTGGGGTCTGGTGCCTGTGGGGCCACAAAGCCAGTGGGGATGTCGCCTGCCACGCTGGAGCCAAAGCGCCTGTGGAGCTGCCCAAAGTGGGAGACCAGTGTGGCCACCACGATGACCAGCAGCTCCGTGGGCAGCGGCACCTTCAGGCGGTGCCGGCAGCGGTCTGAAAGTTCTTTAGCCGCTAGAAGCACTGCCAGGCACACGGCGCTGGTGGCCACGTCACACAGGTTGGCCTGCGCCAGGCTGCGCAGCAGGCTCAGCCACGTGCTGATCACCATGCCTGGGCCCTGGTGCCGGGGCACCCGCACGCCCAGCATGTGCCTGAGCTGCGAGGTCAGGATCGTCACGGAGGCCCCCATGGCAAAGCCGTCGAGCAAGGGCTGAGAGAGGTAGGTGGACACGAAGCCCAGCCTAAGGACGCCCATGAGGACCTGTGGACAGAGTGCAGTCAGCATGGAAGGCCCAGGCAGAGACCTCACTGCTTGTCTGCGGCTGGCGCAGCCTGTGACCTGCTGGCTTCCAGAGTGGGACCCTCCTTTGGCCCCTGTGATCTGGACAGGCGCATGCCAGCAGACCTGACACACGTGGTGTTGCGTGTCAACAGGTGACTGTGGGTGTCATGTCTCACCTGCTGCTACTGGAACTAGACTTGTTCAGGGATCACGGCTCTGGTGTCAGAAGGCAGCCCCTTCCTTCTGTGTCCTGCCCAGGCACAGCCCGCCCCCTCCCAGGCAGGGAAGGGACCACAGGAGGGACCAGGCAGACAGCCTGGGAAAGGGCAAATGGGGGTGGGGAGGCCATGGGAAGCATCCCCACCCAAGCTCACCTGGGACAGGAGACCCAGGAGGCCATGGGGCTGCAGTCCAGCTGTCTCAGCTACAGCCAGGCTTGGCCCAGCAGCCCCACTCACGCTGCCGCTGGCCAGGCCAGCTGCTCAGGCCTCTCCTGTCTGCATCCACAGCCCCTGGGGTCCTAGGCATGGGTCACCCTGTGTGCCCACCTCTGCCCTTGCCTTGCCCTCTAGGAGGCCCTGGCCTCAAGGTGAGGGAACCTCTCTGGTCCTGACCTGTACTTCCCCATGGCCTTCCATGGTGGTGGGCAGCAAGCCCCTGAGCAGGAGCAGCTGAACCAGCCAGCCCTGCCTCCCATGCAGCTCCTCACCTGGTAGATGCCAGCCACCAGCGTGAGGGCGGTGGCGACACGGATGGCGTGGCAGTCCCGCCCGCAGCCTGGTGGCCCCAGCACCAGGGAGGTGGTGGAGCTGTTGAGGATGCTGCTGTTGCCCTGAGGCCCCAGGCCGTCCTGGGAGGGGTCGAAGCCAGCCAGCTGGAGCTCGCGGTCCACAACCTGCCCCACCATGAGGCACAGGAGGCTGAAGATGCCCACGTTGACGTGGCGCGAGGTGCCCATGAGGAAGTAGATGAGGTTGGCAAAGAAGGATGTGTACAGGCTGTAGATGGGCTGCAGCCCGGCCAGCAGGGAGTAGGCAATGGCCTGTGGCACCAGGATGATGCCGATGACCAAGCCCGACATGACGTCGCCCGCCAGATCCTCCCGTGGACGGTACTCACGCAGCCAACATGTGGCGGGCACCAGGCTCTGCACCAGCGCCCAGGCTCGTGGCACACTGCAGGTGCAGCTCCGCCACAGCCTGGCCTTCAGCCTCTCCAGTGGACCCTTCTGCGCAGGGGGCTGCCGGCGGACTAGCACCAGCCCCCTGCCCTGCTGTGGGGACTCAGGGGCTGCCTCCATCCTGCAGCACCTGGCACCACAGACCAACCTGCAAGGGAGAGTCGAAGTGGTCAGGGCCTTAGTCCCCTCATGGATCCAGGAGCCAGCGCCCAGCTGGTGCTGCGGGTCCACCGGGCAGAGGGCAGGGGTTGCCTGCCAACAGCAGGCCCTGGATGGAGGGATGCTGGGCCTCAGCTCCCATACCCTGTTTCTGGAGAGATGTGGGCAACAAGCCACGTGCCTCCTGTGAGCCGGATGATCTCGGAAATTGCCCAGAGACGTTCTGTCCAGGCTTGCCTGGCCTGTGGGCTCTGCAGTTCCTGCCCGAAATCCACCCCAAAGCATCCTCAAGGTCCTCCCCAAGGGAGAGGGAAAGGGCCTCCACCTGCACACACAGGCCTCAGGCCCAAGGGTGTCAGCGGCAGATGTGGCTCAGCTGCCCTCGCTACTTCCTTTGGTCCATGGTTTGGTGAAGAGCCCTGCTGTCCACCCCATACTCACATCCAGACCATCACCACTCTACAGTGGACAACACAGAATAGTGGGGCAGAGGGCCTCATGGATGCCAGGGACCCAGATCTGTGCCTCTCCCACCTGTCTCTCCAACAGCCCCCCAGGGTCAGAGAAAGTGTTTAGAGACCCCACCAGGCCAGCTGGGACCAAGTTGAGGCAGCTGGCATCTGTCTCCCTGCCCAGCCAGCATGCCACTCTGCAAACAGCTGGCCTGGCCATCCCTGCACCTTCTGACCTGTCTGGGTGATCGAAAGTGCAGGGTGTCAGGGGTGGAGCTTAGAGGCCACACTGACCACAATTGCGACCTTGGGCCTGTCCTCCTCAGGCTCCAAAGTACCTGTTTTCAAAATCCCCTTCATGGCAATCTTAAGCAAATACTCTCTGGCCCTCAGAGCCCAGGGCACCAAGGCACCTGTGAGGAGCCACTGCTATGGCTGGCCCTGGGCAGCCTCTGGGGAGAGTGGGGAGGTGGTCCTAGCCTGGCAGGCCACACGGTCCCCAGCAACAGTGAGAGCAGTGAGCCCTTCCTCCCAAGCCCCTGCCCCAGGGGTCTCTGGCATCTCGGTGCTCACGCAGGTGCCTAGGGCCCAGGCATACAGAACGGGACTGCAAATGCTCCTGTCTTGCGCCCCAGTCTCTCAAGGAAACTGCGGGAGCCAAGCCTCCCTACTCCTTCCTGGCTGTCCAGTGCCTCTGCCGTGGCAGGTGGTCGGGTGCAGGGACGATTCTTACCTGGTGGTGCCCACAGGCTTGGTGGCCCTCAGAATATGGAGGGGCTGAGGCCTGCTGGCCGGCTGGCCCTCCAAGCCCTCTGGGACAGCAGGTCTGAGGCTGACCTGTGAGAAGCACTGTGTGTGTCGGACCTGCAGTTCAATTATTTACCCCAGAGAGCTGAGTCATGGGTTTCCCCCGGCCAGTGCTACCTGAGTGCTGATCCAGTGAGCCAATCCCGAGAGTCAGACTGTAATCGGAGCCTCACACATAATTATAGTTGTAGGGGCCTCCAGTGACCACCACCTTCTTGGGGGCAGCCACCCTGCTGGGAGGGGTGGGATGAGTGGCTGGAGCAGGGTGCCCAGTGTCTCAGACCTGGCCAGAGGCGAGCACAGCATCCCTGGCGGGTGGGGAGGCAAGGCCCCTGTCCAGTTGCTAGATGTTATCCATTCTGTCGGGAGCCTGGCCTGGTCAAAGCTGGAAGAGGGGAGGCACAACAGCCAACTGGGCACAGTGTGACCATGTCCCCAACCTCTGTCCTGGGTCCCTGTGAGGAAACCAGACCCAGGCTGCTGGTGTGTGCACACATGTACTCCTATGAAAGGTGTGCCTCCTGTGAAAGGTGTGCCTTCTGGCTCTTGCCAGAGGGGGGTCCTATGTGTGACTGTGGGTGGGCTCCTGGTCCCCATGCAGCTCACCCTCTCCTCTGAAGCAGGGTGGGACCAACAGCACCTGCTTTGTAGGGCTGGTCTGAAGATAAGTGGCCCCTTAGAAGGGATTAAACCAAGTACTCAGGAGTGGCCCAAAGTGAAGGAACTAAGGTGGGTGGCTGTCTCTACAGTGACTTTTCAGAACCCCAGGCCCCATCTGGATAGGAGTGGGCTTATGGGGACGTCGCTATGCGTCAGGAGGCTTGGCTCTGGGGCTGTGGGGGCTAGGTGCTCTTCCATCCTGCAGGGAGGCCACACAGATTGTGGTCGGCTCCTCCAGTGGGACTGGGAGGTGCAGTTGGCCTGGCCTGCTGTGCCTGCGTGGCTCTGGGCACAGTGAAGCCACCAGCCCTCTCTCTCTCTTCCCCAGGGAATTAGGATCAACACATGTCTTGTAACACCAGCTGGGATCCTGGGCTCCTCCCCCAGGAGGAGACAGTAAGATGTTGAGGTGGGGAGCAGAGCCCCAGGGGGAGGCAGCTCCCAACCAGGGCCCACCCTGGAACCTCGTCCTGCAAGCCAAGCTCTGCTTCCTGATGCCATGGGCCTGGCCAGGGAAGACCAGCAGCCCTGTCTGGGGACTAAGTGGGTTTGGAATTAGGTGGGTGGAAGGAAGCCTGAGTGGGAGATGAGGTTAAGCTGGATACCCCACCTTTGTTACCATAGCCCCCACCCATGCCCTCTCCAGATCTGATTGCTTCTGCTGGAGGACCCTGCCCAGGACCTCACCATCTCCCCTGGCTCTGCTGGGCCTCTGCAGGGGCTCGGCCTTCCTCCTCCTGGACCCCAGTCCTGAGGGGCCCACTGTTTGCCCAGTGGTTGGGAGTGTGGCTTCCAACCACTTTTGCCCAGTGGGTGTGGTGGGGGCGAATCGCAGCATGCCTTCTGAGGCAGATAAGGGACCCTTCTGCTGTCCAGAAGGCAGCTACTGGGCGTCATAAAACTCTCATCTGCCCAGTTACCCCTGGAGGGGCAGTGAAGAACTACCCAGGAGACCACCAGGGCTGAGTCACTTTCCTGGGGTCTCCCTGGAGTTGGCAGGATGGATCCTGGGTCCACAGGGCAAGGTGGGGGGTGTCACCTGGGCAGTACAGAACAGTGTAGGGGCAGCCCCTCCCCCCTCTGTGGTCTGGCTGACAGGTTTCCTGGCTCCCGCCTGCCCTGCCTGGTATGGGTGTCTCCGCAGGGGAGATGCAACTGTGGTCACACCTCCAGGCGAGAGAATAGTAGGACCCTTGGGACTTACGGCTCCCAGCCCCCAGCCCCCCAGCCCCGGTTTCTCTGTGTTGAGGTCAGGACCACTCCCCACCCGCAGCGCGCCCATGAGCCACAGGCTCCCTCGCTCTCTGCTGGGCCCACTCAGGGCAGCGACTTGTGTCCGGCGCCTTCAGTCCGCCGGGACCCCGCTGCATGCCTATCTCGTCCAGTGCGGCCCCGTGATTTCCTTTGTTTTATCCTTTAAGCGTGCAGCGGGGTTCCGAAGACCCCAGCGGGGCAGAGATGCAGGTTCTCCCCGCCTCCGAGCTTGGGCGTCCTCTTTCCCACGCCGGGAGCGCGGCCCGGCTCCGCCCCATTCCCCACCCTCAGGGCGCGCGGCCGCTGCCCACCCTGAGCGTCTCTCCCACGCTGCCATCCCACCCTCAGCGGAGGCGCGGGCGGACGAGCTCACTGCCCTGACCCTCGCCTCACGCGCGGACCCGCCCGCTCATCGACCCCGCTGCATGCACCCCCTGCAGGCCGCCCACCCCACAAAACGCGCGGCCCGGCCCGCTCACCCCTCCACCGTGCGGACGCCCCAGTGCATGCGCGCCCCCGTGCACGCCTCCTCGGCCGTGTCACCTCGCGCACCCGCCTAGCCCACCCGGACCGCCCGCCGTCACCCCAGCCGCGTGCACTCACCCCGCCGCAGCGGCTGCGTTCTATCGGCGCACGCGCTCGGCCAGGGGCGGGGGCCTGGGGCCCAACGGGCACCAGCGCGGTGAATGGGCCCTTGTGAGGCTCGGCGCGGTCCCGCGGGGCCTGGCCCTGTAGAGGGGCCTCTCGCTTCCTGGCCCCAGCTGTCTCTGCAGCGGAGTTTTGGGGTGGACCTCACCATTCGCCGGCCTAGTCCCTTCCCGAGTCTAGGCCTCTGGAATCCTGTCACAGTGTGGGCTGAGGCAGAGGGAGACTGACCCACCGAAAGTGGGGCCACAGGACAGGTTCCTGGGGTTGGGTCTGGGGCAGCCTCTGGGGCCATCTTGGCATCCTGCATCCCTGGCTGCTAGGGCCATTAGACCCTCCGGCCCGTCCCTGGAATGGGCCTAGGTGGGGTTATGGCCGCGGAGATCTGCAGAGAAAATGGGAGCCTGTGACTGTGTCTCCTCATTACCTCCAGGACTTTGGAACCGGTCGCTGTCAGCGACCGCCACTAATCTTTATCCAAGTGCTTGTAACGTTTCATTTATTTGCTACTGACTGTGACCCTTGTGTGAGAGCGCTGAGGTGGAGTGGGCGCAGCAGATCCAGCAGAGGGAGCCCCAGAAGCTGGGCCTATGGACCAAGGACTGGGCCCAGGCTCTGCTCCAGGGTGTGCGGGAGGGGGGAAGGATACGCTGGGAACCTGAAGAAGGGGTGCTGTCCCCACCTGCTGGGCAGGGGTCATCACTAAGCTGTGACTCATCTGTCAGTGGTCAAGCCAGACTGCACTGTCTACCATGGTGACCTCACCTGCCTGCCATCCCATCCCAAACAAATCAGAGCTGTCTTGCAGGCCCTCTGGGGGCACATGTCCTGGGACCTGGACCCTAACCCTAACCCTTGGACCTTGGCTAGAGGCTGCAGTGGACTCCCAGGGGGAGGACTAGTGCCTGGGTTGGACAGTGGCAGACCTTGGCTGGCTCTCCTAACTCTTTACTGAGCAGGCCCTCAGCTGGCCCCAGACCCCTGAGCACCAGCACCCTTACCTAGGCCCCCCTCAGGCTGCCAGTTTTCCACCACCAAACCCAGACCAGTTTCCTGCAGGCTCATCCTGCTCCTCCAAGCTGCTGTTAGAAACCTCACCCCACCCACTCCCTGGAAGCCCATCTGCTCTAGCCCCTTCCCATGGGCTTCCAAGCCACTGCCCAGCTGGGCACCCCTCCTCTTGCTGGGAACCCCTGAAGCCCTCTAGCCAGTCTCTGGCTCCTGCTCTGACTCCAATTCACTGCCACAGGGACCCTTCCAAAATGTCCCTGTGATGCTCTGCTCAGAACTCTGCAAGGGCTCCTACTTCAGTCCGTCAATGTCCCATCCTCACATGGGCACAAGACCTCCACAAACACACCTTGTTCATTCTGCCTGAGCCCCTACCATGAGCTCACGCCTACCTCAGGGCCTTTGCATGTGTGTACATCACTGGCGTGTCTTGTCACCTGGCAGGCCTTTGATGTTACTCTGAGAGGTCCTCTCTCTTGACCCTTTGCCCCCTTCGCTCCCACTCCTGTCACATCCCCTCCAACAAACATCTGACAGCCTATTGAAGATCCACATGGTTGTCTGATGATACCCGTCCCTCTTGAACCTGAGCCCTGTGGGAATCCGTCTGGACTGAGGGTGTGGGGAGACCCTCCACCTTCCTGACCTGCCCATTCAGTTGCTTCTTGGGAGGATGGTGAGGGTGCCAAATGTGGGGCCCTTGCCTCCAGGAGGTGCCGAGAACCAGGTTCTGCCTGGCACTGTACCAGTCCTCTGCTCCAGGCCAGCCATCCTCAGAACGCCCCCCCCAGTCCTGTTTTGTGGCTCCTGCCCGGCTTCCTGCGCCTCCACCCCAGGCTCCCATTTCTGAAAGGCTTGGACACATGAGGACCCTGGTTGATACCAAGCTGTGGGTGACAGGCTTCCACAGTGTTGGTGTTCCAGAGGGACGGGCATGGGCACCCTGGAGCCACGTTCAGCCTGGCACCTTATGGTTCCCTCCCTGCCTGGGAGTGGCAGTGGTGCCAGCCCAGGGCTGCCAGGTGCCTGGCTGTCCCCAGCACCTCCTCTCCTTCAGCAAGGGGTCGGCCGGGCAGGGCCTGAGCTACAACTTCACCCACCTGGACGGGTATCTGGACCTCCTCCAAGAGAACCAGCTGCTGCCCGGTGAGCAGGGACAAGCCCCCTGCAGACACCCTGGGTCCTCCCTGGCAGTGGTGGCCGGGGCTGCCTTGGGACTGGGTGGGCTGCTGGAACTATGCAGGCAGTGGGGCAGCTGCCTGCTGTGTCTCAGGCTTTGAGCTGATGGGAAGCCCTTCAGGACGCTTCAATGACTTTGAGGACAAGCTGCAGGTGGTGAAGTGGAGGGACCTGGTCTCTCTCCTGGCCAGGAGATACATAGGTGTGTGGGAGGGCATGCCCTGGGGCCCCGAGGCTCTCCTTCCCCTTCACCCAGGCCCCGTCCTATCACGGCTTCTGGGCTTCCTGGGGTGGGGGCTCACCTTCAGTCACTCCAGATCTCCGGTCCTGGGGACCCCTGGGAGGCGGGTGGCACTCACGCTCTCTGGATGGAGGTGGACACTCTGCAGGTAGGTACGGACTAGCGCAGGTTTCTAAGTGGAACTTCGAGACATGGAATGAGCCAGACCACAAGGATTTTGACAACGTGTCCATGACCACTCAAGGTGTGTGGCTTGCTGCGGTCCCACCATGTGGGGCGGGCTTGAGGGGGGCCCTGTGCCCACAGACCCTCCTGACCCCTGGACCCACGGGCTCCAGGCTTCCTGAACTACTATGATGCCTGCTCTGAGGGTCTGAGGGCTGCCAGCCCTGCCCTGCGGCTGGGTGGCCCTGGCGACTCCTTCCACCCGCCCCCGCGGTCCCCGCTCTGCTGGAGCCTCCTGGGGCACTGTGCCAACGGCACCAACTTCTTCACTGGCGAGGTGGGCGTGCGTCTGGACTACATCTCCCTGCACAAGAAGGTGTGTGCTGTGCCCAGCCCCCCTCAGCCAGGCTCGCCGGCTGCGGTGCTGAGACCGGTGCTGCCGCAGGGCAAAGGCAGCTCCATCGGCATCCTGGAGCAAGAGGTGGCCACTGTGCAGCAGATCCAGCAGCTCTTCCCCACGTTCAAGGACATCCCCATCTACAACGACGAGGCAGACCCGCTGGTGGGCTGGTCACAGCCACAGCCGTGGAGGGCCGATGTGACCTACGCAGCCATGGTGGTGAAGGTGGGCCCACCCTCTAGCTGCTGAGTCCACCAGGCCAGCCAGCTGACCTTCCAGGGTGGGGTGAGCCCTCCATGACCCTGCTGTCCTGGGCCCCCGCAGGTCATCGCCCAGCACCAGAACCTGCTGGTCGCCAATGCCAGCTCCCCAGTCCACTATGCTCTCCTGAGCAATGACAACGCCTTCCTGAGCTACCACCCGCACCCCTTCTCCCAGCGCACGCTGACTGCCCGCTTCCAGGTGAACAACACCCACCCGCCCCACGTGCAGCTGCTGCGCAAGCCAGTTCTCACAGCCATGGGGCTGCTGGCCCTGCTGGGTGAGCTCTCCTTGTTGCTCCTGTGTGTGTTCGGTCAGACTAGAAACAGACCTGCCCCCTGGCATGTTCCCTCTGAGATGGGAAAGGCCAGAGAAGGCCCTGAGCCCCTGACCCAGGCTTTACCTAGTTAGGGTATCTTCCAGGGCCAGGAGTGTCCTGTACAAAGGCCCTGAGGCATGGGAAGCACACTTCCTGCTGTGCCTATGTCTTGGGGCTTAGTCCTCCTAAGTTACTGCCCCCATCTCCTCTGGTTCTATGGCAGAGAGGTGTGAGGACAGCAAGAGGAGGAGCACATGGTGGGAAGGCAGGCCGAGGGGCAGCTACCGCACATGGTGACAGCCCCACACCCCCACCCTGGGCCCTGTAGATGGAGAGCAGCTCTGGGCAGAGGTGTCCCGACACAGGGTGGTGCTGGACAGCAACCACACAGTGGGCGTCCTGGCCAGTGCCCACCACCCTAAGGGCCTCACTGACGCCTGGCGTGCCACCATGCTGGTCTATGCAAGTGATGACACCCGCACCCACCCCAACCGCAGCATCCGTGTGACCTTGCACTTGTATGGGGTTCCTCCCCACCCAGGTGAGCGGTGCCCAGGGAGGGCAGGCTGGAGGGGGCGGGGCAGGAGAGATGAGCCCCAGCATCCCGCCCGCAGGGCTCCTCTACGTCACGTACCACCTGGACAACCGTCTCTGCAGCCCCCACAGCGAGTGGCAGCACATGGGCCGGCCGGTCTTCCCCTCCGCGGAGCAGTTCCGCCGTATGCGCTTAGCTGAGGTCTGTGGACCCTGGGTGTCGCTGAGACCTGTGGTCAGGGGGGGCTTCTCTCACCTGGGCCCCTCTGTTGTCCTCAGGACCCTGTGGTTGCAGAGCCGCGCCCCTTCCCGGTCGGCGGCAGCCTGACGCTGCATCCTGAGCTTGCGCTGCCTTCGCTCCTTCTGGTGCACGTGTGTGCGCGCCCCGAGAAGCCTCCTGGCCAGGCAAGTGACACCCCTGCCCCGCCAGCAGCTGCCCACTCCCTCCACACCCTGCCATAGCCCCTCTCTCCCCGCAGGTCACCCGCCTCCGTGTCCTGCCCTTGACCCGAGGGCAGCTGGCTCTGGTCTGGTCGGATGAGCGCGTGGGCTCCAAGTGCGTGACTGGGGCCACTGCCCCTCCTCAGTGTTGCCCTGCAGAGGCCCACCTGGTCTTCCCCCTGCAGAGCTCCCAATGCCCTCCACAAGGCAGACCCAATGGCATGTCCTCTGCCCTTCTACGGCCCCCATCGCACATGCGCTCCCCTGCACACAGCCACCCTGGACGGCTCACCTGTCTTGGAGAGCTGGCTGGGCCCCTGCAGGGGACACTGAAAGCCATAGCTGGGCCATTGTCCTCTCCCCTCAGCTCCTGTGGCCTGTCCCTGTAGGAAGAATGCCCAGGGTGCTGGACTGGGGAGATGCCAGTAAGGGGCTGGAGGGCTGTGGACACACCCTACCCTGCCCACTCAGACCTCAGGGGCCACCCTGACTCCAACCTCCCCAGGTGCCTGTGGACTTATGAGATCCAGTTCTCCCTGGATGGTGAGGTGTACACCCCGGTCAGCAGGAGGCCATCCACTTTTAACCTCTTTGTGTTCAGCCCAGGTACACCTAACACTCACTGCCCTAGGTCTCAGCACACCACTGGGTGCCGTGGGGCAGGGGGTTTCGGGGACTCGGGGTGGGTTCAGGTGGACACACGCTCAATAACACATGTACCTTTGTGTCTCCAGACACAGCTGCTGTTTCTGGCTCCTACCGTGTGCGAGCACTGGACTACTGGGCCCGGCCGGGCCCCTTCTCTGACCCCGTACCATACCTGGAGGTCCCTGCCTCATGAGGGACCCATGAGCCTGGTGAACTGCTGGCTAGTCATAGGGCGCCAGCTCTTTTGTCTCCCACCTCACAGTTTAAAGAGCCTTTCTACATCACAGTGTTGGGTCAGCTTCTGGACGGACACTGGGTCAAGTGGGGACTGGCACCAGGGAAAGAGAACAGGGCTGGTGGAGAGCAGGTGGAGCCTGGCCTTTGCCTGCCTCCTCCCAACAAGGACCCCAGCCCTCCAGGTGGAGCTGCTGGTGAGGGCTGCCAGGTGGAGATGCCTGTCCTGCCCACCAGGGGTCCCTGGTGCCCCCTGGGGAGGCAGCCTCCACTCCTGCTCCCCGCCTTCCTCCTCATTCTGCAGAATGGGGCACTGAGGCTACTCCAAGGAGGAGCATCTGCAGGGCACCATGGTGGAGGGTGGGACAGGGCATCCCTGCCCATGCCAGACTGTGGTCAGCAGCAGAAAAGACTGCTGTCTCCACCTCCCCAGGTCCTCTGGGCCCAGGAAGAAACGAGTGAGGACACTCACTCTGCAGAGATGCAGGTGGGGCAGCTGCCGAGCAGAGGAGCACCAGCAGGTCCAGACAGAAGGCTGCAAAGAAAGGCCACCATCCAGGAGCAGCGAGCTCCACCGAGGGACGTGGCCCCAGCCCCTCTCCAGTGCCCACTATGGCTGCCTTTGGCTAAGAGAGCTGTCTTCGGTGGAGGATAGAGGCACAGGAGCCAGCATGTCTTCTGGGGTTGTCCTGCAGCTAAGTGCAGAGCTCCCGTCCAGGGTGATGGAGGGCTCAGCAGGGCTCCTTCCCCAGCCAGGCCTGGGTCACTGGGTCCCCACCCTCCAGCCATCTGGACATGTCGCCTTTGGCCTTGCTTTTGGGGCTCAGGCTTCAAGCCATGCCAAGAGCCAGGGGTGTCCATGCTGTCCCTGTTACCACGGCCACTGCAGAAGCCTAGTATCTGACACCATATTTGTGAGGGTCACAGTGGAGTGGATGCCCTGGGACAAATGTAGGCATTTCTGAGGCATAGGCCCTGGCCCGTCCTGGCAGCCCACGCACTGTCTTCCCAGGCCTGCCAGTCTCCAGCCTCCTTCCTCTCTGGGTCTGGCCAACAGTCAGCCTTTTGGATGCTGCTGTTGGAGAGCCAAACTTGGGTGGGGTGTGCTCTTTCCCAGGGCCAGGCCCAGTGGGCTAGGACACAGCCTCTGTCCCCTTCTGGGTGGCCTGTTGGACACAGCGCTATAAGCCACTTCTGCACGTGTGCCTTCCCTCCCGCAGCAGTGGGAGGGCATGTGAAGCCCAGGCTTCTTGTGGGAGAGGCTCCACCTGCCCACGTGTGGCACATCACAGTGCACATGTGTGCCCTCGGCTGGCACTGCCCTTTGGGCCAAGTGGAGACTGGTGTTGGGGCTTCACCAGGGCTCAGTGGTGAATCCAGAGCTGCTTTCCAGGGGGACTTCATGGGACAGGAGGAAGTAGCCTGCACTAGGAGGTAGGGTCTGGATTGCTGGCAGTTCTCAGTCTGCTGGCTGTGTTGGCCTGAGGGCCACCTGTCCAGCAGTGTCGCAGGCTAGGCCTGTGGAGCCTTTTCCTGCCAGCATTACCTGTTGTCCAGGAGGTGGTGGGGGTGGGATGTGAAACTAGGTACGCAGGGCACCAGAACCAAGCCCCCTAGGCCTTGCCTCTGAGAGGTGGAGCGAGGCACAGAGACATCTAAGTGGGCTATCCTGGACTCCCCTGAGCTCCCACCCTGTGGGATGCACACGTTCCTGAGGCAGGGAGGGTGTATGCAGTCTCCTGCCCTGGGTCCAGCCAGCATCGCCCTGACCCGGTTGGATGCACTGTGGCAGGAGAGTGGCACAGAGGCTCCTGCTAGGTAAGGACAGAGGAGCATCTGCCTGACAGCTGCAGGCCAGGGCCAGGTCCTTAGGCGCTGCAGTCCTCCAGTCTTCAACCACCGCCTGGCCAGTTGGGGCCCACTGGAGGCCCCACTCTGCCTCCTGAACGAGCGCAGGCCCGGCCAGAGTGTCCGCAAGCCCACAGCCTCCACACAGGGCTGCTGCAGATGCCCTGCCCCACTCTGAGCCCTGAGTCACATGGTCTCTGGGAGGGGACTGGAGTGGTTCAGAGCCCTGTCTTCCAGGCAGTCACTACTACAACGTGGCTTAAGCCAGAGACTACTTCCAGGTCCTCCTCGGGGACCCGCCCCTCCACCCGGCTCAGGTACAGGGATCTGCTCAGGTGGGAGGCCTCAGAGCCATGGGGGCATCAGGGTCCCAGCATTACCGGCTGCCATCAGTCATTCTAGGGACCTCTCATGTCTCTCGTGGTCTCCAAGCCACAGGCCCCTGAAGGCATATCACTCTGGAAGTGCTGGTGTCCTGTTCAAGTCAGGAGGACTCGGCCCTCTGTCAGGCTCTGGTGCTGCTGGTCCTGGGGCATGACAGCGGCCCTGAAGTGCAGGACTCTGGCCTCCTGCCCCTTGCTGTTCCAGGTGCTCAGGTCAGCCCAGGCCGGAGGCCCGCACTGCTCAGGTGGCAAGGCAGTGGCCCTCCACCTGCAGAGCCACAAGGCTCCTGAGAGCCCCAAGGCCTGGCACCTACTCCCTTTCTGTAACCCTCTCTCCTGGCCTTACTGGGGGCAGAGGAGGGATGGCACCCTCCTCAGGTGGCTGCCTGGGGACAGACAAGCTCTCTCCTGGGGCTGCCCCCCTTTCCCTGAAGGTGAGCAGGTCCAGCCTTAAGCTGGGTGCCCACCTGGCAGCACAGGTGGCCCTGGAGCCCCAGTCTTCAGCTGCCCCTTTGCACTCCATTCCATTGCTTCTTTCTTGGGGAGTCCTCCCGTTGCCAGGGCAACCGTCCCTCTACCTATACTTCCTCTAGCACCACTGATAATTAAGGCTGGTCCCCTGCAGGGTGGCCCTGGCCTCACACCCAGAGCCACCTGGCCTGAGAGCCCCCTTCATAGGTCCTGGGTTGCTCATGATTCCAGGCCCAGCTAGGCAGAGAGGGCCAGGGAGGAGCTAAGCTGGCCGGGAGCAGCCTGGGCATGGGTGTGCCCACCTCCCTGCATGGCTCACCAGGACTGGCTGGGACTGTGGGTGGGGTCTCACTCTGGCATGGCAGTCCTGCAGGGCTGCCCCAGAGGAAACACCCTCCCAGGGCTGCGGAGGCCTGGGTGCAGCCCCAGGTCTGCATATCGTCCTTTTCCTTGGCCCTTATCCACCAGGACAAGGCCTGCACTGCCCTCTCAGGGTGACCCCAGGCAGCCCAGCCCCAGGTTGGAGCTTCCCTGCACCTTCTGTTGGGGCGTCCCATCTATGGACACCTGTAGGATATTCCCAGAGACCCCACAGGGCCCAGGTGGGCAATGCACACCCCCCTGCAGCAGCCCAGGTGGGGAAGGCAACAGCAGGAGTGGTGGGCAGCACTGGACCTGTGCCTGGGAGCCTCTTGCTGCCAATTCCTTTGTGGCACCTAGTATGTAGCCTGGAGAATTCCCTATCCTAAAGCTGAACACCAAGGTCCCAGGAGCAGGGCCTATGGGGTCACAGAGGCTGTGGATGGGCCTTGACCACCTGGGCTGCTGAGTGGGGGTGTGTGTTCCCCAGACAACAGAAATACTCCAGGCAGCACCCTTGCCAATGGCCCTGGTGGGAATAGGCCTGGGCAGGCCAGGAGTCTCCAGGTGGGAGACCTGAAAGATGTACCACCCGTCAGCCCCCAAGCCAGTGTCCTCTCTGGCCTCAGGCAGAGATTCAGCTCAGGCCAGGGGACATGTCTTCTGGGGCTCGGGGCTGAGCCCAGAGCTGGTAGGGTCCATTCAACCTGCTGTCCTGTCCAGTAGCCTAGAACACACTCTGACCAGTCGTGAGGCAGGTCTGGTGTCACACACACAGCCCTGTGGGTAAGACTGACCAGAGAGTCCGTCCTGGGCAGCCAGGCTGCCAACACAGAGCAGCAGAGACGGGCATCAACCACCCCCAGCTGCGGAGGCTGGACGTCCCGCTAAGGAAGCAATCCTGGGCCCTGCAAGGCCCACCTCGCGGCCTGTGGATGGTGCCCAGTCCCTCTTCATGTCTCTTCCTCTTCTCATCCCACGGGGGCTAGGGCTCGGCACAGAAGCTGGGGGACACAGACTCTCAGCCACAATGGGGCTCTGGGACAGGGCTCTGAAGCGCTAGGCCTCTGATGGGGGCTGCTTGGCGCACTGGCTCGGGGCACAGAGGCACCCATGAGTCCCGCCCTTGATCCAGATGACTTTCCCATCACCCCAAAGTTGTCTTAGGCCATACCATCCTCCTGCCTCACCCTTTCACCCCTCCCCATTTCCACAACTTCTGTCACCAGAGATCAATGCACCTTTAGTGTCTGGGTGCAGTGGCCCCCACTCCTCAGGAGGCTGAGGCAGGAGGAGCATTAGAACCCAGGAGTTAGCAGCCTTCTCCTGTGAATTGGCTGCCATGCAGCCACACGGTCCTCGCTGTGGTCTGAGTTCCGCAGACCCACCCCCCCAGTCAGCGAGAGTGCCGTGGGTGGGAGCAACGTGTCTGCCTTCTCCTGCTGACACCTTGGGTTGGCTCCGGCTAGGGCATGACATGGGCAGTGGCCCTGCACCTTGGATTCTGGGTGGTGAATGCTGGGTGGAAGGGTTGGGTCACTCCACTGAACATGCAGACTCCCGTGCTCCCCAGCTACGCCTGGGAGTTGCTTGCTGCTGTTCCTGAGGGGTGCCGTGTGAGGGTCTAGCGCCCTGATGTGCGAGAGCTCATGAGTTCTATTGGCGTCCTGTAGATCCCATGGCGTTCTCTGCACAGCTGGCCTTGGCATTTACAAATCAGGGTCATTGCCTGCCCCTCTCCACATGGGTCATGTTTTCCCTTGCCCTCACTGCACTGGCCAGGAACAGACACCATGGTTGCGATGTCAGTGGGAAGGGCCAGTATCTACTCTCCCATGTGATGTTGGATGGATTTTTAATTTTCTTTCTGGTAGAGACCTTTTTCCAGGTTGAGGAAGTGTTGTGTCTTTTTATTCCTTTACTGTAACACTGAGATCCCTGTTCCAACCTTCCTGTCCGTCGATGTGGCCAGCTGTGCTAGTGGGTTTTCATAATTAAGCCAATGCTACAGCCCTGGACACCCCCCCCCCCACCGCCGATCACCATGCAGTGTTCCTCTTCATATTGTTGCATTTGACTAATTGCAATAAAACATTTTATGCACCGGTTCATGACAGATGTCATTTTGTGGTCATTGGGTTTGGCGTCTGCACTGCTGCCCAGGAGCGAGCAGTGGTCATGCTCTTCCTTTGCAGAGCTGCTGTTGACTCCTTGAGTGTTTTCTGGGCTCTCAGTAGACTTGGCTGGGCTTCCTGCTTTCTTCAAGCAAAAGTTCAGATTATTTAATAGATAGGCGGCTGTTCTGGCTCTGGTCTTTCTGTCTTCCAGGATGGGTGTCGTTTCTTCTAGTTGCCACATCTGTTGGCTCTGATATGCACATCTGTATCACCCTCTGTGTGTTCAGACTCTGGGAATGTTGCCTCTTGGGTCCAGGTTTGATTCCATGGCGTTCTCTGCAGTTGGCCTTGGCATTCACAAATCAGGGTCATTGCCTGCCCCTCTCTGGAAATGCTCTCTGCTCTGGCTGCTCTTGATTATAAGAGATCTGTCAGTTTTATTTATGAGTTTTTTCTAGGCAGCATCTGTCTGTGTCTTGCTTTTGTACCCAATCTGACAACCTCCACCTTTTAATTTGAATGTTTAGAATATTCACGTTTATCCTAAATGTATGTGCGCCTAACAGTTTCCTCATCTTGCTGTCTTTTATCCTGATTATTCATTGGTTCTTTTTCCCTCTTTTCCTGCCTTCTTTTGGATTAATGTTTTAATTACTTGGTTTCCTTTCTTGCCCCATTAGCTGAAATTCTTTGTTATTTTAATGCTTTAGGATATAAAACAGCTTTTGTTTTTGAGATGGGGTCTCACTGTGTGGCTGGCCTCAATTCCTGGATAACTTACCCTCCTGCCTCAGCCTGCCGAGCAGCTTGACCACAGGCGTGCACCCCCACGCCTGGCCTCCTGCAGCATGCCCATGTGCCGTGGTCGAGGGTCGTGGTGTTCCTGGCCTCACAGGCACTTCTTCTCTATCTCTTCCCAGCCTCTTTCTGCTTTTAGTCTATGTTGGAGGTTTTCATGTGGCTTAAGCCCCTCAGTGCCTGTGTTACTTTTGCGTTAAACAGCTGTCTCTACAGAGACTCAATCAAGCCATGCTCTCCAGGACTGGTGCAGTCTCAGTTTCCAGGCCTCCTCAAGTCGTGCAGATTCAGGTGCCATCTGGCATTACCTTCTTCTCCTGAAGGACGTCTTTAGCCTTCCTTGCTGCAGATCTGCTGGGGATGGATTCAGCTTCAGATGTCTGAAAAAGTCCTGGCTTCACCTTTGTTTTTAAAAGGCATCTTTGCTGGCCAGGCATGTGGCTTGGCAGGTTTCTTTTCTGGGTGCTGAAGACGCAGGTGTCTCCTTGCCTGGGATATTTGCAGGAGCATCTTTTGCCAGTCTGCACGAAAGGCACCTCTCCTCAGAGCTGCTTTGGCGCTCTCCGCTGGGCTGGTTCTCCGCATCCTGATACTGATGTTACTTGACTTCTTCTGCACTCAGGTCTGGTCAGCCTTTCTTGGTTGTCGGTTTGTTTTTCAATCATCACCTTTGGGAAAATTCTGGCCATTTTTTTTTTCAGAGGATTTCTTCTTTCCCCACCTCTCTACCTTCTCCTGTGGGGACCTGGTTCTGCCTGTGCTGGGAGTTCCACAGCTTGCGATGCCCGCTCTCCCCAACTGTTCTGCCTCACTGGACGGGCTCTGTCGCAGGCAGGTGTGGCGAGCCTGGCTTTCACAGCCTGCCATCAGTCCCATCTGTCTTATTTATCAGAGGCACTTCGTTTCCACTTGTGGAAATTCACTTTGAAGCTTCATGCTCTTGTCTGTCTCTGCGTCCCCTCTTGTCTCTCCTGCAGCATTACAAACAGAAAGCAGTCTCAGGATGCATGTGATGTGCTCACCTGGTCTAACCTCTGCCTGTCAACTCTGGTCAATTTGGCTTGAGCTCCCCCTTAATATGGGTTGATTTCCTGCTTATCTCCGCGTCTGATTGTCTTTACGGGGCACTTAGCATGTACTGGATATTTTCTGGATTCCTGGATCCTGTGTGTGTTTCTGGGGTTGGACTGAGTTACATGCAACTGTATGACCCTTCCCAGCTTGTGTTCGAGCCTCCTTTGGAGGCACAAACTCTGTGGTCCAGGGTGATTCTCCCTGCTGTGAGGCAAGACCTTCTCCCTACTCTGAGTCTGGAGTCCCCAGGTGCCCTCTGGCACCACAGCCCTCCCTCCTCCTGAAGGGCTTCTCTCCCAGCCTAGGTGTTTCTTCCTGCTCCTGCTGTCCTCAGGAGCCTCCCTCCCTTGAGTGGCCCTGGGGGTTGGCCTTTTGCTCTCCACCTGCCACCCATCTGGGCTCTGCTGGTTGAGCAGGGTAGGGGCAGGCAGTCTTGATTTCCCTTCTCTCCTGGGCCACTGTCCTTTGCTGCCAAAGACCCAAGTCTGGAGCAGCTTTCACTTTTTTTTTTTTCCAGAGGACAGTAGTATGATCTGATCCCTGATGCTTCTCATTCTCTCCAAGCTCTTTGGCACTCTTCTCACCAGCCCCTACACCTGCTAAGAGGCCACCCCCTCAGGGGCTTGGCCCTCCATTTGCCTGGCGCAAAGCCAGGGCCCAGCACGTCCCTGTAGAATGAGGGTCACATGAGGAGCGAATTAAGATTTATGGGGCTTACCTGCGCAGACAGGTGGGAGCCAGAAACTCACGCAAGCCACTCAGTAATGCAATGGGGTCGGATGGCGGACCCGGCGCCAGGCCAGGGAGTAGGTTTCACTTTTAAAGGGGCAGGGTTTGCACAGGCCACTCAGGTTCCCTGTTCCGGGCCCAGTAACGACACGTCGCGGGAGGTGGCAGCGCGCGCAGCTCCTGGCTCCGGCGCCCAGGGCTCAGGAGCCCTCGGCTGGGTCGGACCCTGCGCGGGCTGCCGACTCAGACGTGGCGGGGCGGGGCCGCCGAATCCCCGGGAACCGCCGCGCCCCGCGTCTCCGCCAGAGGGCAGCGGGTCCCCGCGCCGCCAGAGCCCAGCGCCGGCAGGGCGGGGCGGAAGGGGAGGGGAGGGGAGGCGAGGGGAGGGGAGGGGAGGGGAGGCGAGGGGAGGGGAGGGGAGGGGAGGGGAGGGGAGGGGAGGCGAGGGGAGGGGAGGGGAGGGGAGGGGAGGCGAGGCGAGGCGAGGGGAGGCGAGGGGCAGGGTTGGGGGAAGCCGGGCGGCCGGGAGCCGGAGACACTTGGGGTGGGAGGGCTGGTGCTGGGGAAAAGTTGGGTAGGGGCCGGAGGTGGCGGCGGGACGCAGGCGAAGGGGCTGAAGGAGCAGGGGGCGGGTGAGGGGTAAGGGTCAGGGGATGGGACTGGGAGGAACCGCGCGGAGGTGGGGTAGTGGGCGGGAGAAGCGGGCGGTGAGCAACGCGGGGGGGGGGGAACAGAAGACTGGGCGCAGGCGCACTTCTTCCCACACATTCTGTGGTTGCTGCACCTGTCCGTGATCCCTCCCCACTGCTCACCTCTCCCGCCCCTGGGCCACCTCCTCCTTCTGACCTCCCCGCACTTCACAGCCAACTTTAGGAACACCTGGCCTCAGCAGCTGCACACCTGTTGGAGCTCTTCACGCTTCGGCGGTGTCTCCTCACAAACCTGCCTGTGAAGTCTAGCCCTACCCCATGCTAGCCCAGACCTCTCCACTCACCTGCCCATTTAGTCCTGGAACACCTGTTTGTGAGACCTAGCCTCAGCCCAACAGTCCTCAGGTGCCCCAGAGGCAGGGTCTGTGGACTGCTTCTGAGATAGGGCCCTCGGGTGCCAGCCTGGCTTCCTACATGCCTGGGAGGACTACCCCATGGGCACCTAGACCTTAACCCAGGGTGCCATAGGCTTGCCTCCACTCCACCTACCACTTGCCAAACTCCAGAGATAGGATTCTGGGCTGAGGACAATGCCCTGCAGGGCCTTCCCCAGCTCAGTCTTCCCTGGAAGGCTTCCTGGAAGAGGGGACCTCTGAGCCCAGAGAGGTGAGGCTGTTCTCATCTGGGTTCTCAGGGAAGAGCAGCAGGCAGAGGTCCCTGGAGCATGGAGAAGGCCCTTGGAAGAGGGTGATTTGGTCAGAGTGGAGGAACAGGAGACATTGTGTGGGTAGGCCCCAGGCTTCCAGGCCCTCAGAGAGGTGATGGGCTTGTGTTGAGGAAGCCAGGAAACACTTTGTAAAGTCTTGATTGTGACAAGGTAATGGGAGGAGACACCATAGGGAGTTAGCCTGAGAGGCCAGAGAGAATTTAAGGGATGGGTAAGGGAGTCCCTGTTGGAGGGAGGTGGGGAGGCTGTGGAGCCAGTGAGTGCCTGTACTGAGTATGTGCATCTGAGTGGCGTGAGTTTGCACCGTGTCAAGTCGTGGGTAACTTACCTATCCTCTCTGAGGCTGTTTCTTCAAGGGTACCAGGGGACATCAAGACACCTGCCTGGTGGAGAGGACAAAAGAGTGTCTCTCACCTCTTCCTCCCACTTATTATTGTTCTTGTCCTTGTGATCACTATCTTTAGTTGGAGAATGGCAGGGAAGCCTCCAGGGGGCTGTGGGACCCTACCTGCCCCGGTAAGGGCACTAGGTAAAGCCAGGCATCTGAGGGAGGACCTCTTTGACCTGCATCACCCGTCAGCCCTGACCCATCCAAGCGTAGTTTGAGGACACCTCGCCTCCCAACACTCCCCAGGTCGCGAACTTCCAGACCCAGGAGCTCCGTGTGGCTGTACAGGTCGCCTGCTCCCGGGCTGAGGATCGCCGGGACTGGAGATGGAGCGGCAAGGGCCAGCTCCCGGACAGAGGGAACTTGGACCCGGGCGCGGGTCGGTGCGGTGTGGGGTGGGCGCCGCAGCCCTGGGCAGCTCTGGTGGCGCTCAAGGCCGCGCGGGGGAGCTGGGGCCGCGATAGGCTCAGCGGGGCGCTCCCCAGGGCGCTCCCTGGGGAGCCTCCCGCCCGCACCGCTAGGGTTAAGCCTGTAGCCCAGCGAGCGCTCTAGAGGATTGGAACAAAGTTGCGGGGTGGGGCGGGGCGCTGGGCGGGGCGGAGCGCGTGGATTGGCTGGAAGTTGTGCGGGGCGGGGCGCGCGGCGGGCTCGGCGCTCGCTCCGGGAGAGTTGACAAAGCCCCGCAGGGAAGGACGCCTCGCGGCGCGGCGCCCCGGGCCCCTCGCCCCGCCGCCCCACGTCCTAGCCCGCCGCCTGCCGACCCGGACGGCACACCCCGCGCCCCAGCCCAGCCCCGGCCCGAGTCACCCGCGCCCAGGTAGCGCCTCCCCGCCCCAGGCCGGGCCCGGGGGCGCGGGGGGGCGGGATGCGGCGCCCGGGGCGGCGATGACCGTGGCGCGCTGTCCGCGGGCCCGGCCCTGACCTGCTGCCCGCCGCGCGCTCGCCCTACCGCCAAGCCACGCCGAGGTGAGCCCTGCCGCGCGCCGGGGACCCCGGGTGGGCGTGCTGGGAGGGGCGGGGTGCGGGCAGGGACTGGCGGTGGTGATCTGGGTGCGGGGCGGGGGCCGGGCCGCGGCCCTGCCCTGAGCCCCGCCCCCCCCGCCCCCCACGTGGGCCCCCCAGCGCAAATTTGTCCGCTAATGGCGCAGGCGATTATCTGCGGGGCCCTTGGTGTTGTGTGTCCCGCGGGCAGGGCCCAGTTACAAGCGCCAGGAATCCAGACGGTGTTTGGAGAGGGGGCGGCGGGGGTGGCCGGTAATTAGTGTAAACCCTTTGTCTGCCTTTGATACGCACAGCTTCTCGCTGCCGAACTTCCTCCGCCTGGAGCTCGGGCTCGGAGGGGGGCCAGACCCCGACCCACGGTTGTACAGGGTCTGGAGGCCCTGGGCCCTGCGCCGGTGACCGCGCCCCCACCCTAGTGGAGACCTGCGAGATGTTGCCGAGCCCCACGCTGCCGCTGCTGCTGCTGCCGCCGCTGCTACTTGGGGCCCTCCCGCCGGCGGCCGCAGCTCGAGGTGAGTCCTGGCGCCCAGCCCGCGCCCTGGTCTCTGCAGCGCCTCCCCTTTCCCGCCAGCCCTGAACCCTGCCACAGTGCCCGCCTGGCACGCGCCGCTCCGCCCTGCCTGCTCCACCTTACCAGGCCCCCTCACCCTCCTAGTAACTCCAGCTTACCCCTGGGGTTCCCTAGGCTCACCCTGGTGGTACCCCTAGCTCACCTGAAGGGTCCAAGTTTCACTTGGCTTGCTGGCCAGGTGGGCTCTTACGACCGCCCCCCCCACACACACACCGCATTTCAACACGTACCTGCAGTAGAGGGCAGCTAGTCACCATGTGGATTCTTGGGGAGTGGGCTGTTTGTGGCCACATCCCACACAATTGGGTCTGAAAAACCTGTAGAGACCCTCACAGTTGTCAGGCCATCTTATGGGAGACATTGGTGACATTTTTGCCATTTGGGACTCTTCCTGACCTAGCCTCCCAGTCAGCCCAGCGCCCTGCCTTGGGCCTGGTGGCCCCCAGCAAGCAGTACAAGATGGGAGCAGTGAAGAGGTTGAGGAAGGCTGCAGAACAGCAGGGTGGATCTTGAGGCAGACACCTGCGGAGCACAGATTTCAGGGTCACACACTGCCCATGTAGCTCAGGCCCACAGTGGCCTGGGCATAGCCTCATCCATCTGATGTCCAAGTGGGCAGTCTCGCCCAGGACCTGCCCCTGCAAGGGGCATCTGTGGCTGATGGTTGTTGTATGTCTGCAGATTCCTGCCCACCATATTCAGGATCAGGAGGGCAGTGTTGGCCTCCCCCATGGTTAGGTGGGACTGTAGCTGGGCCAGCCCTTTGGGTGTGTTGACCACTCAGGATCGTCCTTTGCTCTGTCCACCAGTCCTCTGAGGCCTCGCACCCCTCCCCCGCCACCCAGTGAGCGCACCGAGCCCAACCTGGCCTTATATGGCCACATTCGGGTGCGGGCGTTGACCCAGGTGGGCCTTATGCCACCGTACAACACCCCCCCCCCCCCCCGCCGCCGCCCTCCGCCTGTTGGGGACTGGCTGGCTGGAGGGTGGGGGCTGCCCAGGAGGGGCAGGGCTGGGCACTGCCCAGGGCACCACGGGTACTCGGGCCATGCCGGGTGAGCCCCACCAGGGCCAGTGGCCCAGGCTTGGATTCCTCTTTTATCTGCTTGGACTCCCCTATCTTTGCACCTGCCTGTTCTCTGACCACTCAGCCAGAGAGGCTCTGGAGGTCTCTGTCCTGCCATGGTTACTGGCCAGACTTTGAGGCTGACTGGTAGATGGTAGTGGGTAGACAGGGCTTGCCCCTTTGCTGAGGGACTCTGAGGGGCCACCCTTGCTACCCTTGTCCCCCTTGGCCACGGCCTTGGGGCTGCCCCTCACATCCGGCCCTGGCAGCCTAGGGAGCCAGGAGGGGCTGCTTTCCAAGGCAAGGGCCTCTGTGGTTTGGGATGGAGGTGGGGAGGACTGTGTTTCCTGAGTGGTGCTCACTTCCCCTTCAGGCCCAGCCTGGACTGCAGGGGTGAAGTCCTCTGTGTGTTCCACTCCTCAGGAGCAGGTCCAGCTTGGACCTTCAGTGGAACCGTGGAGTGGACGTGGTGTGAGGCCGTTTTGAAAGCTGTTTCCCTGGGGTGGCACAGTTTCTGGACTGGGTACATCTCCAGATCCAGATTCTGCTTTAAAAGTTCCCCTTTGCCCCGAGTTTCACAATCTTGGTGGGTTTGTCTTAGACTGCTTTTTCATATTTGAAAAAAGATAGGATTTGGCTTTTTCCATTCCATTTTATTTCTCGCAGTGGGGACTCCAAGGTTTGGAGTGAAACACCTTCCACACACAGCTGTGAAAGAAGTCCAGTTGGGCCTTCTGAGAAGTGCTGCTTTGCCTTTGCAGGGACACCCTGGGGGACAGACACTGAGTAGCTGGTCCCTGGGGTCACTCCCTGCCCTGTGGATCTAGCTGCCATGCTCGGGGCAAGCTGGTCCTAACCCATGTCAGAGTTAGGAACTCAAGTGGCCATGGTGCTGTGGCCACCCATGCTGCAGGGCTGGTGTGTTATGGACAATGGACATTGAGGCAGATGAGTGATGGCCAGTGTGGTGTGCAATGCTGACCTCTGCCTCTGGCCTGGCTGCAGGAAGCCTCCTCCTGTCCAGGCAGCGGCTGACCAGTGTGTAGCTGGGTCTGAACTGGGCGTGTGGGAGCAGGGCCCAGGCACTGTGGGGTGGGGTGCGGGCCAACCTCTCCATTCACATCTGGGCCCCACTCCTGTGAAGGAAAATGAATCACTGTCCCCTTCAGGGGAGGGGGGTCGGGAACAAAGTCGCCTTTGGCTGGCTTCTTTGTCCTTTGTGCGGGAGTCAGTGGGCCTCCGGGATCTCAGAGCTGCCTTTCAGCCTGCCTGCCCTGTGCGTGGCCCTGACTGGGGAAATGTTGGTTTTTCCCCAGCTGAGGCCTCCAGCCCAGGCCTGCCTGCCCCCAGCTCAGGCTTTGCTGACGGTGCTGGGGGCAGTGGGCCGTGGCCCCAAGAGCTTGCCCACGCTGCTGACCACCTGCTTGCCATACAGCAGGGCCTGGTGCCTAGCCCATGCTGGTAGGCTGTGCCCCATTCTAGGCTTTGTTTGGTGACATCCCCCCTCCAGTGGGCGGAGGAAAAGGTTTGCCCAGGCCACTAAACCCAGACCTGGAGGATGCCCTCCCCTGCCTGCCACCCACTCTTCCTAGCACTGGTCACTGCATACTCTTGGCCAGGCCTCACAGTGCCCAGCCTGGCTACCCTTGGTGGAGGAGAGTAGGGGCTGCTTTGGGGTGGGTGCTGCTGCCCCAGGCATCCACAGCCCAGGATGGCTGAGTGGGGGGCAGAGCAGGGTATGGGAGTGGAAAGGGGTTCATGGGGTAGGGCCAGGCAGGCCTAGGAGAGGTGTGTCCCTCAAGAACAGGAGGCAGCCTCAGCCAGACTGGTGTCTGCCAGCCTGGGAGCTGTGTAGAGGGCTTCCCATTTGGCAGGGAGCAGGACCCTTCTTCTGCCCGCCTGGAGAGTTTATTCTTTGAGAGATTTATGTGAGTTGGCCAGGGGCTATGGAGACATTGACAGGGCCCTAGGCAGTGGGTGGGAAGGGAGCCCTGTTCTGCCCTCCTCTGTGTGCAGGGCTAGCAAGCAGGGGAGGCCCAGGCTCAGGGCATGGTGACAGCCTAAGGGGCCCCTCAGGGAACTTGGGCTCCTTGTCCAGTGTCCCTCTGCTCCCTGCAGCCTATCCACCTGGCTCCCAGGTGACTGTGGGGCTCTAGCCCTTTTCCACACACTGGCGTCAGGCAGCACTGTGTGCTCAGGACCCTACGCCCTTCAGGGACCCAGGGAATCCCTGCCTGGGTGGCTTGCTTGCCTGGCACCCTCACATCCTCAGCCTGTCCTTGAAGAGTTGGTCATGTGAACAGGACCTGGGCTGGTGGTAACTAATATGCCCAGACTGCTCCAGGGATTCCCTGGTCCCATCTGGGAGCTGAGAGCCCCCGTAGGGGACTGCACATCAGCTCAATATCTGACCTCTGTCCGAGAAGTCTGTGCTCAGGAAACAGCCTTGTTGACACGTCTGAGGTTTGAGGCTGCTGGGGCTAAGGGTCAGGGCTGTGCAGGAGGTGAGGCCCCTCTGGGTGGCTGTGATAGGAGGCCTGAATTTTAGGATGTGGCCTGACTGGTTGATGTTTGTGGCATGGGGGGAAAGGGGTGGGTGGCTCTTTGTCTAGTGGGCCTGCTGAGGTCTGGGCCTGGGCCTGGGCCTGAGCCTGGGCCTGCCTGGCTCTTTGGGACATTCCCTGGGTAGGTACTGTGGCACTACGCTGTGGGCAGGGTGTGTGCATCCCCTCCGGGGAGTGGCCCATCTGGTGACATGGGTGCCTGCTCTGTGTGTGGATCAGTGTGTCAAGGAAAAGTCTCTGGGAGCCCAGAGCCCACAGATGTGCCAGCCGAAGGCTCCCGAGAGGACACAGACCTGGAGGCTAGGCACTATCTTCAGGGTGCCCCCACATGCCTATTGTCTTGCCTGGTGGCCACTGCTGAGCAGCAGAAAGGGCCAACCACTTTGCCAGCTTGCTGGGCACAGCCTCCCTTTGCCATGCCCAGAATGACCTGGTTTCTGAGGCAACCACCTGTCCTGCGGGTCCTACCAGTTCAGCAGCAGATCCTGTGGGTCCAGCCCCCAGGGTGTCCTGGGCTCCTGGCGACTGGCTCTGGGCTGTGCACATGTGTCTGGTGTGTGTGTGTGTGTGTGTGTGTGTGACCCACGTGTGTCTGGGCCATTCAGGGATGAGTAGAACCTGGCCCCAGACACCAGATGGGCATCTGGGCCTGTGATAGTCACCTTTGCCTTCTCTCCTGGGGGACGGCCCTGCTCTTGTTTGTCCAGGCAGTGGCTTCCTAGTGTGGGTGCTGGCCCTGGGGACCTTGTATGTGGGACTTCTCACCTCACTCCTGAGCTGGAGCCCCAGGTATGGGTGATGAGGGAGCCAGGGCAGTGCCTCGAGGTGCCAGCTGCAGAGGCTCACACCTGGCAGTCTGATCCCTTGGGGCAGATGCCTTGGAAGCCCTCCTGGGCTGGCTTGTGCTGTGGCCCCTTCTAGAGGCTGTGTACAGGGTGGGCCTGCCTCTCCTCAGCTTCCTGAGTCCCCTACCAGGCCACTTCCTTCTCTAGGAGGGGCCCACAGGTTTCTGGCTGGTTGACCCCACCTTGCAGCTAGGCCCACTGCCTGACCAGAGAATTCTTTCTAGCCTGGGAATTCCTGGGGTTGTGCAGGGCTTCTGGGGTACCAAGCTGGGCTTGAGCCGGGTCTTATAGGCTCACACCTCCATGGTGTCTGAGGCCCCTGTGCCCACACCTAGAGCAGCCTCTCTGGGAGAGTAGCTCCAGGTCCTCAGGTGAGGTCCTGGGGTGGGGGACTGCTCTCTGGTCCGGAACCCACTCCTCTCCTGGGGCTGGAGGGGGGCCTGTTCCCCTGGTTACCTCCCCAGGCCTGGTCAGGTGTCTTGACTCTGATGCTATGGCCACGTCTGCCCTCCAAGGGAGGCTCCCACACGGACCCAGCAGGCCTTCTGCCTGGAAGCTCCCTTGTCGACTTGTCGATTGGGCATCCCAGCTGACCTGGCCGGGCCGGGCTCAGCTCTGCAGAGGTGGGGGCGAGGCTGACCTGGCTCTGGAGGCCAGGCCCCACCTGAGCGGAGCCTCCAGGTTCTGAGTGTGACTGGGCAGCTCCAGCAAGTGGGGTCAGGCGCCAGCCCTCCCCCGGGTCTGGCCTTTGTCCCCGCAGACACGGTGGTATGCGTGCCTCCCTGCTCACCCTTGCTGGGCCTAGGTGTGGGCCTCACAGGTGGGTTTTATCCTGGGAAGACCCTCCTGCCTCCCATGTTGGAGCAGGGCCTGACACTCCAATGTCCAGTCCCCACTGTCCTCATCAGAGAAGCACTGGGTCCTGTTTCTACCCCAGCACCAGCCTCTGCCTCCTGCCTGTGCTGGGCCTTCCTGGGGCTTTCGCCAGGAGGCTGGGCAGGCTAGGTGCTCCTGTGCTCAAGCAGGGCCTGGGGCTGGGCTCGGCGTGGCTTTTGGACCCCAGCCCCTGCCCCAGGGCTGTCTCCCAAACGAGCTGACCTGAGGCAGAATGTGGGGTGGTCAGTTCCGTTGCTGGCTGGGGTCCTCAGGTCTTGCCTCAGTTTCCTTGTGGGCTGAGTGGGTCCACCAGCCAGTCCAGGTGGAACAATGAGGCTTGTGTCTCCTGAGCTAAATATAGAGCCGAGGCAGCCATGCCACCGGCACGATTCCCAGGAATCTGGGGGGCCAGGCTTCCTGCCAGGCGGGCCTCGCCTGCAGGGTAAGGTGGGTAGGGTCAGGGCCAGGGGGGTTGCTGTTTGCTTTAGGATAAGGCTGGCTCCTCTGGCCAGGCTGCCGCCAGCCTAACCCCCAGGATTGTGTGCAGGCTGGCCCTAGGGGCCATGCTTCCGGCCATCTGGTGGTCACTTGGCTCTGCCCCTCTTCTCAGCAGTGACTGTAAGCAGGGGTCTGTCCATTCATCCTCTGGGCTCCTTCCCATCCCTGCATCCTTCCCCAGGCTTTTCTTCCTTCTGACAGGTGAGGAGGGCCTGGGACTGGGCAGACCCTCCTGATACTGGCTGTGCAGCAGCCTGGCCATGGGCAGCTCCCAGGGGTGCCCAGGCTCTTTCTAGCAGTCATATGATAGCATGCATATGCATGTGCACATGTGTGTGTGCTGCCTTGTGTGTGTGTCTGTCCAGGAGACCCTGGGCACTGGGCCAGCTGGGGTGGCCAGGGCAGGGTCTTGGCCCCTCCTTTATTGTCCTGTAGCCTGGGAGCCCTGTGAATGGTGGAATTTCAGATAGTGACAGGTGGTGGGCAGGGTCTTCCTGGGAATGGGGTTGGGACCCTGCGAGGGCTGGGGCGAGGCCTCAGAAGGCCCCTGTGTCTGTGGGCCTGGCAGCCCCTCCCACTGGGAGCTGTGGGCTCTGGGGCCCTGAGACTGCATGGGCTGTGCTGCCAGGGGTGGTCTGTGGGGTGAGCTTAGTGGGCAGGCAGCTGGCAGCCCCTTCCCACCTCTGCCATCTCTCCCCTTGCAGGGGAACCAGGGAGGCTGGTGAGGAGGGGTGCTGTGGGAGGGGCCCATGCCAAGGGGGAGGGATGGGCCAGAAGAGTCCCAGGAAGGCAGGAAGGGGCTGGGCCTGGCCATTTTGTGGGCAGGAGAGCAGGGGCAGGAGAGCTTCCTCCAGGGACCCCGCCCCGCCTCCTCAGGGCTGCAGTGTGGCCCGGGAACCCGTCCCCTGGGCTCCCACACTGTGGAGAGGAGGAGAGCTCCATCTGGGGATGCCCGTGGGGCCTGGGCCACGCCCCAGGCTGTAGCAGTCAGCTGGTCATGAAACGCACTGGCCCTTGGTCCTTGCTACCACAGACACCTCCTCCTGGTGCCTCTGGGCGCAGCCTGACCTGGGTGCCAGAGATGCGCCTGGCCAGGGGTAGCCACAGCATGGGCGGACACCCTCATCCTGAGCGGCTGTGTCTTCTGTTCAGGGGTGCAGAGGGGGAGATGACCGGAAGAGTGACACACACAGAGGTCCCCGGCCTCTGTGGTCCTGGTTCTGGGCTCCCTTCCCAGAGGTGTTGTGTAGCCCCATGTTTCTGATGCCCACAGGTCCTGCATTCTGGACCTTCATCCCTAGCCAGTGGTCACCTGTTCCCGCAGTTCAACCCAGAGGCACCTGGTGGGACTGGGTGGGTGGGGCGGAGGCTGAGCTGGGGTGGGTGTGTGGGAGTCTTTCTGCCAGCAAGGGGCACCCGGCCCAGGAGGTGGCTTCTCTCGCTGGCGGCCTGTGGAGCCTGGTCCTCTGCCTTGGGCCCTTCCTGCAATGCCACATCAGGACGGCTCACTGGGCCTCCTGATGCTGCCATGAACTCAGAGGGGGCAGCAGAAGGAACTCTGGGCATGCAGCCTGCCTGTGGCACCCTTGCTGCTGTTGGCACACAAAGCAGTGACCGCTTTGAGCACCCTGGGCTCTGTAGTGAGTGGCAGCTCCAGCTGACCCCTGTGCCCTCCAGGTGTGGAGGCTGTGAGGTTGCTGCCCTGACCCAGGCCTGGCTGCCCTGGCCCAGGCCTGGCTGGCCCCTGGCGGGCCCTGGCTGTGCCCGGCCTGGAGCCTCCGCCTGCTGTCCAGTCCCCAGGACCCCATCCTCTTGGTCTGGGGGCCTTGGCTCCTGGCCCTGTGACCGGGAGCTGGCCCTGTTCTCTAGGTGTGTACCTTGTTGAGCACGCTCTGCCCACCCCTTCAGGGACCCTTCCTCCTGGGCTCTGGAAGCTGCCCTGGCCAGGAGCTGGGTGGACGACCCATGGGCTCTGGTGGACGTCAGCTACTGTGGTCCAGGAGGCCTGTGCTTGGGGCCTCCTTGCCTCACTGGAATTCCTGAGTGGAATCAGGTGGGGGCCAGGCAGGGAGTGCCCTGGTCCCCCACATGCCCCTCCCTGACCAAGCCCTCTGGTCCTCACAGGCCCTCCAAGAATGGCAGACAAGGTAGTCCCACGGCAGGTGGCCCGGCTGGGCCGCACTGTGCGACTGCAGTGCCCAGTAGAGGGGGACCCACCACCTCTGACAATGTGGACCAAGGATGGCCGCACGATCCACAGTGGCTGGAGCCGCTTCCGGGTACTGCCCCAGGGACTGAAGGTGAAGGAGGTGGAGGCGGAGGACGCAGGCGTGTACGTGTGCAAGGCCACCAATGGCTTCGGCAGCCTCAGCGTCAACTACACCCTCATCGTGATGGGTCAGTTAGCAGGGGCCAGAGGTCGTGGCTGGCCTGAGCTGGTCGGGCCGGGGGTGTGCAGGAGGGCATGGTAGAGCTGGGGAGTCACGCCTGGGGGCCACACCTGGGCAGGTGAGCCAGCATGGCCCTGAGCAGCATATCCCTGTGACCTGAGCTGCCACCAGCTGAGCCTGCCTCAGGCAGCCTGGACCTTCTTCTGATCCCCAGGCCCAGCCTCAGCCCCTCCTCTGGCATCAGGGGTAGGATGGGAGGCCCTAGGCGGTGGTCCTCCCCAGTGAAGGGCCACCAACGGGCCCTGGGCTTGGCAGGGTGCGCCTTGGCGTGGTCAGGGCTTTGAGGATCGGGTTTCCGAGTTCAGAGGGGCCGCTGGGAAGCAAAGGGCCTTTCTGTTCTCTCCTGCCCCTGGGGCCTGGGCACTGGGGAAGGGACAGGTGTCCCAGAGACACGCCCCTCCCTTTGGCCCCCGGTGTGGGGCCCAGGCGGGCCTGTTTCAGTGACCATCCAGGGTGGCAGCCTGGCAGCCTGGCCTCGGGTCCCAGGCTCAGTGAGGCGGCTGCTGCTGCAGGCGGGTGGAGGGACATTCCTTAGCACGCCCTGTCCCCGGCACTCCCCAGGCCGCCTCTGGTGGTGGAGTGGGAATACCACGCAGCACCCCCACTGTTCTCAGAGAGGGGACGGTGACCAGGCGGAATGTCAGCCACGTCTCCTCACCAAGCCCTCGGCCCCTTGATGTGGGCTAGGGTTACCGCAGCTGCTGGCTGGGCCCACCCCTCCTCTCCCCGGTCCTGCAGACCCCTGGAGCCTGGGGGGGAGGCCCTGCAGACACACCCATGCCTGTCGGGGTCACCTGCATGCAGGCCCTTGCCCAGCTGTCCCTGGATTCTGATGTGGGTGTGCCCATGCCTCCGCCTGGGTTCCAGGGCATCCCAGCTGGGGCGTGTCAGGCCTGGTGGGGCTCTGGCACCCCCTCACCTGCCCCTGTGGGCCCCTCTTTCTGCAGATGATGTTGGCCCAGGGAAGGAGAGCCTGGGGCCCAGCAGCTCCTCAGGGGGCCAGGAGGACCCCACCAGCCAGCAGTGGGGTGAGTATGGGCAGGGTGGTGCCATCTGCCTGGGGCAGGGTGATGCCCTTCCTGGTACCACCCCTGACCTCAGGTGCCCTGCCCCGCAGCACGACCCCGATTCACGCAGCCCTCCAAGATGCGACGGCGGGTGATTGCCCGGCCTGTGGGCAGCTCTGTGCGGCTCAAGTGTGTGGCCAGTGGGCATCCTCGGCCTGACATCATGTGGATGAAAGATGACCAGGCTCTGATGCGGCCGGAGGCCAGTGAGCACAGGAAGAAGAAGTGGACCCTGAGTTTGAAGAACCTGCGTCCTGAGGACAGCGGCAAGTACACGTGCCGCGTGTCCAACAGGGCAGGCGCCATCAATGCCACCTACAAGGTGGATGTGATCCGTGAGTATGGCCGGGCAGGGTGGTGGGTGGGGCCCAGCAAGCCGAGGAGCCACACCAACCGCCCGTCCTTGCCACAGAGCGTACTCGCTCCAAGCCCGTGCTCACGGGCACACACCCGGTGAACACGACGGTGGACTTCGGGGGCACCACCTCCTTCCAGTGCAAGGTGCGCAGCGACGTGCGGCCTGTGATCCAGTGGCTAAAGCGTGTGGAGTACGGGGCCGAGGGCCGCCACAACTCCACCATCGACGTGGGTGGCCAGAAGTTCCTAGTGCTGCCCACGGGCGACGTGTGGTCCCGGCCGGACGGCTCCTACCTCAACAAACTGCTCATCTCACGGGCCCGCCAGGAGGACGCGGGCATGTACATCTGTCTGGGTGCCAACACCATGGGCTACAGCTCCCGCAGCGCCTTCCTCACCGTGCTCCCAGGTGCGCAGCCCCCCCACGCGGCCCCCTGGGGCGGGTGCTCCCTCCCTGGTCCCCGGCACAGGCTGCCCTGCCACCTGGGAATCCTGGGGAGCTGTCCACGCAGTCTCCTTCCCCTTTCCAGCCCTTCCCTCGGTCTCTTTTGCAGACCCCAAGCCACCGGGGCCACCTGTGGCCCCCTCATCCTCGGCCACCAGTCTGCCGTGGCCTGTGGTCATCGGCATCCCAGCGGGCGCTGTCTTCATCCTGGGCACTGTGCTGCTGTGGCTCTGCCAGGCCAAGAAGAAACCCTGTGCCCCCGTGCCTGTGCCTCTGGCACCTGGGCACCGTGCCCCCGGGGTGGCTCGGGACCGCAGTGGTGGTGACAAGGACCTACCTGCCCCGGCCGCTGGGCTGTGTGCAGAACACGGGCCCCCAGCTGGCCCCCAGCACCTGCTTGGCCCAGGCCCGGCAGTTGGCCCCAAGCTGTACTCCAGGCTGTACACGGACGTGCACACACACACGCACACACACTCACACACACACTCCCACGTGGAGGGCAAGGTCCACCAGCACGTTCACTACCAGTGCTAGGCAGCAGCCACCTCACGGCTGTGTCCCCGGGTGGGTAGGGAGGCCGGAGGGAGGCAGGTCAGGACTGAGGGAGAGAGGCAGCACCCTGGGTTCCCTGCACAAGGCACACGTTGGCCACGCACATGGACATGCTGGCAAGTGGACACACACAGGCCATGGACACGTGTGGACCAAGGGGCACACACACCAGGGGACACATGTTTACCAGGGGACACATACACCAGGAGACACGTGCAGATCAGGGATACACGCATCAGGGGACACACACACAGGACACATGTGCAGACCAGGGGACATACACACCATGGGACACACACATACCAGGGGACACATCCTCATCAGGAGACACACACACCAGGGGACACACATCAGGGGACACAGGCTTAGCAGGGGACACACCAGGGGAAACAGGTTTACCAGGGAACACTTCCACCAGGGGACATGTGTGCAGACAGGGGACACACACACACACCCCCTGGGACATATGTGCAGACCAGGGGACACATCCTCACCAGGGAACACAGGCTTACTGGGGGACATACACACACCAGGGGAGACACACACCAGGGGACACATACCATGGAACACATACACACCAGGGGACACACACACACGGACGAGTCCTGGCAGACCGGGGTGTTGTGACCGTGGCTAGTAGATGAAGGACTCTCCCTGCCCTGTGAGGAGGGCTTCACGGTCTCCAGGGTCACTCTCCCACGCCTCCACCTGTGTCCCTGCCCATCTTGGTTGCTGGTCTGCCTCTACCACCTGTGTGCCCAGGCATCCACCAGCACCCTGGCCTGGGGGTGGAGTAGCTGGGGGAGGCTGGGGCTGGGGGGACGTGCCGTCCTCCCCCACTGCCAGAGGGAGGGGGCCTTGATATTTATGTTTAGATGAAGGAGGTCTGGGCTGCAGGACCCTGGCCTGGCCTGCCGCCATGCTGGTGTCCACACCCACAAGCCCTGCCCGGGCAGCCCGGGCCTCTGTGAGTTCATGTAGAGTCTGAGCTGAAGCCTCGTATATTTAATTTATTTTGTTAAAACCGTGTGCATCCCGTTCCTCAGTGCTGTTTCTGCCTGGGCTGGCCGCGCGTCTCCTCCGGGGTAGGTGTGGGCAGGCCTTCCTGGGGCTCACCAGGGTGGCCCAGCAGCAGTGTGGGACCTGGGGCTCAGGCTGGTGCTGTGTGGGCCCAGCCGCATCCCTGCACAGTGGGCTGGCTGGTGCCCGCTCTGCCCTGGGCCAGACCCTGCCTCTGCTTCCCTTCCCTGGAGCTTCTCCATGGCCAGGCCCAGGTCACTGAGTGCCCTCCACTTCTGTGGTAGTGGTGACAGTCCCTTTTTCTGCTGGGAAAGTAGGCTCCAGTCCACTGGACCACCCTGGAGGTAGGCACCTGCCTGCCCTGGTCCAGAGCCCCTTGTGAAGAGACACTGCCCCCGTCCTAGGAGCAGTCTGGCCATGTGGCCATCAGGAGGGCTGTGTTCTGGTGTGCAGGGGCTGCCTGGCCAGAGTGGTAAGGCTTCCCCTGTAGCCATTACCGTGCCCTCGAGGGGTATGAGGCTGACTGGAATGTGTGAGGTCTCTGGGGGGCTGGTGGGTGCTGGTGTGCCCTCACGTGGACGCCATGCACCTTAGGACAGAGTCCCTGCTCCCCTGCCCACTCCCCCAGGCCATACTCACTGCTGTCCTGAGCACACAGGCCAGCCCTGGGAGAAGCCATGGGGTGTCCTGACTCCATGGTGATAGGAGCCTTGTGAGCCTGGCTGGCAGATGCTGGAGAGGCCTGGCCATGGCCATGAGGGCACAGGTTGGTTCCAGGCGGCTCGCAGCTGGTGACAAGCAGATGTTGTCCAGATAAGACAAGCATCGCCCGCTGCCTGGTCGGTTTCAGTCTGGAGAGGGGGATGGTGTAAGGGAAGACCCCAGGGGTGGGGGGCCGTGCAGAGCTGCATGTGGGAATCAGTGAGCTTCCTGGAGTAGACAGAGGGGAGGCACCCGAGAGCCCAGCCCCAGGCCTGTGACAGAGCTGGGCCAGGCCCTCATTGGAAGGAGAGAGCCCTGGTGAGCAGGGCAGACTGGCCCAGGGCCTGTGTTCTCACCAGTCCTGGCTGGGCCCTTTGGGGTCCTGGGGAGAGATCGCAGGTGGTGGGCTGGCCTCAGCTCCTGGTCAGTTTGTGCCGGGTGCTATGTGGGGCAGGGAGATCCCAAGGGGAGGCCCCTCCTTGCCCTCACGGGGCCCTTGGTCCTTCCAGCCCCCTGAGTAGTTGCCCTGGGGCTAAGACCCTTCTGTGATCGGCCTCTTCTGGCTGCCTGAAGGGGTAAGCCCTCCTGGGCTGCTGCCTCTGCCATGAGCCTAGAGACCCTGGCTGGACCCTGCTGCCACCCCACAAGGACACCTTGGCTGCTGCCCCAGCCCCCTGGCGGAGGTGCACACCAGCACCTCACCTGTGCCCCTTGCCCTAGCACCCCAGGTCCCTTAGGACACTTATGGCTGCCTGCGAGTACAGGACGCAGTTGGGACATGGTGGGCACAGGCTGAGCCTGTGTGCCTTGGGCACGGCAGGAGGCAGGGACCATGACCTTTCTGAGGGGGACAGTACTGGAGCCCAGCTCCCCTGGCTGGGACTCTGGGGCTTGGCTGCCCATGTGTGGCCACACCTGCCCTGAGTACCTGTCTCACCAGACATCCCGTCCCTCTGGGGGCTCCCAGGCCTGGGGGGAATGATCGCACTGCAGGCTGGGCGGTCCTGGGGAGTGGGGTGGGGGCTGTGGTCAGGACACGT
Source organism: Ictidomys tridecemlineatus (assembly GCF_052094955.1). NCBI lineage: Eukaryota > Metazoa > Chordata > Mammalia > Rodentia > Sciuridae > Ictidomys > Ictidomys tridecemlineatus. The sequence goes on from NC_135485.1 coordinate 553,291, forward strand.
CAAGGCCCAGGGCTGAGGGACGAGGGACCCTGGGAGGGGACAGGGAGCCCAGAGCAGAGGTCCCCTGAACCCCTCCACTGGATGAGGCCCCAGTGCCCTTGGCCACCATGAAGGTCAGTGCATGGGGCTATGAGACAGGGCAGGGTGCATGTCTATGCCACAGTGTTCCCTTCCCTGAGGGTCCAAGCTGGGGTCAGAAGAGGGGATGCAGCTGTGTCCTCCAGGTGACCCCCACACCAGGCCAGGCGGGGTCCAGGGGCTTCTGAGGGACTTCAGGAGGCAGCTGTCCTGGCAGGCCCGGGGGGTGGCCAGCGTGTGTGCAGGTTGTGGAGCCAGGCCTGGTTTTCCCTCCAGCAGTGTCCTGGCCAGCGATAAGCTGGTTGCCTGTGAAGGCCGGCAAACTTGAAAGGACGGCTGGGTCTGACACCCTCGGGTGTGACCGCTCCCCCTCCCAGCCCTCCTGGCTTCAAAGGGGTGTTGAAGGCCAGTCTGCAGCTGTCCCCAAGGGAGGGGCCCGAGGTGACTCCTGGGCACAGGGTGCTGTGTGAGGTGGAAATGAGGGAGCACGTGTCAGTTCCACCCCTGGACCTGTGGAAGTGCCCAGGCCCAAGATGGAGACACAGGAGACCTGTGACACAGAGGAGGGAGCACAGGGCAGGGGTCCCTCACAGCATGGATGTGGCTGAGGGACACGGGGGTCCAATGTCGAAGAGGGAGGGACCAGCCAGGGTGTCCCGAGCGCCTGGGTGTCAGCCATGGGAACTGGTCCACCCAGTCCCTGGGCAGGACCAGGACCTGGCCTACAAAATGGACACCAGAGCAGGCCCAGGCTGTGAGGCTGGACCCCATGAAGTGGGCTGGCTTGGGAGACAGGTGGGGCCAGGAGGCTGGGCTCCTGGGGGCTGGCAGCTGCACCGGGAGGGTCTATGGAGTGCAGCGAGTGGGGTGCAGGGCCCAGGCTGCTCGCTGCAGGAGGGTCCCGGGTCCGGGTCCCCTGGCCACTCGGAGGTGGGCCCCGACCTTGCCTTGACCAGGTTGACCATCCTGGGCTCAGCCGCACAGGGCCAGGCACGCTGCTGCCCGTGCTTGGGCTGAGGAGCCTCGGGCCACCAGGGGTCTGTCCTGAGGCGTGCAGTCCTGGGTGAGGGTGTTGGTCCTGCCTAGGCCACAGCCAGGGGCTGCAAGGGCCCTGTCAGCCACCTGCGTCCTCTGCCAGCTGAGCTAGCCCTCTGCCCCCCCTCCAGGACCCCTGATGATGCTAGCTGAGCCGGCTGGATGGGGCATTTGGCGAGAGTGGGCTCCCCGGGGGCCTGCGGCCACACCCCCAGTCCTCATGGGGCCCCACTGGGTCTGTAAGGAGAGGGCTCTCATCCTAACGGGGGGCAACCTGGTCAAGGCAAGGTCGGGTCCACCTCCGACTGGCCAGGGGACCCAGACCTGATGCTGCACCCCTGCTCCCTGGACCTCCACTGAGAGGTCCTGTGCAGCTGTGCAGACAGCTCTGGAGCCACCAAGGCCCTTGCATGGCCGGAACGGCTGGTGCCCATACGGGTCCTTCAGCTCATCCCGCCTTGCAGTCCAGCCAACTTCTTGCCCAGGACTCTGGGCACTTCCTGGCCAGCCTGAGTTCCACGGACCTCCTGTCGCTCAGGTCTTACTGGTGACTGTAGCCCTGGTTCTCTGTGAGGGCGGGACCCCATTGATGGGCTCTGTCCTCCAGCACCAGCCCCAACTTCCAGGGCCCCATGGTCCTTTGATGCTGTCCTTCCCTGGTCCCAGCCAGGGTCTGCAGCCCTCGTGAGCCTTATCTAGTCTTGGCCTGGGCTTGGGTCCTTCAGTCCAGCTGCCTGCCCCCTGACTGCTGGGGCCTGTGAGGGATGGAAAGGGCATGTCGGCCCCCAACAGGCTGGCACACCTCGTGCCCAGGCAGGGCTGGCCGAGGCCCAGGAGAAGGGGAAGGAGGCTAGAAGCTGTGGGAGGACTGGGGACAGCTACCAGGCTGGCCAGCCTCTGGGGCCTCTTCATTGCTGTGGGAAGTCATCAGGATGGTGGGTCAGCAGGCAGCACCCTCCACACCTAGAGTCAAGGGGTGACTCCACCTCTCTGGCCCCATCACCTTGAGCCTCAGCTGAGGGGGAGCCTCTGCTTGGTGGGGTCAGGCCTGCGTGGCAGGGGTGTGCTCGGGGTGCGCTCCTCCACACAGTGGAGCATAGAGGCTGGCCGCTGGTCACTCTAATCCCTTAACAGGGGGTCCTAGCCCATCCCTGCCTTGGAGGATCTGGTCCCAGCCACAGTTGGGGAAAGGGCTATGATTCTCTACTTTCTACAGCAGGGCTGGGGGTTGGAGGAGAGCCAGGTGTAGGGGCCATGGGCTGTCCTGAGCTGCCAGGGTCCAGCTGCTGGGAGTGGGGGTGCTCCCTCATGGGTCAGCCCGCCTCCTGTGGCAATGGCTGCCCTGGCCAGCTGCCTGCAACCGCAGTGTCACTGGACTCCTCCATGTAGGACTCACACTGGCCTGGTTCAGTGTGCCTGTCCACCCCAAGGCTGCTGCCCACTGAGGCCCAGCCTTTGGGCCACCCCTCAGGGTAGCCAGGAGCAAAGTGGGGCTGTTCCTGGCACAGGCTCGAGCCCAGCTCACGCTGGCAGACCTGGGCCGGGACTCGCAGCCCAAGGAGGACCAGCGGGTGGTCTTCTTCAGGTGACTCGACTCTGGAGCCTGGGGGTGACAAGGCAGTATGGCAAGTCAGGACCAGTGGCTCACGGGGAGCTTGGGGTAACTGCCATCCTGCCCTAGGCAACTACAGGGGCTCTGCCGCCCCCGTGGCACCAAGCCTGGCCATATTTCTAAGGGCTGGCCAGCCCACGGGGCGCCCTCTGCCAGCCTAGCTTCTGCTGGGCCAGGGAGGCGGGAGGGGTGTCAGGAGGGATGTCCACCCTCAGGGTCAGTTGTCTGTGGCCTAGGAGGCTCGGCGCAGGGGACGGGGGAGCCTGACCTGAGGCTATAGCAGCCCAGGCAAGGGCAGCAGAGGGGAGGGGGCAGGCCCCAGGCCCAGGCAGCTGCAGGCCACCTCTGCTCTGCCCTGACATCCCCAGGCTTCTGGCACTAGGCCGGCAGGTGGTGCCAGCTGCCAGCGCTGGCTGGGGGCTCCCAGGCTTGGGTGGATCTGGCTGGGTCTGCAGTCCACAGCTTCCTTCAGACTTGTGCCTGGAGAGTAGCCGGAAGGTGGAGTGGGCAGGGGCAGCACAGGTTGGCCTGGCTGGGCCTGCAGAGGCTCTGTCTGTCCCTGAGGCCTCCCAGGGTCTGGGCCTTCCCTGGGAGGGGCAAGGCGCAGCAGAAGGCGGATGAACGGGGAGTAGGCAGAGGGCACCCCAAGGAGTGCCCCCTGTCCTCCCAGAAAGCCACCACCTCCCTGGGCCCCAGGTCTCTGTCCAGACTGAGGGGGCAGGCGGGGCAGCTGCAGGGCTCCTTCTCCTGGGGCTAGGACCCCTGTCCCTCCAGCCAACGCACACATGCCCCAAGTGGTCCCAACCTCCCTCACCTGGGCCCCAGCCAGCCACACCCTGGAACAGGTTGGGGGTGCCAGGAACTCAGGAACCCCTGATCCTTAGGCAGGACCCAGTGATGGAGGACAGATGGACCTTCTCGCTGAGTGGACGTGCTGGCCTGGGCCCCAGTGCTACTTGCCATCTGCAGATGACAATGGCATTGCTGCCAGATGCCTGAGGACCCACAGTCAAGCAGTGGCCCAGCGTCTGTCCTGCATCTAGTCAGGGGTCCACTCCGATGGGCAGTGGTCTTCCAATGCAGCTGGTGCTTGGCTTAGACCCTGACCCTCTGACATGTGGCAGAGAGGTAGGGGTCTTGAGGGTCACCCCCACTGGCCTGGGCTTCAGTGGGCAAGGACTCATCATCATCTGTTTGCCCTGCCGGGTCAGCTCCCTATCCCAGTGTACACAGCTCCCTGGGCATTGGCCTCTCCTTGTAATGACACCCCACGCAGCTGCCCAAACACTGGGACCTTCTGTATCCTCCTCATTTGTGACAGAGGCTGGAAGGAGCTGGTGGTGACCACATGGACTGAGGTGAGTCTAGGCCCAGGGAGGGGAGGCGGCTGGGGCGGGCCAGTCTCCACAGAGGCAAATTCCTTCTCAGTTCACAGCTTTTTCCTGTAATTTTTTTCCTCTTTCTTCCAAAAGCGGTCCTCTGCGTTTCCCTCCTGGAGCCCCTCCAAGGCAGCCAGGGCCAGCTCTGCTCGGCAGTCCACAAAGCCCCTTTGACAGGCAGCAGGAGCTGGACCAACAGCGAGCAGGGGCGGAGTGGCCACAGGGCCAGGAAGGGGGCAGCCAGTGGTAGGGGCCTGGGCAGTGGTGAGGACCTAGGTGTCTTCTGGAGAGTTCCATGGGGTCTGAGTTGGCTTGGGGGGAAGGGGAGGGTCAAGCCAGCGCTCCCCTGCCCAGGCTGTGGGGTTGCCAGCCCCCGCCTCTCCACCCGGCCTTGGGGCTCAGTGCGCAGAGCCCAGTGCTCCATTGTGGCTGGGCTGTCCAGGGCCTGCACTGCGACCCCAGCCCCAGGTTGCTGGGGGCTTGCCGCCTCCTGTCCTTGGCTAGATGTTCCATCCTGGGCCTCCTCCAGATGTGTCCTGCGAATGGGCATCTGGCAGATAGGACCTGGACTGCCTGCTGGAGCTGGAGTGGCTGCAGCACAGATCCTGGGTCCACCTGAAAAATGGGGTGCTGTTTCCCTGCGGGTTTTATGCCCCAGCTAATGGCCCCATCCATGGCTTGGGCAGGCTGCTCATGGTGGCACTCACTAGAGGCTTGTCCAGAGGAGGAGCTGATGGACCCACTGATGGGGTATGGTGCCAGGAGCATTCATGGGGCTGTGGCCCCTCTAACCTGGGAGCAGGGACCTGGCTCCTTTGGCTCCCCAAAGCCAACATCCAGCATGGTGTGGCCCCAACACCTGGGCAAGGGGATCTAGCCACAGATGGGCAGCAAGGGCTCCTTTGCCCCTGGTCTGCCCAGGGCAAATAGACAATGGTGGAGCATAGACCCCTGGGGACTCCAGGCTGGGGTGGCTTGGCTGGACATCTTGGAGTCAGGGCTTGAGACAGGAAGTGGCTGGGTGGGCTGGGTGAGGGGCAGGCTCAGGGTGGGGGCAGGCTCAGGGGAGGCAGCCCGGCCACTGCCACTGCTGGAGGTGGAGGTGCCAGGAGGAGCCCAGGGCTGCTGGACGGGGTCCCAGCTCCCAGACTGCGGGAGGCAGGCAGAGCAGCCTGCTGGGCTGGAGGCAATCACCCCCAGGCCCACAGGGGCAGTGGCAGGAGCACCTCGCCCAGGGCTAGAGAGGCACAATCCACCCTTTGTTCCTGAGGCAGCCGGGCCTGCGGGCCAAGAGGAAATGAGAGGAGCGCCAGCCAGCAGCCCTCGCCCGCCGGGCAGCCTGGGCCGCCAGCTCCAGCCCAGAGAGGAACTGTGGAGGCCCTGCTCCAGGGGGGGCCCGGCTGTCCCACCCTGCCTTCTGCCCAACTCAGCCCAGGCATCCACAGGGGAACTTGGCTCTGGGGGCTGGACCCCAAGGAGGGGCCTGGGATGGGGCTGCACAAGTGGCCCTAGCCTAGCCCTTGGGCAGAGACTGCTGGACACGCCTGAGGCAGCCTCTTCCTCACTGTGGCCCTGGGTGAGCCCAGCTGCATGAGCTTGGAAGCTCCTGTTCCCTACCCCAGGGCTCAGCCCCTGTCCACACGCCCCTCCTGTGCTCACCCTATGGGCAACTCCGCAGGGGCACCGGCGGGTGCCTGGTCTCAGGCTGAACCTGCAGAGTGCATGAGGCCTGGGGGCCTGCTCTGGGTGGCCACGTGCGGGCTGTGGGCTGGTCCGACATGCTGGACGGGTCCCAGCTCCCTGTCTCCAGGCTGAGGATGCCCCATCCTGCTGGTGGCCTCCTGGCTCATGTCCCCTCTGCCTTCTCTGACCCTAGGGTGAATGGTTGGGGGTCTGGCAAAGTCAGGTGCTCAGCCAATCCCCAGGGACCACTCCTGTGCACAGTCCCTTCCACCTGACCCAGCTTTCACTCAGATGGCCTGCAGCCGCTGAGTCCCACCTCTGATGCAGAGGGGAGTGTGCACGTGTTCCAGCCCTGGGCACACATTTGCACACATGTATACCCGCACACCACATGCACAGTGCCCCAGGGTATGTGTGCATGGGTGCAGTGTGTGCTCACATGTGCATGTGCATGCCTCTGTGGGGGACCCCTGCTTCACCTGCTTCACACCTGCTCCATACTCTCCCACGTGGGCCTGGGCAGGGCTGTGAGGCTGGTGGCCATTGGTGGGCCTTGTCCAGGTCGAGTCCACCAGATGCCCCTCATATAACGGGTGCCCTAGGGCTCCACATCCACAAGGCTGCCCTTTGGGTCTCCTGGGCAGGATCTCGGGGCAGGGTCTCCTTGGGAACAGCCAGGAGGCCGTACTTCCTGCCCCAGGACCCTGCTCAGCCTGGCCTGTGCAGGGACTGACCCCTGGGCTCTGATGCCCCTTGTGGGGCTCGATGCTTTTCTTGCGGCTCGGCTCCTTCCCAGACCTACTCTGCCAAGCGGCGGGCCTGGCTTTGATCCTGGCAGACAGGTGCTACTAAGGCCAGGTCACCCGAGGGGGCTGGCCCCACCTGGAGCAGTGGCTTTCATGTTTCTAGTCATGGGACCTTGAACCTCTGTCCTTGTGCTGGACCCTCTGGGACAGCCTGGGGCCTGAGGCCCACCAGGAGGTGGGAAGGCTGGGGAGGGGCAGGAGGGCCTGAGGAGCTGGGGATTGTCACTCATCCTGGTGTCTCAGGCTTGTGAACAAAGCCAGCTCCTAGGACTGTGCCCGAGGCCAGTGGGAACCCTGAGATGCTGAAGGCCCACCCAGGCAGGACAGCCAGTGGCCTGAGGAATCCATGCTGAGAGGCCTCAACCTCCACCACCCTTGGGCCCAAGCCGACCCCAGGCCCAGCTCCAGCAGCTGCTGAGAGGAGGTGCCTGACCAGGGACCCAAGAAGGGACCCCGCCCTGTTCCCACAGGGCCAGCTCACCAGACTGGTCTCCCTCTGGCTACCACACTGCATGGCCCACCTTGGACAGCAGGCCACACCTGGGTGCCTTCCTGGCTGTGGGGGCCCAGGCTGGGGTCCCGCCCAGCATCCTCTGCAGCTCAGCCCAAACCTGAGCGGGCAGCCCTCAGCTGCATGAGCAAGGACAGCACCCCGGGGCCACAGGGGGGGGCGGCCAGAACAGTTGAGCCCGCCATGAGGGCGGGCCCAGGACTGGGCCAGGCGCCCACACTTGGCACGAGGCCTGTGTCCCCATTTCAGAGTAGCATGGGGGGGGCATTGGTACCCTGCCTGCCTGGGGCTGGTCCCAAACCTGCTCATGGATTTTAAAGACAGTCTCCTTGTAACCTATGCTGAGCAAGAGTAGGTCCTGGACAGGGGTGTGGGGAGTGGACAGGTCTGGAGGTCCCAGCAAGGCAGAGAGTGTGGGCTTTCCCTCATGCCACAGAATTTTAAAAACTCTGGAAAAAACTTCACTGGGTGGCTTGAACCATTCTCCCTGGGCCACCTGCCACGAGAGGCACCACCTGGGCCTGTCCTTGGGGGACTCCTGGTGTCTTGCTTGCTGGCCTGTGGCCCCATGCATATGCACACTGTCTGTGGTGCTGGGCATCATTGGGCCAGGAAAGGGGGGAGGTTGTCACCCGAATCCTGGGGACCCAGAGACCCCCCTTCCCACATCCAACGGGCACTCCATTCTGAAGGGCTAGGTGGAGGCCCTCAGTCTGGCAGGTGAGAACGGAGCCCACCTGGCTGTAGTGGAATGGACCCCAACCCTTCCTCTGGGGCTCAGGCTCCTTCAGGGATTCACTCAGGTGAGGGCCCAGGACCAGGGAGGGCCCAGACGAAGCTGAGCTGGACAGGCCACCCCACTTGACGTCACCCAGGGACCTCTGCTGATCCTTGGCCAACTGCCAGCCCCTGGGCTGCAAAGGGCCAGCATTTACTCAATTCCTTCCGCCGACACCCAGGAGGCCCCCAGAGCTGCTGCTGTGTGCTGAGGTCTGCAGCATCACCTCTGTCCTGGCTCCTGCTCTAGCTGCACAGGGTGAGGTGGTGCTCGCAGGGGGACAAGCAGGCACAGGTCTGTCCCAGTGGGTGCAGGCTGCTACCCAAGAGCACAGCAGCCACGGAAGGTTGGCTGGACACGTGTGTTCTTGCCAAGCCATGGCCTCGCCCTGGGCCAGGGCTGCACACCATCACTCTGCCGGCTCCTTCCAGAGTGTCTTGGCCGTGAGGGCACCCTGGAGGTGGGGCTCCACCAGCTCTTCTCAGGGGTCTTCAGGATCTCCTTGCCAGCGCCCTGCCTGCCCTGGGCCCTGCCCTCCCCACGCCTTCCCGCACCCCACTTGGAGGGCTCCAGTGTGTGCAGGGAAAGCAGGCCAGGGGCCGCCATGGGTGCAGTAGCTGCCCTGTGTGGCCTGAGCAGGGGTACTGGCCTTCCTCTCTGTGAAGGTCCCCAATGGCCTGGGTTCCTGTGCATTTTTCCACTGGGAAAACTCCCCATTTCGGGTGCTGGCTGCAAGCTTTTAAAGATTGTGAATGTCTTCTGCTTCCTAAGTGCGTTCTCCCAGGAGGTAGGTTGTCCCTGCCTGACCTCCCAGGGTGGGTGGCTGGCCCCAGTGGACAGATAGGCTGGGGCCTCAGGAGGGGTGAAAGTCCAGTGGGCAGAGTGGACACCACAGTTCTCAGGAGATACTTCTGTCGGCCTGGCCAAGGCAGACTGGCACCTAGATGGGCACTCAGGGCCTAAGCCCAGCTCCAGGGAAGTGGGGACACTGAGGATTCTATGACCTGAAGCCAGAGGATGAATACTGAGTGGTCATCCGTGTGTCCTATTCAGACAGCATGTGGGGCAATGCTTGCCCACAACATGTGGTACCCCTTGTGAGGAATGCACCCCACACTGCAGGCACAGTTCCCAGTGCTGCTCCAGACTGTGGGCATGCAGGAGACAGTCATCTGTGACCTCAGGAAATCCTCCCTGGTCAGCCTCACCCAAGACCCAGTTCTGCCCAAGCTTGCCACCTGGTGCTGTGCTGTGGCTGGAGTGTTGCTTGTGTGTGTGAGCATGGGTCACACACGCATGTGTGCGCAGGTGAGTGTGCACACGTGTGTCTGTGCACTAGCATGCGTGTGTGTATGTGGTGTCGAAGTGTGTGCTTGCGTGGATGTGGGTGCCCCGTGTCTGTTCCTGGCCTCTCTCGCAGCACAGGGGCAGGACAGGGCTCAGGACCCCTGTGCCCTGTGAACAGGGAGACCAGGCTACAGCACGATGCGCTGGGCAGGGGCCCAGGCGGGCGGGCTATGCTGGGCGCTGCTGGCTGGCTCCTGACTGGTCCTGTGTCCTTGGGAAGGTGGGTCCCAAGGGCGCCTGCTAGGCTGGGGCTTCAGGCCTGTAAGAGCCGCCGAGGCTAAGGCCTGGCCTAGGCCTCCCACCCTGGCTTGATCCCTTCAGAAGAGCTCCCACCGGCACCCAGGGTGGAGGGGACTTCCCCCCCAGGGGATGTTCCAGAGAACATCCTTGGTGGGCAGGGCTGGATGTACCAAATGACCAGTGGGAGGGCTGGGCAGTGGGTCCCAGGAAGGCCAGGTGGTGGATCCCAAGAGCAGGAACTGAGGTGATGGGGGTTTTACGAGCAGCATGGACCTCGGGCAGGCTCGGGGGTCGCTGTCACCTGCCCTCTCCTGACCCTGGCCAGCAAGCCCTCCACAGCGCAGGTCAGACCCTGCAGGCCTGGGAGCAGGAGCCTGGGAGCCCAGGAGAGGTCCAGCAGGCCATCCCTCCACGGCCCCTGCTGCAGCCAGTCGGAAGGACCCAGGAGAATCCCTGGGCTCGTTCTTGCTCCCTGGCAGGGCCCTCCTGCTCCAGCACCTGGCCATACCCTCAGGTGATCATCGCTGTCCCCCCAGGGGGCTTGGCTCGGGGGCCCGGCTCAGGGCCCTGCCGGGGGCAGCTTTCCTGCCAGTTTCAGGGGGAGAACTCAGAAGTGCTGAAGGTGACGGTGACGAGAGAGCTGTGGGCAGCAGGGAGTGAGTCCTGTCTGTGGCTGGGTATGCTTGAGGGACCAGGGGCCATGTCATCCTGCAGGGGCTGCACAGGAGGATGCTGGAGGTGGGCATCCTTCAGAGGCAGGCCAGGGTGGGTAGTGTATGGGTGGGGCATCTCTCCCTCCGGAGCCTCCAAGACAGAACATGTCCATGCCACGCACCGTTCCTGTCGCTCCGGTACCTGCAAGTCCACGATTGGACTCCTCTGGTGCACACGGGTGCCTCAAGGGATGAGTCACGTCCCTCCATCAGCCTCCGGGTGGGGGCTCCTGGCCATCCTGGACCCTGACGAGGGAGGTGAGTCACTGAAGTGACGCAGCCCCTGCGTGGGCTAAGCGCTGACTCACCCTGCACCCAGTCCTGGCCTCCCCCACCCGGCACAGGCCTGGGCTGCAGCTGGGCAGGACAGCAGGGCCTGAGGGGAGGGAGCTATGGGTCAGGGAGGTGGCAGGAGGGCAGCAGTCTTTGTGCCCGAGGCTGGCCTCTGCGCCCCCGACCCGTGGCCCATGTGCTTCCTCAGCTCTGCTGCCGATGAGGGGCTTTCCTCCCCTGTTGAGAGCCTGCTTCCCAGGGTTCCTGCACGATACTGCACCAGGGACCCCATGGGTGCCGGGCTACACCAGGCTTGGCCCCTCCACCCTAGTGTTCTGACAGCCCCCATGAGCACCGCGACCCACCAACACCCAATGCTCCATGCACATTCTCCATCCCTGGGCCTGAGGGCAGACGGCCTGTGCCCAGGGAGCCCTGGGTCACTCCCAGTGTTTCTATGGGGGAGAGAAACACGTCCTGACAAGGGCCTGAGGTTCCTAAAGGGCCCCGACTGGTACACTCTTCCTTGTCCTCTGAGGTCTGCATCCCCTCCCCTCCCCTGGGGGAGAACCCCCCTCAGCTGAAGACCGCAGGAGCAGCCCTAAGGGTTCCCTGGTCCAGCCACTCCAGGCTGCTCAGTGGTGCCCTGTTTTGTGCTGGGGATGGGAACAGGGACTTTAACCACTGAGCCACACCCCCAGCCCTTTTGTTTTCTGACACAGGGCCTGTTACGTTACTTACTGCCTCACTAAGCTGCGGAGGCTGGCTTTGCACTTGCCATCCTCCTGCCTCAGCCTCTCGAGCCTCTGGGACACAGGTGTGTGCCACTGGGCCTGGCCAGAGGTGCCCCTTTAAGGTGCATCTGTGGCAGGAGCCAGTGTGGGTGCAGGGCAGGTCAGCCACACTGCCACGGAGTGTGCTTCATGATCCCAAGACCTCATAGCCTCTTCTGAAGGCAGTTTTCCTATTAGGGATCACGGTGATTGAAACACACCGCACTCAGAAAAATGCGGAGCCAAATCCTGAAGCCCAGGTCCTGTCTTACCAGCAGCTCTTTGGGAATCTGTGGCTGCCTCTGGACTCTCTCGCCCACCCAGGGTTGTCCAGTGCCTAGCTCCCATGCTGAGCATGTGGACTGCAGCTGTGTGAAAGCTCCAACCCTCAGCCTCCTGCTGACCTTCTGGGGCCGGGGACACCCCTGGCCATGTGTCTGCCTGAGCCCGGTGGGCAGAGCAGTGGCCCTGGAGGGTGGAACCCTGGACTCCACCACCACCTGAGCAGGCGGGCGGCCTCGTCCCCAGCCCGGCTCTGCTCCTTGTTCTGCTCAGCTCGCAGACTTGGGCAGGGACTCCCTCCCACAGGTGGGGACTCCAGGCCCCATCCCGGGGTGCACTGAGCCCCGGTGGCACCCACAGGGTCTCTACCTGTCAGCCTTCTTGGGGGAAGACACTGCAGAGCAGGGCATGGGACTTGGGGTGGTGGCCTGTGCAGACGGACCCGGCCTATATGTCAGCAGAAGGCAGAGGTGGGACCAGCCAAGCACAGGTCAGGAGCAGAGATGTCAGGAACACAATCCTAGAGCATCGTCCTAAGTCATTCACTGCTGTTTCCACTCAAATAAATTGTTTTAAAACTAAAAAATTTAAGGTCTTGCTGAGGATGGACCTGGGACCTTGCTCATGCGAGCCCGTGCTTCCCTCTGAGCTACCCGCCAGCCCCATGAGCTCCTTGTTTAGAATATACACAGAGGAACCATGTGAAGAAGTCTTGGGAGGAGCCAAGAGCAGCAGTGTCACTCATTGCCTCAGACAATGGCCCGAGTCCCCAGATGGGCTTCACGGGAACACTGTGGCTGGTTAGGACCTGGGACCAGGGCTTCGGCCTCAGCGCCTGGGTGGACCTGCACACGGCGGGAGGCACAGGCCTGGGCGACATTGTCACTGTCACTCTGTCACACTGCCCCCTTCCTGGCTGTGCTCCAGGGGAGGGCTGGACTCGCCCTCAGTTCATCACACCCCTTTTCCTGTGCCCAATGCCCAATCCAGCAGGGCTGGCCCTGTGCTCCACTTTCTTGGCTCTCTGAAGGCCTAAGGGCTGTGGTGCAGCGGGACCCACCCAGGTGCCAGTGACTGGGGATGAGTCTTACTCTCAGAATTCATCTGCACGTGGCAACCCTCCTGTCCTCTGGGCACATGCCTGTACATTTAGGTCTCACTCAAAGGTGCTCATGGCTTTGGGCATTTTCAAAGTCATCTGATGCACCTGTCCACAAACTCCCTGGGCTGGTCCCTATGGAACATCCTGAACTTGGGGCAGACACCACCTCCTGTCTTTGGGATCCTGTCTTGCCAATGTCCTTCAGAACTTGGGCTTCTTACCAAGCAGCCTGGCAGTGACAGGGCCTTCTCATCAGCTCACATCAAGGAGCCACGCAGGACAGCCACAGCTGGGAAGGTGAGCCTGCCACAGGTGCTGACCTGTCCCCTTCCCCAGCCCTTGGCCCTGCTCCCACCCGAGGTCACAGAAGGGTGTGTCTGGGAGGGACCTGGGGCCACAGAGGTGTGCTTAGAGGCAGAAGTCCTGGTGAGAAGGGCTGAACCTCTACACTCGCCCCAGCCGGACACCTGACCCGCTATCCCAAGAAGGCCTCGAATGACAGGCCTGTCTTGGCAGAAGCGGTCAGCGTCAGGAAAACAAGCTGTGGAAATGTTCCACGTCCCCACAGGACAGAGGCCTGCACAGCAGGGGAGGAGCCCCATGTCCATGGGGATGTGGGATTCCACTGGGCTTTGGAGGCTGATGTGCACTGGTGCTGGAGGACCTCGGGTAGCAGAGTGAGCTAGGCAGTGGGCACCGGGCTGAGGCCTGGCTGGGTCCTTGTGGGGACAGCAGGAAGCAGGGGAGCAGCCAGCGGCTGGCCAAAAGCTCAGGGCATCTTGAGCTGCAGGGCTCACACTCATCAGCAGAGGGCGCCCTGGAAGCCCTCACTGCCTCCTCCCAGGCTCCCCTGAGGGCTCCCTGCTCTGCCAGGACACCCCTCGGTGCCACCTTACCCAGGACTCAGAACCAAGGCAGGTGGAGTAAGGCTTGGATTGACCATCCAAGAATTTCAGGAATTTCCTCTTGGTCTGAAAACTTGTTCAGAACCCGTGTTTACGACAGCTGGGGTTGAGCAGAGCTGCGTGGCTTCCCCAGCCCCTGCGTGTGTTTCTGAGGAATGGGCTTGCCCCTGGGGTTGCTGGCCACAGCGCCACTGCATCTAGGTTCCAGGTTGGGTCAGCATGAAGGTGCTGCTCTGGGAAATTGGCAAGGACACACAGAGCTTCAGGCCTGGCTGGGGCAGGTCCCAGCCTGGCCATGGGTGATACTCCCTCCTGCCTGGAGGGTGGACACAGGGGACCCCTCAGGCCCCGGTGGGGAGGGAGCTGCAGTATCCGGTGGATGCAGTGAGCATTCCTCAGCATTGGGTCAGCCTCGGCCAGGTTCTGGACCCACCTCATTTGCCTGCCCACTTCCTGATCACCGCTCCTCCATTCGTTCCTGGGCTTTCTGTATTGTTCTCTCAATAAAATGCTCTGCTAGGGCTGGTGAGGGGGAGGCCTCTGGGGTCCCAGGCTCATCTCTGCAGGCCTTGCTGTGGTTGGAGGGAGGGCTCTGGTCTTGTAGATCCACCCTCCCATCTCTCCACAGCTGCTCTGCCTGTCTCTGGAACAGTGCTGTGCTATGTATCCTTTCACGTAGGAAAAGCACAGTTAACCACTGTGAATCAATACCTCACACCACGCTCTTCACCCATGGAGAATTTAAAGCTAAAATTGAAATTCCTGCCAGATGGCAGCCAGTTTTGACTCTCAGAAATGAAAGCCAAGAAGGGTGGGGGTGGCAGTGTGCAGCCGCCCCAGAGGAGCAAGAGGTCCCGCACACTCTGGAGAGCTGGGGTGAGGAGCAGTGGCCTCCTCCAAGCAGCACTGGGGGCCTTTGTGACCAGCTGGGGAGGGAGGTGAGCGGGGGAGGTGGAAACAGTGCAGAGCTCAGGGCTTCTGCCCAGGGAGGTGCACTCTGGGCACGCTGGCCCCACAGTGTTTGCAGGGGTGAGGGGACCGGCATTTGCAGGGCATGCTCCTGCTGCCAGCCAGAGGCACAGCAGAGAAGGGCATGGTGCAGCGGGGGGCCCTGGGCTCCCGGAGTTTCCTGTGGGCTCCCTGAGTCTTCAGCTGCCAGACTCCGACAAATCAGGTTGAGAACCAGTTCTGGATGAGAAGAGCCCAAGGTCACCCCGTAGGTGCTGGCTGGAGGTGTCCAGGGGGAGGCTGCAGGGAGGGACTCAGAGGTGGCCTCAGCCCTCCTTGGCCCCGTGACTTGTAGGGAGTGTGTCCCTCCACGACACTCTCCCCTCTGTAGACCACCAGGCCCACTCTGGTTCTGCCACCTCATCTTCAGGACTTGGCCTGTCCCCCCTCCTGACCTGCCCCACCTCACCTGCCATCTTGTCTGGACCTGGGGTGTGGCTGGTGACCCCCTCCTGTCCCACCCATTCTCTTCCTTCTCAGCCGGGAGGGTGGCAGAGGATCAGTCAAGCCAGCAGCCCCTGAATGGGTCCCTGGTCCCTTCTGCACACCCAGGTCTTCTGCACTTTAGCTGCTGGCTCTGTTTTCCTCTGAGGTGGAGTGACACTCAGACCCATCTCCCCACTTGTGTCCCCAGGCCTACTCTCCCGCTGCATCCTGCTTTGCGGCTCCAGAACCTCTCGGGCCACTGTGGAGTCCCTGATCACCCTCGGTATCTTTAGACTGTCTAAATCCTCTGCCACCCTCCTGGCTGAGCACCGTGACCTGGTCCTGTCTGCTGGGGTTCTGCCAGTCTCCACCAGTGCCAAGCAGGCACCCTGCCTCCTCAGGTTGGGACCCTGAAAGCAAGCCCCAGGCCGGGCTTTCCTGAGATGGGGCTTGGGGCACCTGCTCATGACCTGCTGGGTCTCAGCCTGCCCCCGGCTGTACCGCCTGTGTCCTCAGGTTTTTGCTCTCCTCAGGTGTCACTTGTGGCTGGTGGGACCACAGGCTGCAGGCTGAGGGGCCACCTATCTGCTCTTGGGGCACATCTTGCATCAGTTGCCAAGCACCCACACGGGTGAACGAGGCAGCACCTGGAGGAAGACCAAGGTTCAGCGCAGTGCCCACACCTCGCACCCACACCCCATGGGTGCCTGAAGGAGAGGATGTTCTGTGACAGGCAGTGCATGCTTGGGACAGGGAAGGGTGCAACCATGCTCCCTCCGTGAGCCCTGGGAGGAGCCCAGTGGAGGGCGGGGCTCCATTTGTATTAAGAAGACATACAGCCAGACCCCACACAAACAGGAACCATGAGAGAGGAGGAGTGGGCCTGAGGAGGCTCTGCCCCAGGAGAATGATGCCCGTGCCCAGGGGACTGGGGCGTCCCTCAGCCAACACCAAGACCCGCGAGCTGGAGTCCAGGAGCATCGACTGCTACTCACATCCGCAACAACATCAAGGCCAAGAAGAGACCACGACAGACCAATGGTTGTGTCTATTGAGCACCTGCACCAAGAGCATCAGGTGCAAGCTCACAGCAGTGGGCACGTCTGAAGAGGCCACATCATGAACAGCCGCACGGGGCCCAGCTGCCTGACGTGACTCCATGTCCGGGCCTTGTGCAGGCTTCCTAAGGAAGGACTCCTGTGAGAACTCTGTCTAGAGTGGTGACCCGAGGCTCAGCTGGGACTCCTCCGTGACACTGCATGTGTCTGGGCGCATGATGGCCACTGCCTCTCCTCCTCTCTCTGGAGGCTGAGTACCAGCCTTCACTTGAGTTTCCTGCCCAGCCCCTCCAGGGGATGCTCTCAAGGTACACCTGAAGGGACACCCTGTGGCTCCCCAGAGTCACTGATGACTCAGCAGCAGTGGGCAGGGACATGTGGAGCCTTCCAAATATTTCCATTTCCTCCTGGATATTTTAAAGAGCAGCACTGGAGAGAGGGTTTTTCCTCCTGTGGAAAGAAGCCCACTGGACCTGTGGCTCTAAGCGCTCAGGTCAGCGCCACCTAGTGCCCCAAAGCCGCACTGCAGCAGGGGCCCCAGAGCAGGTGTGTAAGTGGCAAGAGGCCACTGCTAGCCAGGAAGCCTCCACCTGCTCAAGGAGATGAGCCCCTCACAAGCACTGGAGATGGTGGTCTTCAGCTGTGTGTCAGGCAGCACTGGTGAGGAAACCCTCGGAAGGGAGCAGCCTGCTCAACTTGAGCCAGAGTCGCGTTATTGCCCCGATAAGTCTCCTGTTCACTCCCTGATTCTGGTTCACTCCTGGCAGGGCCTCTCCTGGAGCGTCTCCCCAATCCCATGTGGTATCAGTAACATCTGTCAAGCCCGAGCTTTGGTCTGAAAGGCTCTTCGTCCCGGAACTCGGAAGTGTAGCAAACAAAGAACAAGCATGGAGCAGCCACGTCAGCCCCCTGGCCTTCAGAGCCCTTCCTTGACCCCTGCTCCCAGGCCACCTCAGTCCAGCCAGAAGATGAGCCCTTGTGCAGAGGGGAAGGGAACTGGGGAGCCACAGCTGGCAAGGGGGTCCAGGCACCCCCTCTAAACCTTCTGCACAGTGGTGACATCTGGTGGCCAGTGTGTGACCATAGGACGGCCATTGTGCCCGGGAGCAGAGCTTGGTGGCTAAGCACCAATAGCTGGGACTACAGGGCAGCAGGAAAGGTGCTGCCTCCTCCAGCCTGGGACAGGCAGACCCTACACCGGCTGCTTTTGTGCCCATAGCTGGCCCTTGGCATCCATGCACCTTTGCCGCCCTAGCTGAGACATCCCCTCTGTGCCCACAGGCAGCGCTTGGCATCCATGCACCTTTGGTGCCCCAGCTGAGAAGCCCCTCTGTGCCCACACATGGCTGGGCAACTATCTGGGTGTTTTACTAACTTGGCCTTTTCCAGTGAGTTACTGGAAAAGAAAAGGTGCTGGAGTTGGTGCTGATACGCAGGGGTGGAAAGGCCAATCTGACAAGCATCCCGCCTCCACTAGACGCCTGCTAGACCTCAGCAGCTGGCCTAGTCCACTGTACAGATGATCAAAAAGACAAGTGTGAAGTGCTGAAAGCATGGCATTCAAGTTCATGTCTGGAAGGCAGTGGGAGAGGTCACTGGAGAACATGGTCAGCCACCAGCCCCAACAGGGACCCTGCTGGCCAGAGGGCAGAGTACGGATCTCCTGGGAGGTTTTTAAGAAGTCTCTAGAAGCACTGAGCTCGAGCACAAGAGCCCTTCTGCTCCCCTGCAGAACAGTCCCCACCAGTCCTCCAGGTCCAAGGCCAACTCTGCGTCACTGTGCCCGTGCCCAGGAGCTTGAGGAAGAGGCAACTCAAATAATCATATTCATTTTATAAGACGCACAGAGAAAACTCCATCATCAGGGATTCTGTAACACTTAAAGTCTCTGAGCAGGGAGCCAACCTACAACACACACTGTCCAAGACCTCAGGACAAAGTGCACTCAAGGGGGACAGCCAGCCTTGGGCTATGCACAGGACCAAGAGGGCTCCTTCCTGCCCAGCAGCCCAGGTGTCACAGAGTCTCGAGGCCCAGGGGAGACACTGGTGGCTGCAGGTGGCCTCTGTTCCCTGGACAGTCAGTGTGCAGCCTGCCTGCGCCTCGCCCATGGCAGAGGCACTGCTCCTTCCTGCTCCACAGCTGCTGTGGGACCAACCCATGTCCTTGGCAGTTTTTAGGTAAATGCAAAACAGAGGACCAGAGTTGGTGCCACAGGCCTTTCTCGCCCTGGTGGGCAACACCATGTGTGAGGCAGCTGCACAGCAGACCTAGAGGCTCCCACACCGAGGCCTCGCCTGCACAAGGCTCACCTCTGCAGACAGGGACCGTATGTGTCCCACAGCGGCAGAGGGTCAAGTATGCCAAGAGCAGAGCTGCAGGGCTGGCGGGGCTGAGAGTGGCTGCTCTCCCCTGTGGAACGCGAGCCGCGATGGGGCTCAGGTGCAAGGCCCCTGGCAGGGAGCCATGGACAAGGATGCCCACTGTGCCTCCGCACCACACTCAGGGAGGAGCCTGGGCTCAGGAAGAGCGAAGCCAAGACATGTCACATGGGAGGCCAGATGATCAGGTGGAGCTTTATTCAGTTATGCTACTTAATCACTGCATCCAGAAAGAACTGCACAGTCACCGTGGAGCGCACGTGCTGGGGCGGCTGAAGAGCAGAGCTGGGCAGGTACAGGGCAGGGATGTGCTCACCGTCCATGTGTCAATCCCCCAAAGGGAGCAGACCCTGCAGGAAGCATGAGAGTTGCAACAGAATGTTATCTTTGAAACTCCTTCCCTTCCCGATTCCCCCTGCTGAAGGAGACAAGAATGCAAATGTCCAGATGGAGTGCCAGACCTCAGGCCTTGGGCATGACACTGGTGTGCCTGGGCATCGTCTAAAACCAGGGCGAGGAGCAGGCACCACTGGGTTCCTCACGTGCTAGGGAGAAGCATAGACGCACTTCTGGAGGACGCTGTTCCTGCTGCCCTCGTCACGTGCGTACTTAGCTTGAGAAGCACCACGGGTGGCTGAGCACTTGCCTAGGCACTGTCTCTGCAGCAGGCCAGAGATGCTGATGGGCGGCCGGGGGGGCCGGGCCTGGGCGACACCGCCGACCGGGGAGCCGCCTCGCGCCGCTCTGCCTGGTCGCCAGGACGCTGGAGCTGGCGAAGCTCCCTTGCAGGGCATCTGCACTGGTGGGACCCTAGCAACACAGTTACAAGTAGTCATGAGCACCCGAAGCCTCTAGTGCCACCATCGTTTGAGCACTGACTGCATGTGGCTTTAGAGGCCACCGTGATTCGCAGCATGTCCTGAGTACCCAGGACCTGCAGGTGAGGGGCAGTGGTGGCACACGTGGTGCCCACTGGGCAGCCTCTCAGGGGAGGACTTCTCTGGGCTCAGGTGATCAAGAAGGATCTGGAGAGGAGGCTGTCGGAGCCACTGACAGCCTCCTACACAACCCTCCATTGTACCATGCTGACCAAAGTCAAGAGCTATGCTCCATAGCTTTCCCTAAGGTCACTACTAATAAGCAGCTGAGCAGGAACAGCAGGGGCCCAGGACCTCTGGGACCCTGTGACCACTACCCCCTGGACCTGCTCTCTCACTGAGGCCAACTTGAAGCCTGTGCCCCAGCCCCTCCTGCCTACATTCTATTGGGCCTACCTACTGACAATTCTGGTCCCTTCTCTCTATGGGCCCCCCCACTGTCCCTGCCGCCTCAGTCCTGTTGGCAGCTCACCCCCTGCTCACCCCTCAGCTGCCAAAGGCCTCCAGCTCCACCCTCAGTGTGCAGAAGGCTCTGGAAGCTCATCCATCTCACACTTCATCTGTACTCTCCAGGATGATGAGCCCCAAACCATGGGTCCCCGGCTGCAGGCCCCACAGCCTGCTGGTGCTGCCCGTTACTGGGCCTCCTGCTCCACTCTGCCCTGCCCTGCTATGGGCTGACCTCTGGCCCTCACTGGTCCTGCAAGCCCGGCTGCTCGGGGCGGCTTTTCCGGAGCTAGCAGGCCTTTCACAGGCAGCCTATCACTCACCTTGTCTAACCACCACTGTCCAGCGTCCTGCCTACATGTTCGTCCCAGAGACCTCAGGCCACTCCAATGTGCTTGCCCTGAGCCTTTCCCAGAAGGCACAGTGCAGGTCTCTACCACAGCCCCTGTCCCTTCCACCTCCTTGAGAACCCCTGCGTGCCCTTGCCTTGGAGCCGTGAGCAACGGCCTCCTCCTCTAAGGCAGTGGCCTCCGTGGTCACCTGCTATACCTAATTCACATGAAGCCTAAATCCTCAGCTTCTTTCCTGCCAGGGCCCACTGTGCTCACCTTCTGTGTCCAGAGGACAGACAGAGAACACGGGGTCTCAGGGTGCGGTGACAGCACCACACAGTCCCACTGGGGACGCAGTGGCAGGCAGTGAGTGCTGAAGACAGTGCTGCGGGGCTGCCTCCTGGGTGGGCAAAGCTTTGCATCTTGTCAGGCAGCCTGGTGTGGACTGCCTCAGGGTCCGAGGGGGCAGAGCGCCCAGGAGTTGCTGCATGGGCCAGGCCACATGCTCTCTGCAAGGTGGGCAAGCCAGTGGGCAGTGAGGGGGCACTTGGGCCCAACCAAGGGGCTGGCAGGTCAGTGTGTGCCTTGGGAGGCTGGCTACCCTTCCCACACTCAGAAGACATCCATGTGCCGAGAGAGCGGGGCAAGGAGGAGACCCACCTGTCAAGAGGCAGGGCATGGTGGGCGTCCTGTCTACTCAGGGTCAGCAACCTGAGCCCTGGGCAAAAGCCTGCCCCTGTCTCTAGATGAAGCCTACTGAGACAGAGCTCCTAAACCTCCTGGCTGAGGACCTGCCTTGGGCCAGCATGGCTTGGCCGAATCATGAGCGTACTTCCCTGGCCTTCAGTCCCACACACTGCCCCCTCTGTAGGACCAGCCACCTCTCTCCGCCTGATGGTTTTCCTCTTGATGTGGTTTGCCTATTTCTAGGCAGGCAAGAGGCCGAGCTGCCAAGGGGACCTAGGTAGCTCCAGGCTAGCTGTGGGACATTCCTGTGGAACATTGTCTACTTACTGCCATGCCACCTGTGGCCAGTTTCTCCACAAAAAGGCAGGGATGAGAAGGCTCCAGAGAAGCAGAGCATTCACTTCCTGACCTCTGCAGAGAACACCTGTGACCCCAACCCCCTCCCGCAAGGAAGCCCTGTGTGGCCACTGGTGGTTCTTGTGGGGTTCTCAGCAATGGCCAATGCCTCCGTCACACCTCAGCTTCAAACACGCCAGCCACAAAGCAGGGCAGACAGGTTACCTGGCTGGAAGCACACGCGAACAGGAGCCAACTGCAGAGTGCAGACTCTAGCAGTAGCCACTCCTCCCAAGTGGGTCACAGTGACCTTCTTTTGTTCCTATTTCCCCTCCAAACATCATGCACAAGCCGTGCTCAGGACGCTACCTGAGAGCCGCTGCCATGCCCACTTGTCTGGGTGTCAGGCTGGGATGTGGAGGGCCTGGGTAGGAGACGCTGCCTGTGGGGGAAAGACACAAGGTGCTGGAGGGCGGTGCTGCAGGCTGCCTCCTGGGTGGGCAGGCTTTGTGCCTTGCCAGGGAGCCGGGGTGCATCAGGTCCCTGGAGGCCAGGCTTCTCCAGCTGTTGTGAGGCTGATGACAGGCAGCACCACACACACCCTTCCTGCCCGCCCCCACCCTGAGTGTGCAGCAGCCGGAGTTCCTCCTGACCACAGAAGCAGCAAGTGAAGCTTGTGTGCCTGGGACCCTGTGCTCGTAAGCCCGAGGGAGTCGTGCCTGCCTTCTGCTCCCCTGGAAGTGGGCGAGGGGAACCCGGCAACTCTCCCTCCATGGGGTGCCTGAGCCTCGGGACACCCTGAGCATGGTGGCCCTGTGTGCTGCAGAGTGGACAGAGGATGCTGGGCCATGGGGCTCGAGACAGCTCTGCACTGGGACGGCTTTATCTCTGTTCCCGGGACCCTGAGGCAGCATGGTGACGCTCCCTCAGAAGACCCTGCAGAACAGCCAGGGACCAGGAAGCCAGGACCCTGGTGGGCTGTACCCACCCTTCCACTCTCATGTGGCAGGGCCTGGCTGGTCCGCAGGGCCTGCCCCTCCTGGGAGAGCCTGCTCTGACTCAGGAACTGCTTACCTGTGGGCTCCCCTCTCGTGGAAGCCAGCCTGTCCACATTCCCCAGCCCTGACCACTCCGGGCCATTTATCGGACATCCAAGGGCAGCCCACACCCTGGAGCTGCTCAGTCATCAAACCTGCCAATCCCAGCGGTTGGCCTGTTCTGTCTGCCCCACTCGGTCCCTCTCCAAGGAACCACAGAGAAAGCCAATTGACAGCCACTGTCCCTCATGGCAGCTGACCCCCCTTGATCTGCTGGTCTCACTACCATGATTAAAATGGATCCCAGGTACACTTCAACCACACATAATAACAATGGCAGGTAACTGCATGCCACACAACTGCACTGGTTAGCAGGGACCCTGCTGAGATAACTCATCCACACAGGCCCAAGTGGACCACCGCCCTGGGTCACGGGGCCTTTGGACTGAGGAGCAGGCCCATCTCTGTGTATCTCAGAGACAGCAGCCCCCAGACCAGGGGAGGGCACCAGCAGACCCCTCTAGACACACCCCAGAGGACAGCACAGACGGCACGGCCAGGAGCTGTGAAGGAAGCTGGCGGCTGGCGTGTCACCACGTACCCAGGGCACAGCAAGGTCAGGGCAGCAGGATGGGGTGAGCCTCCCCGGCCTGAGGGGCATGCTGGGAGATCAGGGTAACCAAGACACCCTCAAGTGAGGT
This sequence comes from Ictidomys tridecemlineatus, assembly GCF_052094955.1. Taxonomy (NCBI): domain Eukaryota; kingdom Metazoa; phylum Chordata; class Mammalia; order Rodentia; family Sciuridae; genus Ictidomys; species Ictidomys tridecemlineatus. Next base: position 576,099 of record NC_135485.1, read on the forward strand.
ATGGGAAGCACTGTCGCAGGCAGTCAGAAGAGGTGTGTTGGGGAGCTGAAGCAAGAAGCACTAGTGTTCCCAGAGGCAGGTTTGGCTGCTGCTCCCAGAGCAAGCCTCTGCCATCTTGGGCAGGACCAAGTACTGCACTCGGAGTCCCCAGAGCAGTGCTCAGGGCTTGGCATCACAATGGGACACTGGATAGACGCGCCTGGCAGCCTGTGGTCATCTGGAGACGGGAGAGTGTGCACATCCAGTTAGCCAATCCATTCGCTAGGCATTTGCTGGGGTGGGGCTACTGGTGTGTTACAGTAGGAACCAGCAACCTATCTAGAAAACCAAGTGTGAAACTGGAAAGAAACTGTAAAGCAATCAATTTGGGGTTCAACTGCATTTGGGGTTCAACTAAAGGCAGATGACAGATGGAAAAGCAGTTATTCCTGAAAGCTTCCTACAGTTTTGGGTGAGCAGGGGGGCTGTGGAGAGGACAGCAGGCCTGGGCAGGGTGCCAGAGGCCGTGGGCTCAAGGCAGGAGGAAGCACTTCTGTGGGACATGGCCTTAGCTGAGGAGGGCACGGCCAGCCTGGGAAATCTGAAGATCAGAGGAGATGCTCCCCACGCCACAGTGGTGGGCAGGGCCAGCAGATGTGAACTGGGTCTCCATCCCCACATCTCATCAGGTGCAGCCTTAGGGACACAGCTGCTGAAGCAAGTCTCAGACAAGCCCCTCCTGGCCCCTAACTTCTAAGGCAGGGGAAACCAGGAGGACACAGGACCATGGCAGGTCCATGTCTGCGGCTCAGTGCAGAGCAAGTGCATGGCCCTCACACTCCTGGGTGCAGGGCCTGTGTCAAGCCATCATCTCAACAGGTGCAGAGAAAACATCTGGGAGATCAAGGACCACCCTTGTACAGGCATCTCCAAGAAACCCAACGTCATACTTCAATGCTGAAAATGGGAAATTTCTCTCCTAAGGCCAGCAACAGGACAGGCAAGAACTGTTTCTCTTACCATTGTTTTGTTTGTTTGTTTAGTAGGAGGTGGGTCCTCACTCAGTTGCCCAGGCTGGCCTTGCACTTGTGACCCTCCTGCCTCAGCTCCAAGGAGCTGGGGTCACAGGCATACCCATTATGCCTGGACTTGCTCTTGCCACTTTTATTTAACATTGCACTGGAGGTTGTTGCTGAGTATTTAGGCAAGAAAAAAAATTATTCGGGTTAAAAAGGAAGAAATAAACCAATTTATACTTGTGAATAACATGTCATAGTATATAGGAAATCCTAGGGAGTCCACAGAAAGTCCCTAGATAACAAATGAGCTCAGCAAATTTGTAGGACACAAGATAAATCTACAAAAGTCAGTTGTACTTCCACACACCAGCAATGAAAATCTGAAAAATGAAACTGAAAAAACAATTCCATTTACAATAGTTTTAAAAAGAATAAAATAGGGTTGGGGTTGCAGCTCAATGGTAGAGCACTTGCTTACCATGTGTGAGGCACTGGGTTTGATCCTCAGCATCATATAAAAATAAATAAAATAAAAGTATTGTGTCCATCAACAACAACAACAAAAGAAATACTCAGGAATAGTTCTTAACCAAATAAATGTCAGTTTTCTTCACTGAAAACTACAAAACATAGCTAAAATTAAAGGACCCCAAAAGGGGAGGACAGCCAATGTTCATGGACCGGAAGACCTAATATCTTAGGATGGCAATACTCTTAAAGTTCGTGTTCAGAGTCCATAAATCTCTCACCCAGACACCCACCCCTTCTTAGCAGAAACGAATAGGCTGATCCTAAAACTCACAAGGAAGTGCAAGGAACTCAGAATAGCCAGAGCAATCTTGAAAAAGAACACTATTTCAAAAAATTATGACAAAGTTATAGTAAGCAAAAGACCAAATTAAATGATGATAAACTAAACAAAGAGCACCCACAAACATTAAAGCAGTAAGAGGAAAGCAAGTCATCATGCACAGGAGTGCAACTGAGTGGTGGCCGGCCCCTCTTCAGAAGGAGCAGAAGTGGAGGTGATGCTCACAAAGCACCTCACACAGCTGCCACTTGGTCCACTCAGTGAAAGCATCCTCAAGGTGGAGACAAATGGAAGCTATTCCAAGATGAACAGAAACTGAAAGACCTAATGCTAGCCAGTCTTACTTATGAGAAATGAAAAAGTGCTTCAGCCAAATCTGCAGGACGCAAGGTAGAACCTCAGAAGTGGCAGATGTGCTGCAGATGTGAGGCATGCATGTGTGTGTGTGTATGTATTTGCATGTGTTTCCAAAGTTTTAAGGAATGTAAGTTTGTTTAATTAGAGAATAATTGCAGCACTGCCCTGTTGAGCTTGGAACACATAAATCACACACACACATGCACATACATGTCTTAGGAAGGAGGGAAGAGGAAGCGGGTGATGCTGCGCTGGAGCACCCCGCTGCTCCACCTGAGTTAGCCCAGCATTGACCTTGCACATACTGTGGTAAATTTAAGATGCATGATACAATCCCTGGGAAAGTCACCAAGAAAGTAATACAATCCACAGTTAAAACAGCAGAGGAGGAATTAAAATGTGCACTTGTCTGCCTGGGCGGCATGACAGAACAGCAAGCCTGGGTGCTTCAACAACCATGATTTGTTTTTCACAGTTCTAGAGACTAGGAAGTCCAAGATGAAGATGATGGATGATTTGGTTTCAGGTGGCTAAAACTGTCTGGTTCACAGCCTTTTCTGCTCTCAGGTGAGGTTGTTTTTCTGAGCTGGGGGTCAACTTCAGGGCCTCATGTGAAATGAAAAAGTGCTTCAGCCAAATCTGGAGGACAGAAGGTGAACCTCAGAAGTGGCAGATGTGTTGCAGACATGCTAGGCGAGCACTTCACTGAGCCACACCACCACCGCCTTAGCCCCTTGAGTGCTTGTAAACAGAGTGAGCTGTCTGGTGAGCACTTCAGTGCACCATCCAGGGCCTGAAGCTCCTTCACTCCCTGGTGCAGCATCTCCACCACTGTCTCCAGGACTTTTCCTCTTGCAAAGCTGAAACTCCATCCCCATAAGGACTGACTCTCTCATTTTGCTGAGCCCCTCATGCCCACCACTCTGTGCACTCTGTCCTGTGACTGCTCCTGCACTCAGCACGGTGCCCTTGGAGTCCATCCACACAGGAGCATGCATCAGAACTGGCTTCCTCTTAAGGCTGGGTGGTACTCCACCCTATGCAATGCCAAGTCTGTTCATCCATCTTCTGAAGACGGACACACAGGCTGCTTCCAGGCATTAGGCTGTGCCTACTGTGCTGGAAACCTGAGTGGGCGGCATCTCAGCAAGACCCAGGCACAGGAGTGGACGCAGCCACCACAAGTACGTGGAGTTCCATTCTGTGGCATCACCTCATCTTCCGGCCAGCGTGGACAAGTGCCCGGCTTCTCTCCACACCTTCACCAGCACTTGATACACGTGTTTCTGAAACAGCAGTCCAGGAGGCAGGAGGTCTCTCTCACTACAATTTGGTTTGCATTCCCTGCGAGTCAGCGATGGGCATCTTATGTGCTACTGGCTGTCTGTATTTCTTATTAGCCACTAAGTCCTTTGCTCACTTTTGAACATTTTTGTTGCTGTTGTCCTTTATATATTCTGGGTCTTAATCTCTTACTAACTATGATGTACAAATATTTTCTCCCATTTTGTGGGTTGCCTTTTTAAAAAAAATCTATTTTTAGTTGTTGATAGACCTTTATTTTATTTATTCATATTCGGTGCTGAGAACAGAACCCAGGGCCTCACACATGCCAGGCAAATGCTCCATCACTGAGCCCCAATCCCAGCCCTGAGGGTTGCCTTTTTAACTCTATTAATAGTGAATTCTGTTGCACAAAAGTTTTAGATTTCCACGAGGTCCCATCTGCCTACTTGCTCTTTTTGTCATCTGTGCCTTTGATGCCACATCCAAGAGGTCATTGCCAAGTCTAAGTGTCATGAAGCTTTTGTCCTGTTTTCTTCTAAGAGTTTTATGGTTGGGGGTGTTTGGCCCATTTTGAGTTAATTTCTTGTATAATGCTAGATAAGGGTCAAACTTAGCTTATTCATTATTCTGCACATAGTGATATCCAGTTTCCCAGCACTGATGGTTGAAAAGATTTCTTATCCTATTGAAAAGTGTCTTTTCTTTTTAAATTTTTTTAATATTATTTTTCAGTTATAGTTGGACACAACACCTTTATTTCACTTGTTTATTTTTTTTTATGTGGTGCTGAGGATGGAACCCGGGGTCTCACATGTGCGAGGTGAGCGCTCTACCGCTGAGCCACAATCCCAGCCCCCCAAAAGTGTCTTTTCTTATACAAACATTGATCCTACTAAATTGGGGTCAACTTTTATGACCTCATTTTATCTTAATAATCTCCTATAGGTCCCATCTCCAAAGATAGCCACATTGAGGGTTAGAGCTTTAAAATATTAATTTTGGGGGAATATTATTGAGTCCACAACAAAATGGTACTCTAAAAATATCTGATGCAAATAAGGGCAGTAAGGATACACAAATAAAATCTGTCTTATGTAACACACCTTGCAAGACCACAGGCATGGGTCAAACCATGTTAATAGTTACATTAAATATCTAAATAGTTACATTAAATAGTAGTCCCAACCACTTAATCAGAGGGCACAGATTAAAAGAACGGATCAAAAAACAAGACCAGAGCACACAAAGAAGTGCACACCTGTCATCCCAGTGGCTTGGGAGGCTGAGGCAGAAGGATCACAGGTTCAAGGCCAACCTTGGCAACCTACCAAGGCCCTATCTCAAGATCAAATTTAAAGAAAGGGTTGAGTATGTAGCTCAGGGATGGAGCACTCACTTAATATGTGTAAGACCAATGGGTTCAATCCCCAGTACCACCAAAACAAGACACGAGGAACCAGGATTATCACTGCCGCAACCTACCAGAGCACTCCTTGGATGCAAGGGTACAAAGAAGCTGAAATCAGGGCTGGGGATGTGGCTCAAGCGGTAGCTCGCTCGCCTGGCATGCGTGCGACCCGGGTTCAATCCTCAGCACCACGTACAAACAAAGATGTTGTGTCCGCCGAGAACTAAAAAATAAATATTAAAAATTCTCTCTCTCTCTCTCTCTCTCCTCTCTCACTCTCTTAAAAAAAAAAAGAAGCTGAAATCTGAAGCATAGGTGAGGCTGACTGTGTGGTTTGGATCTGCAGTGTCTCTGAAAGGCTCACATGTTGAAGGCAGCAGTCAGAGGTGGGGATCTCGGGGACTCTGACCTCAGGTGGATGAACCCATTGATGGTGTTACAAGAGGCGGTGGAGACTGGGGGGAGGAAGGTTGGAGGAGGCAGGTCCCTGGGGTATCTCATCCTGGACCCTTCTGCCCCTCTCTCTCTGCCCTACCACGTGCTCCCCACATGATGCTTTGCTTCACCATAGGCCCAAGAACACAGGACTCAGCTGTCTGTGAAACTAGGAGCCAAGGAACCTCTTTCCTCCTCTAAGTTGATTTTGTCAACTTTTCTGTCACAACGACAAAAACTAGCACAATAACCATGCAAACTACCACCAATCTAAAAATTAAATGAAGAAAACTCCAGAATAAGAAACACTTAGATATGAATTTATCAGTACAGTAAAAGACACTGTACTCTGAAAACTACAAAAAGGTTCTTGAGATAAAATAAAGTAGATGGAGAGACAGATACAGCATGTCTACAGACTGAATTACTCAAAATTCTTTAAGATGGCAATTGTCCCCAAACTGATGGACAGACTGAATAAAATTCCTATCAAAATATTGGCAGGCTTTGTACAATTTGAAAAAAGAATCCTAAAAATTATATGGAAATGCAAAGGACTTAGAATAGCCAAAAATTACTTTGATAAGGTAATAACAGAGTTAGGAAGACTTACACCATCTGATTTCAAAACTTACTGTAAAACAAAAATAATCAAGATCACCTGGTGTTCATGAGAAGCAGACATCATTGCTCAACAGAACGTAGTCCAAAAGTGTTTTAGTCAGCTTTTTCATTGCTGTGACTAAGGGACCCAACCAGCACCACTGTATGGGGAGGAAAAGTTTACTTGAGGGCTCATGGTTTCAGAGATCTCAGTCCATAGAAGGCAGAACATCATGGAGGAAGAGTGTGGCAGAGGGAAGCAGTTCACATGGTGATCAGAAAGCAGACAGAGATACTCCACACTCCATAGCCATACCCCAATGCCCACCTCCTCCAGGCACACCCCACCTGCCTCCAGCCAATCAGGGATTAATTAAATGATTAGGTTAAATCTAGAACCCAATCATTTCTCCTCCAAACCTTCTTGCATTGTCTCAAACGTGAGCTTTTGGGAGACACCTCACATCCAAACCATAACAGGAAGGAAGTTCTCAGAACTATGATCCAGATTGCTTCCTGTGAATAGAGTTGACTTTTGCATGTTGACCTTGAAGCCTGCGACCTAACCACCTCCATGAATTCTAACAGTGCCCACAGAGAGTCCTCCTAACATTCTGTTTATAATACACTGTCAACAGCCACCTGTCTTTACCTCCATGACTCCCTCCCTCCCTCCCTGCTTCAGGCTGGCCTTGAACTTGCAGCCTGCTCAGCCTGGGCCCGGGGCTGCAGCAGGCACAGCCCGTGCGCACGCTTGCCATTTCTTTCTTTGCCTCACTGCACTCCCTGGAACCTCTGGACCAGTCCTTGATTCATTCCTGATCTCGGAGGAAAAACAGTCATTCCTCTGCGGTGAGGCAGAGAACCATGGCAGAAGACTGGCAGAGGGAAGCAGCTCACATGATGGCCGGGAAGCAGACTCTACTCACCAGACTCAAAGCACATACCCCACAGCCATGCCCCACAGTCCTATTGGCATTCTACCAGCCACACCCTACCTGCTCAGGGATTAACTCACTGATTAGGTAAACCTATAACCCTATCATTTCTCCTTCAAACCCTGCCTGGTCTCACATGTGAGCTTTCTGGGGACACCACATCTGAATCACAGCAATGATGTTCTCTCCAAAGGACTTGTGTCGCTCTAACCCAATGACCTTGCTGGTTACCACCACAAGCTTCTCTCTGGGCTTGTCTCTGTTTGATTCCTGCAGCTTTCCTTGGCAGACAGTCAATGGTATGGGGGTCTCTGAACCGTGGGGGTCTGCACTGCAGCACTGGCTTCCTTTCCACGTCTCCACACATCACCCTCTCAGGGCAGCCCCGAGGGACTCTGACCCTGCTGCACTCTGCCTGGCCTCCAGGGCCTTGCTTTGAAAAATCTCGGTGGAAGCCTCCATGACCCCCTAATCCAGCATCCTATAGTCCTCCAGAATCAGGACCATATCATTGAAATCAGCGTCTGCCGCCATATCAAGCAGTAGCTAAGCCTCCTGGGACCCTGACTGCAGTGGCCTCTGAGTCCCTGGGCAGCTGAACACGGTAAAACAACTTCTTAAGCCTCCTGTGCAAGCAGAGTGCCCCAGTGGTCTCTTCTCAAAGGAGTTTTTACTTTTATAACCATGAGCCTGAGATGGACATGGTTTTACCAATTCCTGAGTTGCACTCAAACCATCCTTCTTATTATTTCTTTTTTTAAGTATTTATTTTTTAGTTGTAGTTGGACACAATATCTTCATTTTATTTATTTATTTTTAGGTGGTGCTGAAGATCAAACTCACGTATGGTAGGCGAGTGCTCTACCACTGAGCCCCAGCCCTGCTTCTTATCACTTCTATATAGAGTATTTAGCATTTCTTTAGTGGTTGTAATCTCTTTTAACAACCACAATTTTCTTAGTCCCAATTTTACTCCCACTGTCTGGCCAAACTTGAAGTTTTAAAAATCTTTGCTCTCTGCTTTCTGCTTCTGATAATCACAGTATACTTGGCTAAAAACCACCAGCAATGTTCATTCCACTGCCTGAATGCTGCGCTCCCTTGATATTTCCTCTGCCAGATTAATCACTCCATCACCTTTAAATTGAGCCTCACAGAAAGTCTCAGGGCAAAAGTAGAGAACTGCTTTGCCAGAACATAACACAAATGGCCTATAGTTGTACTCCAATGGAGTCCTCCTCCTCAGAAACTTCACGATCCCAGTCTTTACTGTTCACATTCCTACTGGCATTGAATCTGTGATCCTCCTGCCTCAGTCTCCTGAGTGGCTGGGATTGCAGGTGTGCATCACCGTGCCAGGCTGTATCTGGGAGAATCTGAGCGGATAAACTAACGAACTGAAGAAAACAGAAATCTGATTCCAGAGTGTAATGAATCAATAAAGCCTGACTTGGGAATTTGCAGTGGAATGTGGAGAAGAAATTATGGACACAGAAAAGTGCCGTGAGGCGGTCCTGGGAGCTGGTCCTGGGAACTAAGGTTGAGTGTGGTTGGAGGCCGAACAGGCATCACTGTCAGGGAGACTCTGAGTTCCACTCATTGTGGGCAGATGGAACTGCAGTGAAGTGACCAATAGATGGCAGTGTGGTCAGTGTCCCCAGGGAGGGGACAGGGCAACCTGCACACCCTGGTGTGAGTTACCAGGAAGAAGTGGCACATTCCTTCCAAAACAGCACATGAGGTCACAGGAGGAAACTCCAGACAGCCCAGGCTCCAGGTCATCTTCAGATTTTAAGGTTTATATTCTTTAAGGACAAGAAATAGAGAGCCCGGGGGAAAGTGTGGAGGATGATGGAAAGACACTCTGTTGAGGGCTCTGGCTGGAGGGAGAGCAGGGCCTTGTGGAGGCCAAGGCTAGGCCAGAGTGCTGGGTGCTCTGTTTTCTCCAGGGGCCTCAGGCATCAGGTTTGTGACATGCGAGATACCAGTGACAACAGGGACCAGCTCTGACAGAGGTTAGTGGTCAGGGAACCTGGAGGGGATGTGAGAATCGTTTATGATGTTTTTACAAAACTTCTGTGTGTCTGGAGTAGTTTCCAGTAAATGATTAAAGAAGCAAGGTGGATTCTCATCTTATAGTATGCTTCCAGACAGAGGCCTAAAAATCTGGACAAGGGTAAACATTGAAAACTCAAAGAATCCTGCTACGCAAAAGACAATGTCAAGGGAGTAAACAGACAAGCCACAGACAGGAGAAGATATTCGCAAAAGACACATCTGATAAAGGACTGTTACCCGAAACATACACAGAATTCCTTAATAAAAAACAAACAGCCCGATCAAAAAATGGCCAAAGACCTGACACATGTCAACAAAGTTGTCCAGATGGTAAATGTCAACGAGAAGATGCTCACTGTGAAACGCCAACCGCCATGGCAGGACTCCAGGAATCACCTATCAACGCGGAGGCCAGCTCAGGCTGCAGAGCGGCACTGCTGGTGGAGGGCACCTGGGCAACCTGCAGCACAGCAGTTTCTTTCAGAACCAGCGTGCTCTCCAGCAAGGCCCAGCAGCAGCCATCCTACTTGGTGTCGACCATAGGAGTTGAACACTGGCAGCACATTACTGCAGCAGTATACGTAGTGCCTCAGACTGGGAAGCAGCTGGGACGGCTGCAGGGTATCCCCACAGGCAAATACGATGCAAGCCTAGAAAGAAAAGAGCATCAAGCCTCTGAACAAGAGGCGCAGCACTCAAGAGCACAGACTAAGCCAAAGAGGACAAATGAAAGGCCACACTCAACTCCAGCTGCAGGCCACACTGGACAAAGTAAAACTGGGGACAGTAAAAAGACCAGGAGAGACGAGGGGCAGCAGGGCATAGAGGGCTGCTGCCACAGTGGGGACATGTGTCATTACAGCCCTGTCCAGACCACAGCAGAGAGAGTCCCAGCTGGGGGCTCCCATCCAGGCTGGCTCTGCTCTCACAGCACTCTGGTGGCATGCTGTGTGCTGCGGCCACAGGCAGATGGCAGCCCTCTACCTTTAGCTTAAAACCACTATAAAAAGTAGTCTTTAAAAAGCCAACTAGGAGAATGATTTAGCTATGCACTTGACCACCTTATTAAATGAAAAGGGCAACAAATTTGAGTACACAAAAATGTTAAGTTTCTAAAACCCAAAAGTCAAATACAGAATTGCAAAGCAAATTGGGCAAAAAAGGTCAATATCATTCATATCAAGGATTTCATATTCATAACATTCAAAACATGAAAACAGATAATTCAGAGAAAAAAACGAGAGGTGAATAATACCAAGACACTCAGAACCATCAACACTCAGGGAAATGAACATCAAAATAATGTTTTTCTCTCTCAGGTTGGCACAGAAGAAACAAGGGCATCAGGTATGTCTGAGGGCACCTGGGCGGTGCTCAGCCTGGAGCAGTGGCGGCCATGGGGGTAGCCCTTGTATGACTTCTCAGGACATCACCGTGCATCCAGAGGCTTATGTGCTAAGCAGGATTCTGTGAAGACAAGGGTCTGTGCCCCAACATGGCCAGGCCCTGGCAGCACCACACCACGATGAGTCAGCCACTACCGCCCCTGGGAGGCATAGTGAGAAGTGGCACAGTGGGGGTGGCAGCCTGCACAGGAGGCCAGGGACTGTGCAGAGCCCACTAGGGCCTGGAGGCTCACAGTCCTCACCAGCAGGGAAACGGAGCAGACACAAAGCCACTCCCTGCGAGCAACCTGGCATCACAACTTCCAAGTGAGGCCAGCAGGGACAGAGTGCCACAGGACCAGCATCTTCCAAGGCAGCCCAAGAGCTTCTCCCACGGGGCTCTGGGGCCACTCCCTGCACCTGTGCAGCCTTCTGCTCTCTCTGCCAGGACAGCCCTCACCTGGGGACCTTCTCACGACTCTGCCAACATGGGGCTTTGGAGGAGCGGTTTAGTTGGTGTGTGGACTTGGAACTTTCACTTACCCATGCGTCCATCCTGAGGTGGACTGATCAAAGAGATTCTTGTGGGACCAGCTGCTACTTCAGGCTAAGTATGAAAAAAAAAACAACTATTAAAATTCCAAATGCCACTTGTGAGGTTTAGAATCTGCTGACGAGGAACCTGTTCCCTGGAGCTCTGCCTCCTCAGTCCTTCCAGGACAGGTTCCTGTCTGACGTTGCTGGGCTTTTGCCTCTGGCCCTGGCCCAGGCTGGCAAGGGGCGAGGGATTCCCAGCTCCACTCTCTCTGTGTCACCGGGGCCAGAGGTGGTGAGTGGAAGCAGGACTACACTCCGTGAGGAAGCGTTTCAGGAGAGACAAAGTCAACAAGTCCTGACAATGCTAGGGACTTATTTTGGGAGGAGCCTCCTATGCTGAACCCTGCTCAGTGCCCCCTGTCCCCCTGTGGCAACATGAGCCAAGCGCTTCAGCTTCCCTGCTTGACCTTCGCGACTGCCCAGGTCACACAGCTGTGACTGAGACCCTTCACGCTTGGTGTGACCCAGATGCCAGTCCTAGGCACCTGGTCTTGGCACATCTTACAAGAGCCCAGGCCAGAGACAAAATGCCAGAAACAATAAGGGTGCACATCAGCATCTGAGCAGGCCATGCCCTGGGGCCACCCTCCACACTCCCTCAGTGTGTCCGCCACCCTGGGCACTAGAACCTCTCTGAATCCTTTTGCTTCAACTGTTACCAGGCTGTCTCCCAGACAGGGCTCAAGAGCTGATCCACAAGTAAGACCTCTTTCTCGCTAGGTGCAAGATGAGGAAAAACGACTCACCCACCCTAGTCTTAGCTTTTCTCTGTGAAGTTTCAAATTGTACGGCCTGTACGTGCCTGGCTGTGACCTGTGGAGGGCAGAAGGTAAGGCGCAGGAACTAGAGGGGCCATCTGAGTAGCACCTGAGTGCTGCTGGATATGAGCTGTGGCTCTTTGCCTCACTCCCCATCGCATGCCCAGGCCTGCTGGAGATGCCTTGGTACACAGTGAACCACAGGTACCTGGACACTTGGACCCACTGAGTGGCCACAGTTGGGGAGCCCACAGAGAAGGGAAGGACTGGCTGCAGCACTCAAGGATGACTCCCAGTGGAGCAGTGAAAGGAACCCAATTCAAAGAGGAGGTGGTGTCAGGGCTTCTTCAGCAAACCATGTTAAAGTCAGCTGGCAGATAGGTGTAGCAATGCTGGAATGAGGGCGGGCGCTCCTGACAAGTGAGAGGGAGGGTCCAGAGCTGCCCCATGAGGCCAGAGCATGTCTGCCATGTCCACAGTATGCAGGCTGCAGCTGCAGTTCAGGGAGAGAAGCTACCAATACCCCATGTTTTGGTCTTGTTGGGCGTGGACGAGGTCACCAACTCCCAGTAAATGGGGAGAAGATGCAGGTGGGAGTAGAGACAGGGTAGGGAACATGCCAGGGGCCATCCAGTGGACAAGTGGACTGCTGAGCAGGCCAGAGGCCAATGACATCCCCATCCGCTGCCCAAGTCAGGGCTCAAGTAGGGTGGCTGGTCCCTCCAGGGCGGGGTCACCCCTGAGCCAGTGGAGAGGTCATGGGGACGCAGGCAACTCTGGTGGCTTGGAAGTACCTGGATCACAGCATCTGTAGGGTAGGGCCAGGGAAGATGGTGCCAGGAGGCCCAGATGTCTGGGGTATCTCTGGGAACTGCCATCCTGGTCTGGGCACTGGCTCTGCTTTCAGCTGCAGCAGTCTCAGCTGTCACTAGAACCCAGCCAGAGCATGTTCCTACTGCCTGTTGGCAGCCAGGCCAAGGCAGAGTGAAGGACCAGATCCCTCCGAATGGTTCTGGGAAAGAGAGCTGAGAGCCCAGGGAGGGGTCCCACATTGGGGAAACCTTCTGGGGAGCAGGTCTTCGAGATGGAGGCCTCTCTATAGGAAGCTAGGCATCCCCAGGAAACACGAGACAACTCAACCCATCCAGAGCACAAACAGGTGGCCCAGCAGACCAGCATCCCCCCAGCCTGCGTGCCCACCTCAGTACCAGCTTCCTGCAGTGCCCACTTGGCCCTATCAAGCACCTAAGAGTCTTGACTCATGGGTGATCCAGCAGACTGACCTCTCTCCCTGTTCCTAGCGTGCTTGGAGCAGGTCTCTGCTGGGCACTCCTGAGGCCAGAGAGCAGGGGAAGCCCCTCCGGCTGGAGCTTCCTGTCCACGGCCTCAGGGGCTCTCGGCCTCTGCGGGGCTCGGCTCCCCACACCCGACTTGCTCTTTGGGGTCCTCCATGTCAGAGTCCCCATTCTACTGCCTCCCCTCACTGATGGGTAGATGAGGCATGTGAGGAGTGTCTGCTTTATATCTGGAAGATGTATTTTATTTCACGGTCACTACCACTGCTGACTGCACGGGAGGAAGTCCTGTGCTCATTAAGGTGAGGCCTGGATGCAGAAGTCACCTGGCCGCCTCCGCCCCTGGAGAGAGGCATGACTGTGATGAGGGCAGTGAGAAAGACCTGGCTTCAGGCAGCACTCGAGGGCTCTGCAGAGCCTGCTGCAGCAGGGCTCCCAGAAGTACCTTGCCTGTACCCACTACGGGAGAGCACCCACTGCACCCAGAAACCTCCACACACCCCTCCAGCGCCACAGGGGACTTCAAGGGAGAAAAACTGGTCTTAGATGTTTTCCTTGAAACTTCGTATCTTGCTGGCAAGCCATGGCCCACGTCTGGTTTACGTTGACAAAGCCTTTTAGGGATGGCCGTGCCCATTCATTTGCACATGGCCTGTGGCTACTGGGGTGCCAGTGGCAGAGCCGAGAAGCTGCAACAGACTGCAAAGCCCTTCACTTTCACCATCTGGTCCTCTCTAGTAAACATCTGCCAATATCTGGCTGGGCACCTGGCTCTGGAGTTCCATTCACTGTGTCTTGGCCCTTCAGCCACCCTGTGACACCTGGTGACATGCTGCTCAATGGAGCCTGTCAGTCTTCAGTGTCCAGCCTGGACTAATTTCCTGGTCTTGAGGAAAACCGGAAGCTGACCCAACAGGAGAAAACCCTTCATTACTCTGTGGGTCTAGGAAGCCTTGGGCATGGGGTCAACTCTGAAGCAGGCACAGATGGAAGCAAGCGTCTAGTCTCTGAGGAGCCAAGGTGTGCTGAGGCAGGTGGGCTGCAGATGCCTAGAGCACATGGGGTGCACCACAGGAAGCAGGCATGGACAGAACTGCAGGAGGTGAGCTGGGCAGGGAGGGGCAGCTGTCACCCACACTAACTGCAGAGGAACTGAGGTCTCTCCTCCTCAGAGCTGCAGGCGGCTCCGCGTGCCCTGCTAAGCGAAGGCTCCCCTTACTGGAATCCAGGCTCCTCCACAGCAGGTCCAGGTGAGTCCCTTGGAAGTGGCGTGATTTCCCACCAACAAGCCCCCAGGACTGTCACACCCACAGAGTGTGTAGGACGCTGCCTGCTGATAAGCAGCACCCCAAAGGGCTCAGGAAGCTGCCCATGCTAACAAGCACACATCAGAGTGGCACCCTCCCTGTCCCCAGCCCACGGTGTCCTGCCTTCGACCTTCGACCTGACTGCCCCACCAGCTCTAGTGCCCTCTTCCACCTCCTCTGAACTGCCTAGTGCCTGGCTGACTTGGCTGGCTGCACAGGAGACCCAGTTCTGCCTGAGGGGCAGTGCCGCCCACCTGGCATCTCCCCTTCGGTTCCTGTCCAACCAGCAGCCGTGTCGGTTTCTCAGTCCTCAGATTTCTGACCTGCTTCCCTTCCGGGCCAACAGGGTTCGCTTTTCTCCAGCAGTGTGAAACGGGTGAAGCCCCAGCCCCTGCGGCTGCCCCCTCGGTGACCACAGGCCTGGCCATTCAGACAAGATGCATTCTCAAGTCTTTCAGGACCCAGTTCCCTCACCCCGCCTCCCGGGGGCCAGCAAATAGCAACAATCTGACAGAAGTCAGGCTACTGTTCAAAGCATGGCCAATTCACAAGTACCGAGGACAAGGGAAGACAGGAGCACGTGGGCTTGGGACAGGAGAGACAAGGTGGCCTGCTGGACTTACTTTTCTCATTGGGGAAGGAGAAAGGTCAACTTCCATCGACTCCACTCTGTTAAACAGTGAAATGCATTAGTGGAGCCCAGGACTTATCTATAATTTAAAAGACACCAGTTTAAGCACACTTGCATGTACAGACCCCGTGAGTAGGTCTGACCCTTCCGCCCATGATGCCTCGATCCCACTACCCCTTGCACTCCCTCTAGCTGCCCACTGTCTGTAAAATCGGTGCAGCCTCTCCAGGACACAGGGACCTTGGCAGGTTCTTCTCTGCTCCTGCTCCTGGCTGCCCACCTCTTAGCTCTCCCAACTCTTCCTGGACCTGCAGGACTGGTCCACCACCTACTGCCTGGCCCATTTCCCAGCATTAGAGCCCAGTATGTGCTCATCTTTCACCAGGAGAAAGGTGGACAGGAAACATGACTTGGATTTGTTTTGGGGCTGGCCCTCCCCTAGCCTGGCCATCTGGCAGCCAGTGACTCCAGAGCAAAAAGACCAACTCTTTTCTGACAGCCTCAGTGGGAATCCAGGGGTGACTCCCATTGGTCCGGCCTGGGTAGAAATTCTCCTAACCTCACTTTGCTCTGGCATGTATTCTGAACACAAGTTTAACTTTCCCACACCATACGCAGAACTCTCTTCCTGGACAGTTCACGGTTCTCCACCTTCCCCAGCTCCAGGGTGCTGGTCCTAGATACCTGCTCTGCATGACTTGCTTGTGGTGACACCTTCCTATGGGACTATAAGGTACCAGCCTGCTGACTCTGCACCCCACATAGTCTGCATGGATATGCCACAGTGACCACCTCTCAGTCACAGTGTGACCTCCTGGAGCTTGTGCCTGCTTACTCTAGACCCACCAGCTATAACTCCCACAAGAGACCTGTCTGGACAGTGCCCTGACCCCCATAAAGGCCTGGCCATGGGTGCCTCCCTCTGTGCCTTCATTTCTGCCTCCTGGAGCCCAAGGATGGAGGCCTGCCATCCTGACTTACTGTGTCCTCCCTGACCAGGATCTGTAAGTAAAACCTTTGTTCTTGTCTCCTATAGTGATAGTGCACCCATGGAAGAATGGGGGGCAGCCCCAGGCTAGGTTTTCCCTAAGACACCAGGGGGGGCACAGTTCAATTCCTGGTGCTAGATGAATGGTCAGGCAGGCATAAATGGAGCATGGATCAGCCAAGTGTCACAAAGGTGTCTGCCAGTATAAACAAATTCTCCTGGAAGGACCCTGATCAAGGTCAGAGGATAGTCAGCGCCTTCATTTCCAGGGGGGCCCAGAGTCTGCCTGCTTTCACACCACCCCACAGCCACACACCTGTCAGGGGCTGAGGAGTGAGGTGGCAGCAGCTGGCATCCACGTGGCTTTGCTGGAGGGGTGACAAACGCACTCAGGTTAGTGCGTGTTAGTGTGGTCGGCAGCATGCATTTTCTGACTGCCCCCGGCGTTATGTTACTCACTTGAAACGGAATTCTTTATTGTGCTGAAAGCCGTGTGCTGTGACGATCTCATACTGAACAGATGGAGAAAAGGTATTGAATTAAATGACAAAAATGCACTCCTACTAATTCAACCCAGCTAAGAGTATGAGAAGACTTTGAAACGGCACTTGGTGCTTGCAAAAGGGCTCAGGACAAATCTAACAGCTCCCACACACTGCTGGTCTGCCTGTGCGGCTGCCCCTATCCTGGAAGCAGGAGGAAATCAAGCTCCAGCCATGCATGTAACAGACTCCTACTGCTGCAACTGTGTGACGAACAGCCACTGGAAGGTAGGTGCCAATCATGATCATGACAGACGGCAGGAACCATGAACACACCAGGCTTCAGAGGCTAGTAGAAAAATGTGGGAAAGTTAATGGGTTGCTTTTTCTGGTCCAGCCAAGCCCTGGATTTCTGACAGGCACTGCCTGAGGCCCGACTCCTGGCCCTCCAGTTCAGGCCCACCGTGTGCTACACTTTCTACCCAGGCAGGCTGTGTACCCCAGGCTGACCTGTCTGCCCCCCAGAGCCTGGCGGATGTACTGGACATGTGTGTGATGTGCACCCTAGGCTGGCCTGTCTGCCCCCTGAGCCTGGCAGATGTCCTGAGCACGGGTTTCCACAGACAGAGGAGGTACACCCAGCGCAGACAAGAAGCACCATGGCCTAGGCACCCCACTCAATGTTCTGGACTGCCTGTGCCCACAACAAGTTCTGTTTGGGCCGAATGAGCCAGGACAGGCAATTGTGCAACAACAGTGACACAGCTTCTGCTCAAGGGTGGCCTCCCAGGGCCCTCCCAGGCATCTGTGCCCAACCCTTGCCAGACATGTAAGCTCATTCCCTGTGCCGCCCTGAAGCAAAGCTCAGGGCACAGACCTGATTCACAGGAGAATTGCTGAACCCCAGGACCGAAGAATGCACCAGGCACTCCCTGAACTGCTAAGTGAGCAAGCCCCTACCATCTGCCTCAGGAATTGCTGGGTGCCTGCTTTTTTTTGTTCCTTTTTATTCCACTTTCTTCTTTTTTGTCTCCCTATTTCTCCTCTAGCTTTTTCATGGATTTTCTTTTACCTTGACAGAAGTTTCTAGTAAATGAAATGCTCTCTCCTTGGCTCCCTCTTTCTCGGTCTCAGAGGTCAGAGGCGGCTGGCTGCCCACTGCTCCTAGGGAGGGCCTTACCTTTGCAGCTGCTCCACCTGCAGTGCAGACTTCCTGAGGGACTCTTCCAACTGAGAGATCTAGATACAATGAGAGGACTTCTGTTCTCAGCCAGACGCGCCAGCAACCCTGAGAAGAACCCATCTGGCGGCTGTTTAAGTAAGCATGACACCATCCACATTAGCTAGCAAGACTTGGGTCACCAGCACAGCTGAGCCAGGCGCAGGCTACAGACTCAGCAAAGCCCTGGACACCACTAGTGCTGAGGGAGTGGGAGACCAGGAGCACCCCCACTGTGGGGTTCCTCCTGGGGACTCAGCCCACGTTAGGTGTACCTTCTACACACAGGTTATTAAATGGCTCAGAAAGCAAAATGTCAAGATCTGGACCTGTCACTTGCCAAAATACAGAAAGAGACTTAATGATCAGGTCCCCTGGTCATGTCTGTGCAGGTGGCTGACAGCACCTGTCCTCTAGGTGTGCGAGAGGACTGAGAAGGTAAGTCCCCTGGTTATGTCTGTGTAGGTGGCTGACAGCACCTGTCCTCTGGGTGTGCAAGAGGACTGAGAAAGTAGGTCCCCTGGTTATGTCTGTGCAGGTGACTGACAGCACCTGTCCTCTAGGTGTGTGACAGGACTGAGAAGGTAAGTCCCCTGGTCATGTCTGTGCAGGTGGCTGACAGCACCTGTCCTCTGGGTGTGCAAGAGGACTGAGAAAGTAGGTCCCCTGGTTATGTCTGTGCAGGTGGCTGACAGCACCTGTCCTCTAGGTGTGTGACAGGACTGAGAAGGTAAGTCCCCTGGTCATGTCTGTGCAGGTGGCTGACAGCACCTGTCCTCTAGGTGTGCAAGAGGACCGAGAAGGTAAGTCCCAAGGTCATGTCTGTGCAGGTGGCTGACAGCACCTGTCCTCTAGGTGTGTGAGGACTGAGAAGGTAAGTCCCCTGGTCATGTCTGTGCAGGTGGCTGACAGCACCTGTCCTCTAGGTGTGTGAGGACTGAAGGTTAAGTCCCTTGGTCATGTCTGTGCAGGTGGCTGACAGCACCTGTCCTCTAGGTGTGTGACAGGACTGAGAAGGTAAGTCCCCTGGTCATGTCTGTGCAGGTGGCTGACAGCACCTGTCCTCTAGGTGTGACAGGACTGAGAAGGTAAGTCCTCTGGTCATGTCTGTGCAGGTGGCTGACAGCACCTGTCCTCTAGGTGTGTGAGGACTGAAGGTAAGTCCCTTGGTCATGTCTGTGCAGGTGGCTGACAGCACCTGTCCTCTAGGTGTGTGACAGGACTGAGAAGGTAAGTCCCCTGGTCATGTCTGTGCAGGTGGCTGACAGCACCTGTCCTCTAGGTGTGACAGGACTGAGAAGGTAAGTCCCCTGGTCATGTCTGTGCAGGTGGCTGACAGCACCTGTCCTCTAGGTGTGTGACAGGACTGAGAAGGTAAGTCCCCTGGTCATGTCTGTGCAGGTGGTGATGATCAGGAGGAGATAGCAACAATATTACGTTGCCTGATAGCTCATCTTCACGATCCTAGAAAACAAAATGAAATTTGAATCGAACATTAAAGGTGCTCCAGTGGCTACAGGTCATTTGATTTACCTTTGCTCTATAGAAGGCTAACAATCTCTTCCTGTGTTTTTCTTGAAATTCTGAAACCTGAGGAGACAACAAACTCACTATAGGTGCTGCTCAGGCTCACCCTACACTTCCCGAGGAAACACACGGCTGCAAAGGACTGTTAGTGTGGGGACCAACACACTCCGTCTTGCCCTTCCCCAGCAGACCCCCTTCTGTACCCACAGGCAGGTTCCATTTGGTAGGGAGGCTCCTGCCTGCTGCCATGGCCAGCTGCTATCCAGAATGGATGCTTGGCACAGATGTCCCTCCATAGGGAAGGCCAGCAGGAGGCCAAATGCAAACACAGATGAGCCTGTTCCCTGCCAAGGGCTGTGTCTCCCTGGTGATGTTCCTGTCGTCCTGATGTGGAAAGGCACAAGACCCCACTGACTGGACCTCAGCATGTCATCACTCTGACAAGGGGACTAGCTGGAGGGATGGCCTCCTGGCCAACCAGCATAGCCAGGGGACAACCTGAACTTGGTGCGTGGACTGGGTTGGGTGGGTAGAAGAGCAGGAGCAGAAGCCCAGGGAGCCTGGCAGGCTGTGAGCACGGAGCCTGTGGCTGTCTGGACTGGAGCCAACACTGCTGCTTCACAGGCTTCCGAGCACCCATGTGGGAGCTGAACAGTGCTCTGTGACACTGAAGAGTGAAGCTGTGACCTGCAAGCAAGGCTTCAGACCACGGGTCACACCTGACCCATGCACCTGCCACCATGTGCCTAAGTTCTACCACCATTTGGCGCACCTCCCCAGGGACCATGGCTGCCTGGGGGCTGAAGTGGGGTCAAGTTGGCTTCCTATAAATCTCTCATGTCACCAACCTCGACCATCTGCTGGTGACAACAGATACACTGGAGTGCTCGGCATCTTCCATGATCCTTAATTTGGTACAAAGAGGGAGCCAACAGATACTGCCCTGACACTGCGCCTGCGTCCTAGGGACAAGCTGTGCTGAGAGCCAACTCCAGGTCAGTGGGGTCAGCATCCTCCTCAAAGCCTCTGAGCTTAGGACTCAGGATCTAAGAGAGCCCATGGCTCTAGAAGACCAACTGCAGAAGATGACCAGGTGCTGCCCACCAAGAGTGGTGTGGAATCCTCGTGATGCTGCAGGCCATGACCCTGAGGGCCATCCGTGAGCACGCTGGGAGGTCTCCAGTTCTCTGGCGGAGGTGCCTACCTGTATCAAACTCACTCCTCACAGCCCAGCTCCTGCAGCTTGTCTCACGAAGCCACTCCAACCCTGCAGGGTGGGCCCCGCTCCTCTGGCTGCCCAGGCTCATGGGGCGGGGAGGGGGGGCTCCGTGGCAGACACACTGCCTGACTGTGGAGGGCCTACTGGTGTCACGTCCACACTGGCAAGACTTGACCACAGGGGATTTGCTTTTCCTATCTTCTCTGCCTCAGACTTGTTCAGGGAAGGCCAGATAGAGCCCTCCAGGTTCTAGTCCTGACTGGGGCCAGGTGGAGCTGGGAAGTCCTGGCAGCAGACTGAGGACCACACACAGCTGCCTGTCTCCCATCCATCCACAACAGGTCCTGCGCCTGCACAGGATGGGAGCTTCATGTGATGACCTAAACCACATAGTGCTGTTAGCTTTGGGGAACCCTTGGGGACCAAGTGTGTGGGCTCGGGGCAGCGGGCACTGGGGCAGAGGAATGCTGCTCCTGCTTTGTCATGGTTGTTTCCAGGAAAGGACTTGGGGAGGGCAAGGCCTCAGTGGCTGACCTGCCCTGTGTAAGGCACATGCTGGTGTGGCGACAGGACCACAGGGAGGGCGTCCCTGGGTCCCAGAAAGCTCATTGAAGGGAGGAGACAAGCACAGGCTTCAGGGAGGCTGGTGAGCTGTAAAGGGACTGCCCTGTGCTGTGGAGTCCAGGGAGTCCCTAGAGCAGATGGGGCAGACTGGACCCCAGGCACCCAGGCCACCAACCTGTATCCCTCTGAGGCCTCACCCAGGCCTGCAATCTCACATCATCCCCAGGGTTTCTGTAGTCCTGACCATGGAAGGATATTGAGCCCCAGAGACTAGAGATGCTAAGAAAGAAACTGAGGGCTGGGCTGTGACTCAGTTGTAGAGCGCTCACCTGGCACGTGCGAGGCCCTGGGTTCAATCCTCAGCACCACATAAAAATAAATAAAAATAAAGATATTGTGTCCAACTACAACTAAAAAATAAATATTAAAAAAAAATAAGAAAGGGGCTGGGGATGTGGCTCAAGTGGTAGCGTGCTCGCCTGGCATGCGTGCGGCCCGGGTTTGATCCTCAGCACCACATACAAACAAAGATGTTGTGTCTGCTGAAAACTAAAATAAATAAATAAATATTAAAAAAAAAATAAAGAAACTGAGTCTCATTTTGAAGAGAATAAGCCTTCTGGGTTGGATGGGACTGGGTCAACCCCAGGGCTGAGGAGGTGCCACACTGGACCAGCCTGCTCAGAGCGCTGCCCAGGGCTCACACATCTTCACACGACAGCACACAGCCTGGCGAGAGACTGCAGGAGACTGAAAGCCATGAGGCAGAACAGGCTGCAGGAAGAGCAGCATCCCCAGAGGCACCTCAAGGTTCTTGGCACGGGTGCTGGGTGTTTCTGGGTCGAGAGCAGTGGCTGCTGGGTCAACACATGCCTGGGCTGACTGGCTTGCTGTCCAGCAAGAGGCACGTGTGCCTGGGCTGCAGACCCAGAGCTGGCAAGCCCTCCTCAGACAGAGGCCGCCATGGGAGGAGGAGGTTGGGAAGGCAGGGGCCCAGGAGCCTCTGGAGGGTCCTGGCCCAGGTGATCCCTTGATGCTGTCCTGGTGCAGGTCCCAGGACCTCAGCGGTGGCGTTCGGTTTAGTCTCCAGCCAGCTTAGCAGTCTAAAGTTGCTGAGGATCCAGAGAGCTTTGTGAGGGTTTACCTGTCAATATTCACCCTACTAGAAATGGAGGCTGACAGAAATCTAGGAATACTGTTTGGAAGCAATAAGCCCGTTACGTCACGTAAATAACCACTGTACCATCGGTCTCTGGAGAACTCCCCCCTACGCTTACCAGAAATGTGAGTGCAGAGGTCAGCACAGCCACAGCTCAGCTATGAGGCAGCCACTCCGAGGTGGGGGGAGGTCACCAGGCCAGCCTCTGCCATCCAGGCTGGAGCCGCAGGCCTCCATGGCTGGCCTGAAGCCCATGAGGCACAGGGCAGAGTGGAGCCAGGTGGGCATCCCAGGCAGCTCTGGTCCACTGTCTTCTCTCCTGAGAGGCACTGGCCCCTCTGGAGGCTGCACAGGGAAGTGCCCAGGAACCATACTGCCTGCGGTCCTGAGTCGTGAGGACCTCCTATTTCACCAACTCACATAACTTCTGGCCTGCAGGGACTCAGCCTGAGTATGGGGCCTGCAGGATGGAGCGGAACAGGTGGGCAGGAGTGTCCTGCTCTAGATGTCCAGGTCACGCTCACCTTGCATTCTGGAGCCTGTCTACCTGTGACTCAGCTTTTGTGTGTCCCTCCCTGGAGGACATTACTTTGGCACAATTTGAGAGGGGAGTAGCACTGGGACAGCTCTGTCCTGTGGGAAGTTCAGGCATCACTATGGAATGGGTTCCTGGAGAGGGAGAGGTAGTGTGGAGGCCTGGCTGGCCACAGCCTGAACACAGGGCTAACAGCCAAGGAGGATGCTGCTGGGGTCTACTGAGGTGGCCGCCTGCTCTCCCTTGGCCTCCTGCACTGCTGGAGGCAGTTCCTGGCTGTCCTCCACTCAACCTGGCCCCAGGTGGGGTAGACAATGTTGGTGTGCACCGTATCTTTAACAGAATGGGTGCAGGAGGAATGAGGTGGGGCAGAGGATGACCCTCCTTCCTGGATTGTTTCCCTGCAGACAGAAGACTGTAAGCTGTTCAGTGACATCCAGGGCTGGCACAGAGGACAATGACACACATTAGTCCATACTGAGGTAGGAGGGCATGGACTGAAGCACAGTGTGTGTCGGTGGGAGGAGGGTCTGGAATAAACAGGTGGAGGAGCTCCCGGGAGGCACTCCTCAGAGGAGCCAGAGAAGAGGTGTCTGGAAGGGAAGGGCCCTGGAGCCAAACGCCACCAAGACTCAGATGAAGTGGGGACGTGGGTCCTTGGGTGAGTATGAGCAAAGGACAGTTTCAAGAAGAAACCTACTGCCTGAACCCAGAGAACCCAGCCCAGGAGCTTCTCAGGACACAACAGAGGTGGGGAGTCCCAATGTGCCACCCAAACACAAGCAGCAGCAAAATGGATCAAACACTGTGTCAAAATATGAAGTTTTGTGCTGGAAAGGCTGTACCTCCAACAAGGTGAAAGGCATCACAGATGTAAGTACCTGCTGCCCTACCAGGGACTGGCCCTGTCTCGGAGGTGAGCAGCACCACGGCTTACCTGGGCGGTCTCCTGGGAGTATTTCCTGCAGAGTCCGTCAATGCCCATGAAGAAAGCCTGTATGTCCGAGTCGGTCTAAAAGAGAAAGCAAATGACTGTAGGCTTACTGCTTCTAGAAAGAACCACAGATGACCAGCCCTGACCTCCAGGTGCACAAGGAAGGTGGCTGCCCCTCTAGGACTGTGCAGGGCAGTGGGAAGAACTCAAGTCAGAGCCAACTGGCAACCCCTGTGCCTCAGGGCCCCACTCCTTCCATGCCCAGGGAGAATATGCTCCAAGACAAGGGGAAGAAAAGGAGGGGAACGGGGGGGGGGGGGGGTGGCTCAGCAGTAGAGCGCTTGCCTAGCATGTGTGAGGCCCTGGGTTTGATCCTCAGCACCACATAAAAATAAATAAATAAAATAAAGATGATATTGTGTCCAACTACAACTAAAAACAAGTTAAACTGGTGTCTTCTGTAGACAGGACCAAAGGCATCATTTCAGGCCATCCCCAGCAGGGTTTGGACTCCTTCACCTACAGGACCTCAGGGACAGCTTCCCCTCTCAGGGAGCTGGCCTGGGCTGGAGCCATCGTTCCTACCCACTTCCACTTCCAGGGGCACAGTACAATCCAACAACCCTGCACAAGGCTGACCTGGGCCCAAGAAAGGAAGCTGTGCTAAGGTTTTAGAAACAAGATCCTAACTGAACTCTGATTACCCAGATAGAAAATCCAGTTAAGTTAGTAGAACAAATGAAAATTTTAGTACCACACATGACTAAGAATCTCAAATTAAAAGTACTACTGTGATTAATACTTGAATTCCACAGATTTCAACTTACATGTTTTGACAGCAAAACTGTACGACAAGGAACTTTACAAATCAAGCATTCATCCTTTTTACCTATAAAATAAAACAGACTTTGTTGCATTACATTGCAGTGTTTCTAAAGACATACAAATGTGGACATGCTAATGCTCCTTTAAGAGACTTGCAGCACCACAAGTCCAGACTCGGGTGAGGGTGGCTGTAGACAGCTAAACACTTTACACAACCATCCCTTTCCTCCTGTTTTGCAAATATGCCAACACAGAGCCTATTAAGAGAGAACACTTAAATTAAATCCACCACAGTCACTCCTTGCAACTAGATCATACAGTGATGTCCTAATTTAAAATTCCAACTATTTATAATGAAAATGGCTCCTACAACCCACCCAAAAGATGAAATGAGTTTTGTTCTTCCCCACTGGGCCTCCCCACATGACATCACACGAGGCCTCCACTCCATGGAGGGCCACGTCCCCACTCACTGGGCACCATCTCACTGCCGTGAGCCGGTCCTAGGGCCTGAGGAGGAAAGGTCAGCATGC
This sequence comes from Ictidomys tridecemlineatus, assembly GCF_052094955.1. Classification (NCBI taxonomy): domain Eukaryota; kingdom Metazoa; phylum Chordata; class Mammalia; order Rodentia; family Sciuridae; genus Ictidomys; species Ictidomys tridecemlineatus. Next base: position 600,952 of record NC_135485.1, read on the forward strand.
CTCGCCTGCCCACACCCAGCTCACCCAGCTGCCCAGCTCCAGCTCCAACTCCAACTCAGCCCTGGTTTACCACCTCCTCTCCGTAACACTCAGTGTCATTCTGGAAAGTGGGGCTCCAGTAGCTGGTCCTCAGCCCTGGCTCTCCATGGAGAGACCCATGCCCAGGTCAGCATGTTGCCTGGTCACACCTTGGACCCCCACAGCACTCAGCATCATTAAGAAGTCAGCCCCTCCCAAGCATGGTGGAAAACCCCACCGGCCACCTCCTCAGACCCTCTGGTTTCAGTTCTCCACTGGTCAGCATGGAGCCTGGGGCTGACAGCCATCACCAGTTCACAAGCGCCTTGTCCTTCTAGGGAGCACACTCCACCCAACTGGACGAGCCCAGCTGGTCAGTGTAGCTGGGAACGGGGCACTCCACTGGAAAGGTGGTGCGACAGATCTGCAGACTCCAATCTCCTGGGTCTGCCACACTGTGCTGCAACCCATCTGCTTTTCTTGTGGTTTTAAACAGCATCTGTGGGGATGTTCAATGAGGGGCAAAAGCAGACCCCACTTGCAACCCACTGTTTCCCTGCCTTCTGCTCTGGACTCACCAGCAGAAACTCCCAGCTCACTGCCTCTTTCCTCTCCATCTTGCAAGTCTGTGTGGTCATCACTCTGCCCCAGTTCCCTGCACTGAAGGGGGCAGGGTGTGCATTAAATGGTCCCTTCCCAAAGCCTCAGAAATGGCCTCCTTCCCTCTTTTCACACTCAAGGCACCCCCTCCTAAGAACATCCACCTTGACAGCATGTCCCTCCCCACTTTCTTTCTCTGCAGATTCTGGAGTTAGTAAATTCCTCTTGTGCAACCCCCAAACCAGAAGCTGCTCAATTAAGATTACAGAGCTGTCTCATAAAAACCCAAGTGTTCTGGAGTGGGAGGAGGGCTGAGGCTCAACAGTGGAAATCATTCACAGCTCAGACAAAGTGGTTGATATCTGATACACAGGGCTTCTGAGGCAACTAAAAAGAACCAGTCCAAGAAGAGGACCCTGATGAGCAATCAGCAAAAGTGCAAATAGCCGGTAGGTGCACAGAAAGAGAATCCAAGGCACTAATGAACTGCGAAAGCCAGCATGACATGTCTTGACATGTGACAGGCACCCACATGTCATTACTGGGGATCTAAATGGATACACCTTCTCTGGAGGGCAGCTGGTCTACCTTAATGTGTACATACCAAGGCTGGAAATTCCACTAGGATGTATATATTTCAAAGGAAAAAACCAAGTAGGTGAGCAAGTAGTGTGTAGCAACAACATTTCAGGAAATCTAAATTTCTAGTAGGGAATCAAATAACTCAGGGCATAGTGACTAAAGATCTTTTAAAACCTTAAAAATGATGATATAAACTTATTTTAAAGGAAAGATGCCCTAGTAATTAATGAAAGCAAATTACTAAATGGCATACACACGTGTATCACTCTTTATTTAAAATTTTGCATCTATAGGAAAAAGTCTGGGAGGAAGTACACCAAGAGCCTAAAGAGGGCTTATGAACAGTGGATAGCCACGGCTTGGCTCTGCCCAGAACTCCCACCTCTTTTCACCTTTTATTGTGTGTCCCTGAACTTGTTGTGCCCCCAGCACTGTGTCTATGATCTCAGCCAACTGGAACCTGCTTTAGCCTCAGGCTCCGAGAGCCAGAAGTCCCTGGGAATTTCCCTATGTCCTAGGACCTCTACCAAGCAACAGAGTTGACAGTGAGCCCTGTCTCTGTACCTCCCGACACCACAAAGGCAAGTGTCTTTGTCATTTTAATGTCACCTTAGATCATCAATGATGGATGCCACAAGTCCATCAGATACATCCAAACACTGCTATTTGTCTTCACTGGGAAGTCCAGTTCATTGACACCTCTACTTTCTATCCCCCCCCCACACAACCTTTGGAGGAAGCAGGCAGCTGAGGGTGTGTTTGTGAAGGGTATATAATTTCCCCAGTCCCCAGCTTCCCATCTGCCATGAGGTGGGCCACCTTGTGCTTCCAAGTGCTCCCTGACATGATGTTCTGCTTTACCATAGGCCCAGATACAATGGGAGACAGATGATCATGAACTGAAACCTCTAAAACCATTAGTCAAAATTAACATTTTATCCTTTCAAGTATGTCTGGCATATTGTCACAGCAATGGAAAGCTAACACAGAAAACTGGTACCAAGAAGTAGGGTTGTTGCTGTGACGGTACAGAAGTCTTTGGAGGTGGTTTGTGAGGAGATTCAGAAAAGTCTAAAAATGCAGGCTAGAAAAAACTTGGAACGCCATAAGCACAACTTAATGGGCAACTAGTAGGATCTCAGAAGACCAGAATGCTGATAGGAATAGATAGTAAAAACTATGCTCATGAAGTTTGGGCTGGAAATGAGGATTCTACTGGAACTGAACTAGAGGCCACCCATGCATTCTGGCAAAGAACTTGTCTACATTTTGTTCATGGCCTGAGACTGTGTGTGAAGCTGAGTTTAAAGGTGATGGACTAATTAATCTGGTGGAAGAAATTTCAAGGCAGCATTCAGGCTGTGGAATGGGCATTGCTGGCTTCTTTTAGTCAAATTTATAGTAAGAATTGGAAGCAAAAAGCTGAATGGAAAGATCTAAAAAACTGCAATTTGGCCAGAAAAGGAGCACACATAAAGTTGAGCAAGAAGCATTGCTAAAGGGCTTAGCACCAACAAAAAGAAACCAAATGCTTTGTACTAAGACAATAGGCAAGATGCCTGAGGACATCTCAAGAACTGACTAGACCCTACCTATAGTAACCCAAGAGTATGAGAAGAATAAAACTTGTTTGAAAGACTTTTTTTTTTTTTTTTTTGTGAGTGCCTGAATGCCCTGCTCCCGTGGGCCAGGTAGGAAGTTGTTTCCCTAGGATTTGTTTCACTGTGTTCAACCATTCAAGCACTCAAAGGCCACTGCAGCCACAGTCTGAGGGGGCCCAGCTGCTGTTCAAACAGACCCTGCCATTGTTCACGAGTTGCTGGTTTTGCAGGCATGCAGAATGTAGGAATTGTGGGGTTGCAAAAGTTTCTACTCAGGTTTTAGGCAGTGAGGCAGGCTTACAATGCCTGAAGGCAGTCTCAGAAAAGGTAGTATGTGGAGCTTTAAGAATAAAGCTAAAGATGCTATGGAGAGCCCAGAAAGAGATTCCAGAAATAGACCATCTCCAGAGCAAAGCCACAGACAAGGAGCAGAGACAGTGCAAAAGAATGGCCACGTAGGATGGATGCAGCTAGCAAGGCCACAGGGGCAGGGCTGCCCAACACCTTTGGGGCCCACATCCCATTATCACACGGACATATGCTGGACACGGAGCTACTGGATTTAATGTTTGCCCTGTTATGTTTTGGTCTTGTTTTGTTCTGATCCTTCCTTGGCATTCTCCTATTCCTTTCTTTTGGAATGGGAATGATTATCCTGTGTCATTGGTTGTTGGAATAATGCTTTTGATTTTCACAGGGCTTATAGCTAAGAGTCTCAGAGGAGACTCTGGACTCGATTTTGGAGTAATGACGGAACTGTTGACTATGGGAATTCTTGGAGATGGACTGAATGCAATTTGTATTGTGAGGTGGACATGAGCCTTTGGGGGCTAGAAGCAAAATGTTAAAGTTGGACCTGGAATATTCCCCCAAGGCTCATGTGTTGAAGGTTTGGGAGGTGGTGAAAACTTTAGGACTTGGGCCTTAGGTGGAGGAAGTAGGTAACTGGAAGCATGCCCTTGAAGGGTATATCTTGTCCCCAGTCTGTTTCCTAAAACCAAGGGTGAGCTTCTTTGCTGTACCATGTGCTCCTCACCATGATGTTGTCTCACCACAGACTCAGAAACAAAAGAGTCAGGTGACCATAGACTGAAATCTCCTCTTTTTGTTTTACTCAGGATCGCAACAAAGGAAAGCTAACCAACACAGTTCCCAGAATATGCTCCAAGCTGTCTAATTCCAGATCCACATATACAATTGCCTCCATCTCCTCCCAGGACAGCGCTCACAGGATAGTGTTCACATATGAAGTTGTGAGCCTCATTCCACCCAGCTGGTCCCTTCTCCAGAGTTGAGCAGGGAAGCCCCTGCTTAGTTCCCTGCCTTGCTTAACTCAAGTATGCTGAAAATCCACTTAATATCTTCCAAACCCATCACTTCTCTCCATCTCACAGTCCCATCCTATCCTCAATCACTCTCACATGTTCCATTGTACAGTTTTTCCTGAAAATGTTCTCACTCCAAAATACTTTTTCCCCAAGCTGCCACAGAAACTTTGGATTTAAATACATACCTGAAATTCAGCAACTCTACTCCTGGTCCTATCTACACCAAACAAAAATCAGACACGAGCAAGAGTGTTCACAGTAGTACCATCTGCCAGACAAATCTGGAGGCACCCTACATGCCCATCAGTCCATCCGATGAGTAAGGTGTGGTGTACCATACAGCAAGGACAGCAGATGAACCACAACATGCAAACTGAGAGGAATCTTGCAAGGAAAGCTTGCACGCTGTATGATCCCACTGGTGGTATTCCAGCCTACGGTCATCCACGGAGGGAGTCAGGGCAGCAGTGCCCAAGGACCTTCCAGGTTTGGTGCTGGACTATATCCTTGACCATGACCCCATTTCTCAGGTTGTGCTGCTTTGTGAATTTTCACAATTGCTCTTTTTCCTTGTATTAACTCTACCTCATCAAAAAAACATTCTCAGAAGGAATTTAGCTCATCCCTGGTTGTGTAACCCTCTAGCCTGCTCCAAACCAGGAGTTCCCGTCCGCTGTGGGGTTTCCCCCTTCCGCGGGGGCTTTGTAGTCCCCATACTCCGGGCTCTGCCCTTGGAACCGCCACCCCATACTCCTCACTCCATCCAGTCCCTCAGGGATTTCTGCTCCTGGGGACCCCGCCCCCCCCCCCCCCCCCCCCGCTCTGCCCCTCAGGCACGCCCGGCCCCACCGAGACCTTTGCCGAGGCAGGCGTCACAGTACACGTGCCCACAGCTGGTCAGGCTGAAGGACGATGTCCTTCTAGGCGACTGGAAGCAGTAGTTACAGAACACCCAGCTGGCCATGCTGTTGCAACTGCACAGCTGGTGGCGAGGCCCAGAACAGCGCGAGGTCCTCGAGGCTGGGATATGCTTCCAGGCCGGCAGGCAGCTCTGCGCCTGCGCACACATGGCCTTGCGCCTGCGCACCAAGCGCGTCCCGCCAAAACCCCAAACCCACGCTAGGGTGTACCTATAGTGTGGGTGGGGAGGCAGGTAGCTCTGCGCCTGCGCCCACACACGCCCTCGCGCCTGCGCACCAAGCGCGTCCCGCCAAAACCCACGCTGCGGCCCTCTTCACTGTTTCAATCCTCGCCTCCTTTGCCAAGCCAATGAGGAGGAAAGTTTTTGCTTTGTTTCTTGGTTATTGTTTTGTAGTTGTAGATGGACAGCATGGCTTTACTTGTTTATTTTGTGCAGCGCTGAGGCTCGAACCCGGGCCTCGCTCGTGCCGGCGAGTGCTCTGCCACTGAGCCCTGGCCCAGGAGCAAGGGTTTCGAGGAGGAAAGAAAGCGTTTTATTGATCTGCTAGTACAGGGCCCCCTGTCCCAAGGCTGGGGCTCCCTGCCTGCTGTGCAGGCTCGGAGAGGGCCGCAGGCCCAAGTCCTGGGTCTACTACCAAGTGCCTGCGCGGGCCCGCGCCCATCCGCGGTCGGGTTTCTTCCCTCCGTGGGTGCTGGGGCTTTTCTGGGCAGCGAAGGACAGGTGGCTTAGGCTGGGAGGGGACATGTGCGTCTTGCTTTCCTGGAAACCGCTTGGTTTCAGAATGAGCCCCTGCGGTGGAGCGTGCCCCCTGCAGCCTGCGTCCTCCTGGGGTGGCCACCAGTGTGCGCCACCGGGGCCTGAGTGCTCGGTTTCTGGCCATCAGCCTGTCCCGTTGCTGGGTAAGCAGCAAGGGGCCTGTCTCCATGGCCACCATGACTGGAGGATAGCCAGAGGTGGATGGCCAGAAGATGGGGCAGAGGGTGGTATAGCCTTGTCTCCATGCCCACTGGGAACAAGCGGACAAGGTGACAACCACAGAGACTGGCCAGAAGGCAGAGCACACGTGAGCTCCATTCCCACTGGGACCTGGTGGATGGTCATGGCGGTGGCACAGTGGTCCAGCCCTCCGTACCCATAGTGAGAGAGTTGATGAGGAAGAGTTGATGGCCAAGTTGGGGGGGGAAGGCTCTGTATCCCGTTGAGGGTGGTACATGAGGGATGGATACCAGGCTGATCAGGGGCCAGAATTAGCTATACCCATCTGGACAGAGGCTCTCTCGCCCAGTGAGGAGGTCCATGGGAACAGGGTAGAGGAGAGTGTGGCTGCGGAGTGTCTAATCAAGGCCTCCGGAGACCAAGCAGGAAGCATATCTGATTTTATTGCACCTGTATATATACTCAGGCAGTAGCTAAGCAGATTACAAGCAGCCACCAGTGCAATTTCTGCTAACTGTCCTTGCAGCAACCAATCAAGGAGTGGGCCATGGAGCAAGTGCAGGGACTGCAACACATGGCCTCACACGCAGGGCTATCCCTATGGGGTAACCAGCCTGGGTCTCATGTTCCTAGCTCAAGGGGAATGGCCTGCCACTCAGATGCCCTTAAGGTATGCCATGTTTGCAGTTCTCCATGTACTTGTTCCCACACCCATCCTAATGGGAAGGGGCAGGAGATTAGGGGACCACAGAGACTGAGGGAGCTACAGGGTCCTAGCCTTGAAATGGTGGGACCTGGAGATTACCAGGACAAAGAGGAAGGAAAGTGAGCCAGGGGACCAGGAGGTCTGGTCTTAGGAGGACTGAGTGAACCAGGATCTGGGAGTGACAGGCTCACTGTCTGGGCTGTGGGACAGAAGCAGATTGGGATGGGGCAGAAACTCAGCTTGCCTCCAGCATATGTATATGTGAAGGGGCTTGAGAAGATTGTTTCCCTTTTAAAATAATAGTTGGGGGAAGGGACTCAACTGTATTTGCAATTTCTAATGAGATTAGAATTATTTCAAAATTAAAAGTTAAAAACACAAAAAAGTTATTTATTTTAAATATTTTTAGTTGTATTTGGACAAAATATCTTTATTTTTTAAATTTTTTAGTTGTAGATGGACACAATATATTTGCTTATTTATTTTTATGTGGTGCTGAGATTTGAACCCAGTGCCTCATGCATGCAAGGCAAGTGATCTACCACTGAACCACAACCCAAGTCCCACAATATCTTTATTTTATATATTTATTTTATGTGGTGCTGAGGATAGAATCCAGGGCCTTGTATGTGCTAGGTTAGCCCTCTACCCCTGAGCCACAACCCCTGCCCTACAAAAGTAATTTTTTAAAAAAATTTTTGAGTTGTTGATAGACTTTTTTTTTTTAAACTATGTATGCAGTGCTGAGAATTGAACCCATATCCCATTCTCAGTCTCAGACATGCTAAGCCAGCACTGAGCTGCAGGCCCAGCCCCCAAACATTACTTTTAAAATAAGAGGTCCATTCCTTGACTAATGCTGCACCTGCCTTGGCTTTGTGCTGTTTGTAAGAACTGATGGAGAACTAGTGAGAAAACATGGCTCAGGAAAATTGCCTTGTTTGTGTGGGGAAGGTGCCTCTCAGGGAGTTAGGAACTAGCAGAATGGAAGGGAAGGGTGACTATTTCTTGGATGTGGCCTGGGGACAGGGTGTATTTGCTCTCGGTAGTGCTGTAGCTGTGAGCCTCAAGTGACCACTAAGTGCTTGGAAGGTGGCTGGTCCAAATCGGTGATACTAAGAGTGCAGCCTATAACCTGGTTGTATGGTTGAAAGAAGATAAAATATCTCATTAGTAACTCTGTTGAGTATGTTTTAAAATGGTAATATTTTTTATATATTGGGTTAAATATATGTCACTAGAGTTGATGTTACTTTTCTTAAACACCCTTTTTATTGTGGTGACCAGAAAACTTAAAGTCACATATGTAGCTCACATTGTAATCCTACTAGACAGTGCTGATTTAAACTAAGTTTAAAAAAATAAGATAATGTGCTTACTTTATAAAATTCAGAAGCTACATTGTTAAGGTAATATTTTATCAATGTTGCAATCTGTAACATTAATTTCAACCACTGGTATCTTTGAAATCATAAGTAATACACATTGTCTCAGTGGGTAGAGTGTTTGACTCACATGCACAAAGCCCTGGGTCCAATCCCCATTCAAACCCCAGCACCATAAAAAAAAAAGTTATACACATTTATGCATGTATTTGGTTTATTCATTCAAACATTGTGCAGATTATCTGCCTTTACCTGTAATGTTTTAAACAAGCTTCTTAGCTATAAAAAAGTCTTTAAGATACTTCATTTGGAAAACTCCAACTGAGATGAAGATCAACGTTTGTGCAAAAGCCCACCATAAAACATTGCTGTTTGTATCTTCACTGGTTATTCGAAAAATTTCTTCACGGTCCTATGCAGAAGAGAGATGGATGGATTTAGTTTCTTAAAAAACTTAATGTGTGATTTGGAGGGGAAGGTTGCTGTATGTGTTCAAGATATTTGATATTACCCAGTTAATATATTATGCTAAGGTGTACTGTGATTTCCTAAGCTTGAATCTGTTGTTTAAATGAGTATAAAAGAGTAAAAATCAACCTTATAAAACACTGCATTTTGGTGTGAAATACAGGAATTTTATCTACGACTTCATACATTTTATTTGCTACCATCAAGCAGAGCAAACACTGCCTACCCAATTGGGGTGATTCCCCTGTTGGAGTTCTTCCTTTGTGCCTCATTCTTGCCTTACTTAAGTTCACTCCAGTCCTTATTTTCCAGATTATGACACCCAAGCTTAGTGAGGACACAAGCTGGTGAGTGGTAGAGCAGATTTGAGCCCACTGAACCCAGTGACTCAGGAAGCAGGGTCGAATGACAGACTGATCTAGAAAGTGGGCCCACTTGGCCCTACAGACATATGGAGTGTGTTGGGAGCATCGTTCATTCCCTCCGTAAGTTCCCACCTTCTGCTGTGGGTGCTTTGCTGGTACAGGGATAGGAAGAGAGCAGTGCCTTTCCCAGCAGAGTCCAGCCAACACCTCTCTCCGCACTGCCTGCCCATGTGGTTCTATTCAGGACACTAGGAAAGAACTGGCAGTTCCTTCTTTCCCTGGGGCTTTGTGTTGAGAAATGCATTCCCGGCAGGAAGAGATCAAATAAGCTGAGTAGGCAGACTGACCCTTTGATAGTCCTGTTCTTTGAGTATTTGCTCAATTTGTTCCATTAGATGTTCAAGCTTGAAGGTAACTTCATTAACTTTGTCCTTTGCCTGAGCAATTGCAGCATCAAGGTCATGTTCTCCAACTCGAATATCCAAGTGGATGCGCTGCTTAAACAGTGAAGAGGAGGAAACGGTATTGAAGACAGCTCAGGGCTTCCTGCGTCCTCGCTCCCTCCTTCCACCTCCCTTCCCTTCTTGATGAGTGGGGGAGTGGGGTGCCGCTTAGTGCCTGGTCTCCCTTTTGTCCCTGTTCTACTCAGTTGCCTTTTTTAACAACGATGCAGTAAGTGCCAGCCTAATGACCTGAGGGTGTATTTATAGCTTCCTGCAAATCAGATTTACCATGAGGTGCTGAGAAGATCTGATGGCTGCTCTCAGGAAACTTTTCTTTATGTATAACAGAATTTTTTATACTAAAGTACAAATTCTCTTCATCTGTCCTCCACACATTTAGAGAAGAGCCACCCACCATCCTCCTGCACAAGTTTCATTTATTGGAATCCATTAGTAACTCCCCCTCAGCCTTCCCCTGCTGTCAAGTCTGAGGGACCACAGTTCTGTTCACCTTCCCTCAGCTCTCACTCCCCCCCTCAGTCAGCTTCAGGGCTCCCTTTTGAAAGCCTTCCTAGAGACCAGAGGGACCTCCACGAGTTTCTCTAAGGTGTCAGCAAGGCCTCCAGAGGTGCACACTCACCAGCCTTCTCTCTCCAACGGACACGAACCTTGTTGAATTAGATTCTAAGCAAATGATGTGTTCACCAGGTGAATATGAAGTAAAATAGAATGTTCCTTCTGGACCAAATAATTTTGATAGTAATACCTAGGGTTAAGGATTTCCATAGTTTAAGATTATCATTCTCTACGTTTTAAAAAACAAATCTCCCTACATAAATCTGTTCAAAATAATGCAGTTCCCAGAGAAGAGACCCAATAGCTAATAAACATGAAAAATATTCAACCTTGCAAGTAATAAAAAATCCAAACTAGAATAAGGCATTCCTTGTGTATTATCAGATTGATAAGGATTTAAAACTACTCAGGTGGTATGGAGACAAAAGCACTCTCCCAATGCTGTTGGGATGTAAACAGAACAACAGTTGTAGAGAGTAGTTAGGTGATATGTATTACAAATTTAAAAGTTTAAATCATAGAATCATAAATGCTGTCTATATAAACTTATTCTAGTAAAATACATAAAAAACAAAGTTACATGTAAAAGGATATTCATTGTGATGTTTGTAATAACAAAATTGTATTCTTGAAATAACGAATGCCTTTCCGTAGGGAATTGATTAGGTAAATTTAGGAAAGCCCCTAAAGGAGCACTGTGTGTCAGTGAAAAGGTACTAAATCCATAGCTCCACCAGAGCTGTCCCTCACACAGCTATAGAGGATAAAAAGTATAAAAGTATACCTGCACGCATATGTTCCTATATGCATAGAAAAGAATGCCGGAGAATACTCACCAAACTGTAAACGGTGGTTACATCTGCTAGGAAAATTTAGTTTCTACTTAGAATATTTTATAGTGAAATAAATATTTCAGGATTTCCATAGAAAGTCACAGGGCATGCTGAACAGCAGGAAACATAGTTTGAAGAGACAGAGCAAGCATCAGAACCAGATACAAACATGGTAGAGATGTTGGAATTATCAGGTCAGGAATTAAAAAGCAACTCTGATTAATATGCTAAAGGCTCTAATGGGAAAAGTAAACAACATGCCAGAAAAAATGGGTAATATAAGCAAAGAAATGGAAATTCTAAGAAAGACATAGAAATTTTAAAATACTGTAGAAGCAATGAAGAATGCCTTTGACAGTAGGTTCCTTAGTAGACTGGGCACAGCCAAGGAAGGAGTTTCTGAGCTCGAGGCTCTGTGAATGGAAACTTGCAAAACTGAAATGCCAAGCGGGAGGAAGGGAGGGAAAGCCAGGAACCAGGGCATGGCAGAAAGCAGACTTGGGCATGATGGGGAAACCAGGAGGAGGAAGAGAAAGCAGAAGGAATACTTGAAGTAATAATGGCTGAGAGTTTTCCCCAAGTTAATGTCAGACCAGGAAGCTCAGAGAACACCTACAGGATAAATACCCAAACAAAACAAACAATACCCCCACACAGTCTATACCTCCGCATGTCACACACACATGTCACACAGAAGGTCAGAGCTAAAGAAAACCTTGAAATGAGCCGAGGCAAACCTTGCCTAACAAGGGGGAAAGGCTCGAATCACATCTAACTTCTCAGAAACTGAGCAGGAAGAGATGAAGTGATGAAATACTGTACCAGGAGAGAAAGACAGACCTCCAGCCCAGGCTCCTGTGTCCTGCAGAAGCACCCTTTAAGAATTAAAAATAAAAACTTTGTTAGAAAAACAGACTGAGGAAGATTGCTACCAGTTGAACTGCCTTTCCAGACATGTTAGAATAAGATCCTGAGAAAGAAGGAAGATGATGTAGCCAGAAGCTCCAGTTCATAAAGGGCATGAGAGTAGAGCACGCCGAGGTAGCCGGACCGTCCTTCTCTCACTTCTAACTGACTGACAGGTAACAGCCTGTTCAGTATGGCAGTAGCAGGGCTTCCCGTGGTGAGAGTTCATGAAAAACTAAAGAATCAGAAACGCTGTATCAGAAGGCACTTGCACACCTATAAAGTGGAACAGTGTGCTCTCTGAAGTGGACTTGGGTTTGTTGTAAATGGGTATTGCAAGCTCTAGGGCAACTACCTTTAAAATGTTGTTTAAAGTACAATCGATATGTTAAGAAGAAAGAAAGGAGTCATTGAAAATGCACAATTCAAACCATAAAAAGAAAAAAGTAGAAAATTGGAACAAAGAACAAGGGTGATGAATAGAAACAGTAAATCTTAGAGATTGTGATCAAACTATGTCAGTGATCACTTCAAATGTCAGTGGTCTGAGGGCTGGGGATGTGGCTCAAGTGGTAGCGCGCTCGCCTGGCATGCGTGTGGCCCGGGTTCAAGCCTCAGCACCACATACAAAGATGTTGTGTCCGCCGAAAACTAAAATAAATAAATAAATAAATATTCTAAAAAAATGTCAGTGGTCTGAATGCACCAGTTAGAATGACAGATTGTCAGAATGGGTCAAAAAACATAACCCAATTACCTGTCTACAAGAAAAACACTTAATAAAGACATAAAGATTAAAAGTAATGGTACAGAGAAAGATATGCCCTGCTAACCTTGAAGAAAGAGAAAGCTAGAGTAACTATATTAGTTCAGACATTTAACTTCTGAAGCAAAGGAAATTATCAGGGCTCAGTTGTGATAAGGGGCCCAGTTCTCCAAGAAGATGTGTGATCCTCAATGTGCATGCACTGAAGAACAAAGCTTCAGAACACGAAGAAAACCGATAGACCTGCAAGAAATACATTAATTCACTGTTTTAATTGCAGACGTCAACACTTTTATCAGAAATGGATCTATCGTGGAGAAAATCAATAAGGACATAGTGGATCTCATTGGCGTCATCAGTTGACTGGATGTAATTGACATCTGTGCACTAGTGCAGCCAACAAAAGCAGAATACAGGGTTTTTTTGTTTTTTTGTTTGTTTTTTGGTCAAACTCTCATGGAATATAAACCTTCTGGGCCATAGGTACACTAAACAAGTTTTAAAGAATAGAAATCATAAATGTGCACTTTCAGACCACAATCTAATTAAACTAGCAATCAATAGCAGAATGGTAGCTAGAGATCCCTGAAGTCTTGGAAGTTAGCATGCTTCCATCAACACATGGGTCAAAGAGCAAATCTCAGGGGATATGTACATGTGTCTCAAAAAATTAAAATACAGCTTAACAAAGTTCGTGGGATACAGTGAAAGCTGTGATCAGAGGGAGATTTAAAACACTGAATGCATATATCAGGAAAAAAGGTCTAAAGCCAGCAATCCAAGGAAAAGAAAAGCAAATTAAATGCAATGTAAGAGAAGAAAACTAGATTATGAACAGGAAATGAAACAACAAAAAACTAAAAAGCTGGTTCTTTGAAAAGATGATAAAACTGGTAAGCCTCTTGACAATTTAACTACCGGGAAAAAGGAGGACACAGGTTACTGACATCAGAGGTGAAGGAGGGGCATTTCCACAGACCCCAGGGACACGGTGAGATGCTGCAGGAGTGCTGTGGGTGACTCTGTGCCTGCTGGTTTGATACTGATATGGCTTGAGTCTGAAAGTTCCCAAAGGCTCCTGTGGTTTGGGCTGGGGTCTCGATGCAGCAGTGCTCAGAGGTAGGTCTTGGAGGCTCTGACCTTGTGGGAGGCCAAACTAACACGTGACCATGTCTGTCTCCCCTTCTGACTGGTGTGGCATCGTTGTCGGTCACTCTGCGATCTGGTGCCTAGGGAACCCAGACCACAGCCTCAGTCTTTAGGGTTCGAGTGACTGTCTTCTTCGTGCCTGGGTGCACCTTCCTACAGCCCCCTGGGTGGAGCTATGCTCACCTGTTCCTTTGTAATCCTACCCCTTGCCCTGTTTGGGATAGAATGTTCCATGGAAGCACCCTTTGTGTGTCCCCTTCTCTTGCTTTGCCCTTGGGTGTGGCCTACCTAGGTGTCAGTTAACCTGCTGACAGCAGACATCAGGAAGCTAGACTCAGCCCCTGAAACCTGACCCCTTGCCTCATTTGAATGGCTTCTCCTCAATAATAGGGGTCAGCACGTGTGGGCTCTCTTTCTCTCTCTCTCTCTCTCTCTCTCTCTCTCTCTCTCTCTCTGGACCCTTAAGATCAGAGGAGCTGTCACAGCACCCCCAAAGAAAAAGGTATTTCTGTCTCTTGTATGGTTATTTGGCACAGCCCAATTAGCCCAGGTCCCCTGGAGTGACCCTGAGGGTTTTAGTCGCGAGCAACGCGGCAAATGGCGTCTCTGGGTGGGCAAAAGTTCTGAGTGTTTAAGTCGCCAGGAACCCAACATGACCTCACCAGTAGATGAGTCCATCATGGTTCATAACTGAAGGGACCATTGGACGGTCCATTTTGAAAGGGTAGGAGGTGGGCCTACCTGGGGAAGCTCACCGGGTGTCCTGGCGGGTAGATCTCGTTCCTGGGTGGGTCTCGTTCCTGCCCTTTCCTTGCTTCAATCTCTGCTTCCCAGCTGCCATGCATGAGCAGCTGTGTTCTGCCACATGATCCCAGAGGTGACATTCTACTTCACCACAGGCCCAAACATTGCAGGAGGGGCCAGCAACCATGGACTGAGACCATGAGCCAAAGTCAATGTCTCCTCCTTTGTTGGTTTTCTCACTATTTTGTCACAGTGTGAAAGTTGACTAACATAGATGAAATGGACCGACTTCTTGGCAATCTTCCAAAACGCATGCAAGAAGAAATAGAAGATCTGAATAACCCTGTATCTAGGGATTGAATCAAGGATGAATAACATGGTCTGTGGCTATAGCTCAGTGGTAGAACACTTGCCTTACACATATGAGGCACTGGGTTCGATCCTCAGCACCATATAAAAATAAATAAATAAAATAAAGGTATTGTGTCCATCTACAACTAATTTTTTTTTTAAAAAAAAGGATGAATAATCTTTTAAAACAGAAAGCATCAGACTCATATGGGTTCACTGGTGAATTCTACCAAACACTTAAGAAATAAATTATGACAATTAACTAAAATCTCTTTCTAAAGAATAGAAGCAGAAAAAATACCTCCTGATTTTTTTTTTTAACACCTTAGCCTCCCCAGGGTTGGAGCTTCAGGTACACACCACTGTGCCTAAGTCTTTCTTCATTTTATGAAGGTAACATTACCTAATACAAAACCAGACAACATTATAAGAAAAATCTATGGATGCTTCTCTCTCCTGAACATACGTGCAAAAATCCTTCCCAGCACAGGAGCAGAGCAGATCTAACACCATGCGAAATGAGTACATGTGAACAAGTGGGGCTTGTTGCACACCCGCAAGGCTGGCTGAACATCCAAGTGCTACAACCATCCTATCAGTAGGTTGAAGAAGAACCATGTGTGCACCATCTGAAAAGCCTTTTGACAAGAGATGCTGCTCATTCACGATAAAGACTCATTAAATCAAGAATTGAATGGAACTGATTCAATTTAAAGAAGATTGTACAGAAAACCCACAGCTAGTGTACCTAATGGTGAGAATCCAGAGGCTTTTCCACTAAGGTCAGGAGGAAGACAGGATGTCATCTCTCACCATTTTATTTAGCATACTACTAGGAGGTCTAATTAATGTGACAAGAAAAGAAAACAATAGGAAAACAGACTGGCAAGGAAGAAATAAAACTTCTGACTCACAGAGGATATGATGACATACAAAATGCAAAAGGATTCCCAGTAAGTTGGGGGGCTGAGGTAGGAGAATGGCAAGTTCAAGGCCAGCCTCAGCAACTTAACAAGACCCCAGAACAGAATAAAAACAAAAAGGGTTGGAGATATGGCTCAGTGGGAGAGCATCCTAGGTTCAATCACAATTCAAAAAAAAAAAAAAAAAGCGGGGGGAAAGAAAAATATTCTAAGCACCCCTGGGTTTAATACCCAGTACCAAAAAAAAAAAAAAAAAAAGAATTGACAAAGGAATAAGGGATTATAGGAAGGTTGGCAGATATAAGATTAATATATTAAACTGAATCAATTTTCTCTATATGAATAATGAGCAAATTTAATGTGAAAAATACTGTCTACATTAGCACCCTCCCCAAAATGAAATATTTATAAATCTAACAAACTGTGTACAAGAAGAATGTGAGAAAACCTACAAAGCTGTGATGAGTGAATTCTAAGAACCAAGTAAATAGAGACGAGTCCATATTCACTGGTAGGAAGACTCAGTATTGTCAAGATGTCAGTTCTCTCCAATATCATCTACAGATTCAACCCAATCCCAATAAAACCTAGTAAGTTGTGTTGTGGCTGGACAAACTGATTCTCATGTTTACGTGCAAAGGTAAAAGTCTCCAGGAGGCCGAGGAAGAAAGGGAGGGGGAGAAGGACGAGGTTGGGACTGACGCTACCTGACTCCGTCATTACAGCAGCATGGTAATGATGGCAGGTGGACAGACAGGTGGGCCCAGGACCAAACCAAGTCCAGACATACAGCCACATCGATGTGTAACCTGACCTTAGGCAAGGGAAGAAACCAATGCAGTGGAGAGAAGACAGTCTCACAAAAGAGGGGCTGGAACCACTGGACATGTGTGTGCAAAGACCTCGGTGTGGACCTTACACCTCTGTGAGGATCGTCTCCATGTGGACCAGAGACCTGGAGGCAAAGTGTAGAACTGTACAGCTCCTCCAAGATGATGAGGAGATATAGATGACTTGGGTCCAGTAATGATTGTTTAGTTGAACACCAAAGGCTTGATCCAAGAAAAGGTGGACCTGGGAAGCTCAAAGTTTATGCCTTGCAAAAGACATTTCAAGCCAGTTGCAGTGGCACACACCTGTGATCCCAGCAACTCAGGCGGCTGAGGCAGGAGGACCGCAAATTCAAGGCCAGCATCAGCAGCTTAGTGAGTCCCTGTCTCAAAAAATTTTTAAAAGGGCTAGGGATATAGCTCAGTAGTTAAGCACCCCTGGGTTTAATCCCCAGTACCAAAAAAAAAAAAAAAAAAAAGAAAGAAAGAAAGAAAAGAAAAAGAAAATGACATTGTGAAGAAGAAAATGAGACGACGAACCACAGACTTGGAGAGAGTCCCTGGAAGACAGATCTAACAAGGGATGACTGCTCAAACTACACAAAGAGCTCTTAAAAGTCAACAAGGGGAAGGCAGCCCAGCTTTTAATTGGGCAAATATCTGAAAAGACACCTGGCCAAGAAGAATGCAGGTAGCACATAGGCATATGAGACTCAAAGCATGTGGAGGGCACTGCAGTGAGATGTCCCCACACACCTATTAGAATGACCCAGATCCAAAACACTGACCGTACCGAGTGCTGGCAAGGTATGGAGCCGCAGGAGCACCTGTTCACTGTGGAGGGGGGCCGAATGTGGCACAGACTTCAGGGACAGTGTGGCATTGTCCTGGAGAGCTAAGTGTACGTGTGGTCTATAGGAATGTCCTTGGCATTTGCCAAGTGTTCTGGAAACATAAGTCGGTCCACACAGAGACTTGCAGGTGGGTATCCATAGCAGCTCTGGGCATGATTGCCCCACCTTAGAAGCAACCACACTGTCCTTGCACGGGGGAATGTGTAAGCTGGTGCAAGGGACATGCAGTGTTCCCCAGCACAATCAGGCCAGGAACCTTAAGGGCACATTATCAAGTGGAGCATGCTGAAAAGAAAGCTGTGGTTCCCGCGGCATGATACTCAGGGACAGGAAGACCAGTGGTGTCAAGGGCTGATGAAAGGGAGGTTCTACTGGAGCACACAGGATGTTCGAGGTGGAGAAATTGCCCTGCGACACCACGTTTGTCCAGACCCGCGAAATGTGCATTACCAAGAGAAGCATGCTGTGAACCTCAGGCCCTGGGTGCACGGGTTGTGGCAAAAATCCTCAGGGGTCAGGAGGTTGCTGGTAGTTGGGGAGGTCATGCCTGAGTCAGAGCAGGGAACTCGCTGCGCTCTGCTCAGTTTTGCTGTAACCCTAAAACTGCTCTACAATTGCAAAGTCTTAAAAACATATTACACAAATAAAAAAATGCAGTCAAGATGCTTTGTAGGGCTGGGGTTGTAGCTCAGAGGTAGAGCACTCGCCTAGCACGTATGAGGCCCTGGGTTCAATCCTCAGCACCATATAGAAATAAATAAATAAAATAAAAGTATTGAATCCAACTACACCTAAAAATTAAATATTTTTTAAAAGATGCTTTGTAAATGTCTTTCAGTTTTGATCTAGAGAAAATGAAGAACATTGTCACGTACCTGATTTCTTTCAAGAGGACCACTGAAAGGGAAAGTTTGTCAATAAGTCTGCGGTGAAGGGTGAGGTTTATTATTACTTCCTATTTTTGTATGAATAGCAAAACCTTTCTCTTCTCTGAGGAAATGTTTAGTGACTACTCACTACCTGTTAACACATTCCTGAGATTTACTTTTGTATTCCAAACCCTTCATTGTCTTGTGTCACTGAACATGAAATTCATCAAACAGCTTTGAATGCTATTCCCATGGTGAGCTGGGGGAAATGCACACTTGAGTTTGAATCTCAGTGCTTCAACTTGATGACAGTCTGTAAGTCATTGAACCTTCCAGCCACGTTGCCTCTGCCCAACAGAATGTTGGAAGTGGAAAGTGGGATGGGGTAGAGAGGTCTGTGTGGTACACCACGGTCACCACCTGCTCTGCCCACTCCACCAGCCACTTCGTTCCTTCGGGTTGTCCCTCACTGGCGCAGGAATGGGTAGCTCATCAAGACTGGCAATGCGGACAGTCCCGAGCTCTAACAATGACCAAGAGAAGCAGGGTACACAGGGAGTGGTCTATCCAAACTGATACCACCAGAGCCGGTTCTTGTCACCCCATCTCTATGCGGAGAAGCTCTTCCTGAGAATAAGGCCCGTAGGAGGGATTCTGCCCTTCTCCTAGGCCAAGAGAGGCTCGGGCATGCTTCACACGTCATGTGTTTGCTGGATGTCCACAGAATGGATGAAAACATGTCTCACTTCTAAAAGGGAACGTTCTCAGGCAATGGTGTATTTATGTTTTCTTAAGAGACAATAGACGCTGCCTTTTCTAGGTGGCCTTGACCCGGGGACTCAGGTGACACTCCTGCCTCTGCCTCTCATGGGGCTGGCCATGCAGTGTGTAACTGACCCAGTGGGTGAGTGTGTGTTCTAAGGACTTAAGTGTCTTCTGAAGACAACAGACAGATTTTAATTTCTCCTGCCTACATAGAACCCTGTCCTTGTCACTGAGAGGCCCGTGCCACTCTCCAGGGATTACCTACCAGCACCTGCTGCCCATGAGCTGATTTCTAGGACCTCCGTTTTTGTGGCCCTGGGCTCAGGATGCCAGAGCACCTGTGGTACAGTGGAATCTGGATGTCACTGTTAAACCCATTGTATAAACGAGGAAACTGAGGATGAACCAGTCAAATAACCTGACCAGTTTGCCCTCAGAGATGACAGTGTGTGCTGGAAACTGTCTGCTCTCCTGGATCTGTGCTCTGTCCCTTTGACCATGCTGAGTTTTCTGCTCCTTCACTGGTGCCCCATGGCGACAAGGTTCTGTATGACCTGGGGCTTCTGAATTACTTGAGAAAGCCTCTTCCAGAATCTGAGGAAGGAGATAGGCAGTGGTTTTTCTGATCTTTGGTTTTTGGGGAAGCCATGGCTCTGCCAAAGATGAGGCCCAACCCAGGCAAAATCTGCAAGCCCCTGTGTCCACAGAAGCCCCCACGTGACTTCTCTTGAAACTTTCTATGGGAAGAGTGTTTCTGTTCCTCATCTAGACCACGGGTCTTTGAGGGTGAGGTACTGTCCTAAATAAAAAGCTGCAGGTGAGTGTGGTAGTGCATACCTGTAACCCCAGCAACTCAGGAGGCTGAAGCAGGAGGACTGCAATTTAGTAAGGCCCTAAGCAACTTAGCAAGACCCTGTCTCAGAAGAAAAAAAGGTGGGGCTGGGGACATGGCTCAGTGGTAAAGCACCTCTGAGTTCAAACCCTGGTGCAAAAACAAAAAAAGTTGTAAACTCTGGCTGATGGTGCTCAGGTGCTCAGTTATACATAAGCAGAAGTTGTAACACTATGGACACGAGGGGCAGGTGGTTCCTGCACAAGCAGTTAGTATCTCAGCACAGATGCATGCTCACCTCATCATTGTATGTTGTGACAGTCACGAACATCCCCAGACCAGGGCCTGGTTCTCGGAAGTCAAGTTTGCCTGTGTCCCACTGCTGGATCTTGAAAGTCCCTGTGTCATAAGCAGGAGGCAGTGACTGTGTGTGCGGAAAGCATCAATAGGTGATGACCTCTAAGTTAGGCCAATCGTCTTTCTCTGTTTGTGTCATGAGGACCCTTGCCTGGGGCAGCCTCCGCCCTGGGGGCCTGTGCGACCCGCAGGACAACTCTGGGCAGGCAGCAGGGCTGGGGTGCTGGTCCAGCTGTGCTGACTGGGTGCCTGCTGAGCTGCTGCACCACCCAGCCTTGTCTCCCACACTGGAGGGTGGGCAGGCTGTGCCCTGCTCAAACCCCAGGGTGCTGAGGCTGCCAGCCGAAAGCCTGGGAAGGGTCCCACCTGCCGGTGAGCCTTGCTGTTCTGCATCCCCGGTGGCCCTCCCGCCTTTGTGCTCCCCCACAGCTCTGCCCCAGGCCTGTCCCCAGGACTCCTGCCCAAGCACACACGAGTCCCGGGGTCCCCTCACGGGCCCTGCAGATCTGTTCTTTGAGCATGCATGCTCCGGTGCCCCTCGTCTGCACGGCGAGGGGCTAGAGAGCCTCAGACATTCCATTCTTCCCTGGGGCCCTCTGGGGTCTGGCAGTAAGCCTAGGGAAGTGTTTGGCTTCATGGTGGGGGCTCAATAAATGTTTGTGGAATAAGTGAAAGGGTCCCACAATTCAGGTTCAACAAGGGACTTGAATGAATGGGTACCACTCATCCCTACGCCACTGCAACACAGCGTTCCTGGCATGCTGCCTGAGTTCCCAGAACAGGCCAGGGTGACCCCGCCTGCTTCTGTGGGATCCTCCAGCCTCAGGCAACGGCCTCCCCAAGGTGCCCTTCAGGCAGGAGGGCGGCTTAGAGGTAGGTGTCATGGCCAGGGAGGCCAGCAGGTGGCGGGAGAGAAGCACTGCTCCTGGGCCAGTCAGTTGGAGAGGGTCACTCCCTGTGGGTGAAGCAGTCCTAGAGGAACAGCCGCCAGCCCAGCACAGAGCCCCGGGGAGCTTCTCACCAGTGGCCACAGAGCGGGAGGGCTCACTGGCTAGGAACAGGGATACAACTTTCGGTGGGCCATCTTGGGCACTGCACTGGGCTGCGGGTGCCTCCGTTTTCCCACTGATAGAGCAAGGATGATACGTTATACCAGCCAGGCCACAGTGGTACATGACCTATAATCCTAGCTACTCCAGAGGCTGAGGCAGGAAGACCACAAACTGAGGCCAGCCTCAGAAACTTAGGGAGACTGTCTCAAAATTAAAACTAGAAAGGGCTGGGGTGCACTCAGTGGTGGAGCGGCCCTGGGTGCAGTCCCCAGGACCCCAAGCCAACACCAACAGTGGTAACATCAGGGTACACCTCCCTCTGGGTGTGAGAGCAGCAAGTCAGGGTTGTGTTCTCCCTAGTGTGGACCTGAGCACACCAAAAGCTCTCAGTCAGGCCTTGATTGGCAGCTCCCTGAGCTACCATGGGCCTGAGCAGAGCACCTCTCTATCAGCTGACCACGGCAGGTGAGGAGCAAGAGGACTGCCCACAGCCACCCCACGTGCCACCAAGCCAGAGTCACACTTGGGCCGGTCACAGGGCCTCTGCGGCACTCACTGCCAGAGCCTCCCTCCTGGCTCCCGGTGAAGGCCAGCACTGTGGGGTGAGGGCCTCACGCCCTCTCCTGGTGCCTGAGGTCACCGATGGTCATCCCGTTCCTCCAGACTGCGTCCTTGAGACCGAAACTGTGGGTCATTAGAGTGTATTATAGGGACAACACACTCATCGTAGGAATTTCGGAAAGTGCAAGTCCCTCCAGGAGTTCCTAGTATTGGTGTCAGCCGTCTAGCCTTTTTCCTGTAAGTACCTGGTATGCGTTATCAAAATTAGTTTGGGGCCCAGCACAGCTGGGGAGGCTGAGGCAGGAGGATCGCCAGTCCAAAGCCAGCCTCCTCATTGTAGAAAGGCCCTAAGCAACTTAGCAAGACCCTGTCTGTAAATATTTTTTAAAAGATTGGGGATGTGGCTCAGTGGTTGAGTGCCCCTGGGTTCAATCCCCAGGAAAAAAAAAAAAAAAAAAGAAAAGAAAAGGAGGAGAAGAGAGAGAGATTGGAACATGTACGCTATCTGTGCCTTGATTTTCCAACCTAGTTTTTTCAGATCAGTTTACCATGTCTTAAATTTTCTTCTGTAACCTTAAATTGAGGTCTATTCAGAGAACACGACCCAGCGCCGAGCGCAGAGCATGGCAGAGAGCAGGTGGCCTTCTGAGGACAGGTGGGGGAACCATGGAACAGGAGCCCCGAGGTGTGTGGCTGGAGGCCACATGGTCTGGCCGACCTGGACCCCCACTCACAAGCCATCTGCCCCTCCGAAGGGAGCCAGGCATGGAGGCTCCTGGGGTGGTCTCAGAGGAGAGGAGCCAGCAGAGCTGAGAGCACAGCTGGCCCTCGCGGTCATCCAGACCTGCAGCCACAACAGTGGACAGTGCGAGGGACAGAGGAGGCTCCACATGCACTGACGACCCTGCTCTTAGGAGGAAGCCCACACAGGCCACGTGCCACATCCCCCAAGACCTGGCCCTTCTCCTCACTGACCACACTGCCTGCTCCTATCTTGGAAGTACCAGGGCCTGTGAGGAGGGCAAGGGGCATGTAGAGTGAGATTCCAAGCCAGGAGGAGGCTGCCGGGAGGAGGCCGCTGGGAGGAGGCCCACAAGCCGGGAGGAGGCCCAAGCTCACCCACAGTCCTTTCCAAAGGCTCTGGGTGCTGCACACTGTAGTGCCTGGGGCCCTCAGCCCTGGGAGCACCTGGCTCTGCCGATGGCGGGCACCTGGGCGTGGACAGCAGTCGTGTCAAGAGTGTTGTGAACACACTGGTCTCTGGAACACTCCAGGGTCCTGGAGGGCCTGGTGGGACTACATCAGCAGGGTGCTGTGCACAGGCCCTCCCTGGGAAGCTCACACTAGTGCCGACTGACGGCTGCTGTCAGAACACCAGCAACAGCCCAGAGGGCCCCAGAGGCCAGCAGGACTGATGTCCAAGACAGTTGTGGTCCTGCCCTGTGCTGCATGCCCGTGCCACTGTTGGGCTCCTGTGGGGACCGGGAGGGGCGTCTGCCAGGCCGGGGCTGTCCGCTGGCCCCCGAGCAGGGCTGCTCCAGGAATGTGTGTCTCTGGGCACCAGGCGTGTGCGTTTCGTGTGCTGCGTGGCAGGCGGGGGTCTGGGCACCTGGTGGAGTTCAGCAGCATGCCCACGGGCCCACTTTGCACTCGCCTGGTGGCTGCCCAGGTCATTGTCGCCTGACTGGCTCCCTGTCTTGCAGATCCTCTGGGCAATGGGTCTGTTCACCGTTGGCCTGTTTTCTCCACCCAGGAAGGCGGGACAGCCTCCATGTGCCATCCATTCCTAGAAAGTCGTGGACTTCTCATCCCCCAGGGAGCCGCTGAGCTGTCCATCAGGGTCTGTGGGTAGACCTGGCTGTTGTGAATGACAAGTGCCTCCATAAACGCCGTGGGGTGTGGGAGGGAGGCCTGGTTCCGTTCTCCAGGGTGTGGACCCAGGAGTGGGACTTCCAATCTGTGACTGTCCTGTGCTCCCGAGCTCTGGGGCCCAGGATGAGCTTGCAGCTGAAAGCACCTCTGGACTTCTCCCTTTGTCTGGAGCGTTTCTGTGGTGGACGCCTGGCCCTTGAACCCTTGGCTGTGTGGCCTCCAGGAGGGCCTGTTTCCCTGTGGGAGTTTGAAGGCGGAACTCGTCTGAGCAGAGCCCTCTCCTGCTGTCCCTGGTCTCGGGGAACTGTACTTGAAGGGCTCGCCACGTAGGGCCCTTCCAGAAGGTGCAGCCAGGAGCCACCTGGGTGGACCATGAGGCTCTCCCCTCAGCAGCAGAGCCTGCCTGGCCCGCGCCTCAGACTCACATGGAAGGTGCTCTGCCCTCCCCACTCCAGATGGCCCGGAACTCACTGTTGAGGGACGGTCATGCGGGACTGAGGGAAGTGAGGTCACAGACACAAAACACCTGCTTGGGGCTTCCTGCAGGTTCACGGTGCTGGGGTTCGCCCTGGTGTTGGTGGCAGTGCCGTGATTGGCAGCTCCCAGGCACCCGAGCCCCTCCTCACCTCCCACTCAGAGATGCCACCCCGCTTCTCCAGAGGTGCGGGGCGAATAATTGGAGGCCAAGCCAGAGAGGTTGGAGGCAGTGTGGGTGGGGGACTCCCTTTACGGAGCACCTTGGCACTGGAGGCCAGACTTAGCCGCCTCCAGCTCAGGTGGGACACCCACAGTCACCAGCATGGGGCAGTGCCGGTGGTGCCAGTGGGTGCCAGAGCTCTCTCTCCAGCTGTTCTTTATTCCTCTGTGGCACTGAGTCACCTCCATCAGGGAAGGTGGACACTTCCTCGCCGCCTATGGTCAGTCCTAATGAGAAGCACCTTCAGGCAGATCTTGGCCTGAAAGTGTTCAAAAGTCGCCCCTTTTGGACTTCCAGATGGCACTGAGCTGGAAGGAGGTCAGGACAGTGGGCATGGGGCTTCCTGGCCTAGACTCCATGAAGATTTTAGGTTTGTTTTTAACAGTGATCTCGTGAGTGGATAAAGATGCAGTCTCGGTACCTCTCACCTGGTGGCACTTGGCACTGCATTCGTGAGCAAGTAGACACTGAGTCTTGGCTGCAGGGGTGCTGAAGGGAGCAGGTGAGGGCCGGGTGTGCGGGGTGCGAGCCACAGGCCTCCCAGTGCCCTGCAGTGGGAGTGCATCCACTGGTGTCCAGCCTCCTCCTGTAGAGTCCTCCACGCCACCACCCACTGGTGTCCAGCCTCCTCCTGTAGAGTCCTCCACGCCACCACCGCCGCCCGTCGCTCCTTGGCTTCAGCATGCTGGCGTCTGATGTCCCTGCTTCTCCTGCCGGGCTGTCTCCTGCTCTCAGCCCTCCTGTCCTTGGAGGCCTCACAGCTGCTGACTGCATGCTGAACACCAGGGAGCTTTGCGTGGAGTCACCTCCTCCAGGCAGCCACTTCCCCAGCCATCAGCTCCATCCTGACCCTGGGCCTGATCTTGCTCCCAGGTGGTGGCCCCCTGCAGTGTCCACCACAGTTCCCCCAACCCTGCTGGGGCTGGACCTTTGCTCTAGGTCC
The DNA here is from genome assembly GCF_052094955.1 of Ictidomys tridecemlineatus. Taxonomy (NCBI): domain Eukaryota; kingdom Metazoa; phylum Chordata; class Mammalia; order Rodentia; family Sciuridae; genus Ictidomys; species Ictidomys tridecemlineatus. The sequence goes on from NC_135485.1 coordinate 626,186, forward strand.
ATGCGAGGGGTGAGTCCTCTGCTCTGTTCCTGGCCTCTGAGTGGCTACTTTCGGCGTGGGCCCAGAGCTGCCCTGGTGCTCCTGCTCCCTGAGCCCTGAATCTGCAAAGCTATGTAGAGGTGACAGGTAAGGTGACAGAGGTGCAGAGGCAGGGAGGAGAGGGCCGCTGGATTTGGGGAGGAGCCAGGGCAAGTGGCAAGGGGGAGGGGTTGACAGCAGTGGGGGTGGGCAGGGCCTGAGGCTCTCACTGCAGTTGAGGGCTGAGGCTGCGGCCAGGTTGCATGTCAGGCCACACAGACGCCCCTGCTCACACAGCTGCTGGAGCCCACATCAGGCACCTCCAGGTTCTGTGACTTCAGCCCACTGCCACGAAATGCTGCTGGCCAGGTCTGTCCAGCCAGTGTCTGTAGGGCAGCAGGTGGGCAGGAGCTACTCTGTCCCTCTTATTCCTTCTTGGCCCCTTGAAAGGAAGGCAGAAAATCCATGAGCTACCCCGAAGGAGACCAAGGGCCCAGGACTCCCCAGGGCAGTGCTTCCTCTGGGCACACACCGGGCAGAGCCTGGCGCCCTCTGTGTGTGGGTGGGCTAGAAAGGCCTGCAGATCTCACACATCCCCACAGCTGGAAGGAGCAGGCGCCGCCATCACCTGCCATCACAGAGAGGCTGAGGAGCATGCTGGCCGTGGCCCGTGGCAGGAAACAGTGCTGCTACCGGTGCCGACCCTGACAACAGGAAGACCCCAGCACTGCTGGTGCCTGGCCTGTCTGCTGGCCGCCTGTGGTCCCAGGCGCTGCCCGCGTCCTGGCTTGCTGTGTTGGATGTTTGCAGGCTGGGCCGCTCTGGGGAAGGAACCCTGAGGCCCAGCGGTGGAGACAGGCTGAAGGCAGAGCTCAGCTCCCCCGGTGGGGGTGAGGGGGCACAAAATCATGACATACAAAACACGACTTGGATGCCTCTAGATTTAGATTTCACCTCCCCCCCCCACCTTTTGCATTGAAATCAGAGTTGGAGATTGATTCTGACTTGAATGTTAGCTAGCATGCTGGAGTTTCCCATACAATTCTGAGACTAGTCAGCACTTCTTTCTTTCTCAGAAGGTGGGCCAAGCTCACCTGGGTGAGGATGTGCTTGCAGCACAGGAAATGTGCAGACTCACTGTGGTGACAGAATCTAAGGACAGTCTGCCTGGCAGGCAGTCCTGGGTCTGCACGGGATGCTCCTGCCCATGGTCTCCAGAAGGCACATGGACTCCTGGTGTGTGTCCTGCTTTATTGGACCAGTCTAAAGACCTCTCCTATGTTTGGACTGCTCAGCCACAATTAGCATGTTAAACGGCAGCAGATTTTCTTGGCTCAGGTAAACCTGACCACCAGAAGAGCAAATTAAGCTTGATGTCAGGTCCAGTCTCCTGCTTTAAAAATCATACAGTTCCCTCCTTCGTCTATCCACATCAGCTTTGCCTCACTTGGCAGACGGTGAGGAGGGAGCCATTCAACATGACACACACTGCCCAGGAGTCAGCCACCTACCTGATACCCACGTGTCTCCTGGAACATCTTCTATGAGGCATTTCTGCTCTCGTTCCCCTGCGTGGAGATAGAAAGCAGCCGAGGGTGGGAAACTGAGACACAGCAGAACCGCCAGCACCTGCATGGCCCTCTGTAGCAGAGCGTTCTGTGCCTGGATCAGAGGCACCTGACTGCTTCTTGCAAGTGTGCATTTCCTTGGGTGACCTTGTAAGTAAGATTGACTGCTGTGAGAAGGGACACATGTGTCTGTGACTCCAGCAAGTCCCAGGGACAAGATAAAACGGCACCTGGGACTTCAGGCCTCTCCAAGCTCTGTGCCATCAGCTTCAGTCCCCTGCTCTTCAAAGGTTGGGAAGTGTTCTTTGGGCTGAGAGGCAGTGCCAGGGCCAGGGAGAAGCGCTAGGAGAAGGCGAGTCTGGGCGCCCGGCACCCTGTGGCAGAGAGCCAGGAGCAGGCCTTGGCAACCACCTGAAATAGTCATTTTCTGGTGTTTCCATTGCCTGGCGGAGGCGGGAGGGGGAGTGAAGGGGCGGCTGGAGTTGAGAGGAGGGAGGAGGCAGGGAGGAGCCTGTGGCAGCAGGAGGAGCAGGCTTCTGCAATGAAAGTGTTCTGAATACTAGAGAGGAGGCCAGAACCTCACTGAGGCCTCACGCTGAGGAGACTGTCTGCTTCCTGTAAGGAAGGGAGAGACATCATCTGGGATGGGGCTGGGCTCAGGGATAGAGTGCTCCTGGCAAGGGTGAAGCCCAGGGTTCTACAACAAACAACAAAAACACAGGCAGAGGAGTGAAATCACTCAGCAGTCAACTAGGTCCTCTTGGTTTTTGCACCTAGTGTCTCCTCTTCTCATTTGAAATACCTGTAGACTCTCAGAAATCTGCAAGAACAGGCCTGTAAAACTGCCTTGCTCTGGGAACGTCCAGCTGCAGCTCCACCAGCCCTTGAAAAGCCACCAGCCACCCTTCACCACCTCCCTGATGATGCCAGGCAGAGCTGAAGACTGCGCACCACTGGCTTCCAGTCCCACAAGAGCAGAGAGGGCCTGCGACCGCTGCCTCACTCCCCCAGTGCAACTTCCTGCATGAATGAGACAACTCCACAGCTGCATCCAGAAACTGGGTTGTGGCACTGGCACAGGGCAGTGACGTGGCCACAGACCTGAGTGGGTGCCACTAGCTTTTACACATGCTACTTTTTAGTGTGTACATGCACTATGTAAGAATGCTTCAATAAGCAACTGCAAACACTCTTGAAACAAGTGGAAAATGCGTGAACTCAGGCTGGAGTAGCCCTGAGTGCCTGGGTCACTGAGCATGGTGAAACAACTTGAATGAATGGGATTGTTTTCTTTTTTTTATAATATTTCTTTTTTAGTTTTAGGTGGACACAATATCTTTATTTTATTTTTATATGGTGCTGAGAATCGAACCCAGTGCTTCACGCATAGTAGGTGAGCGCTCTACCACTGAGCCACATCCCCGGCCCGGGATTGTTTTCTTGATCTCCTAACAAATTAATTATTGGTATATTAAAAAGTTAGTGGTTTTGTATATTGGTTTTATGTCCTGCAAACTTTTAAAAAATATTTATTTTTTAGTCATAGTGGGACATAATATCATCTTTATTTCACTTATTCATTTTTATGTGGTGCTGAGGATCGAACCCAGGGTCTCGTACGTGGAGGTGAGTGCTCTACCACTGAGCCACAGCCCAGCCCCTTACTCAGGCATTTTTTCTTCTTTATGATAAATTTTGCTGTGAGATTCTTCACTATATTTTTTTAGATTTTTAATTACTGAATTCTTCATCACAAGATTTCTGGTAGTTCTTTCTTATGATCTCTCTTTGCTAAATTTCTCATTTATATTGTAAATTATCTTCTTAATTTTGTTAAATTATCTGTGTATAACCTCTTACATCTCATTAAGTTTCCTTAGAATTTTCCTCCTCCTCCTCCTCCTTCTTCTTCTTTTTAAAATGGGGTCTTTCTTGGTTGCCAGACTAACTTCAAAGTCCTGGGCTCAAGCAATCCTGCCTCATCCTCCAGGGCAGCTGGGACTACCGGTGTATTGGGCCACCACACCTAGTTGTTTAGACCACCACACCTAGTTAAGGCCACCACACCTAGTCTGAATCATTATTTTTTATTACTTTTCAGATAATTTGTTGATTTTCTTTTCTTTGGGGTCTCTCGCTAGAGAGTTGTTTTCCTTTGCAGTTGTCTGGTTACCTTGGTTTTCATGCTTCTGGGGGCCGCAGGAGAATGGGTGGGGCCTCCTGGCTGCTTCTCAGGACTGAGAGCTGCTGGGCAGGGCTGCTGACCACTTCCAGGGAAGTGGGAGGGAGGGCGGGGACACTGGCTGCTTCTTGGGGGTCTCTGCAGGCTGAGCCACGGAAGGTGGGCAGCTCATGTATTTCCCAGGGTGTGAGAGAGTGGAAAAGATCTCATGATTGGGCAGGACTGGGCAGGCCAGCTAGGGGCCTGCTGATCGCAGTGCCTCAAGGGGGCTCCACGGCAGGAACCTGCTGGGGAGGCACTGTGTAGGTCGGGCTCTCTGTGGGCAGTGCAGTAGGTGTCACCCTGTAGGTCTCCACCCTGGGCTCAGGGCCTGTGAGGGCTGCAGAGCTCCCCAGATGTCTCTGGTGTCCGTGTGAGCAGTGGGACTGCTGGTGCCTGCTGGGGTGGAGTCCCTCTGGGCTCAGGCAGCTCTGGAGAGATGGCCCCAAGGTTGGGCTCTGCACCTGGAGGCTGTGGCACCCTCCTGGGAGCCTTGGGTGCAGATGAGCATGCTGAATTCTTTGGCACAAGATTTCTGGTAGTTGTTTCTTATGAAAGAACTTCTGACACCCTTAGTGACCCTCCTGTACCACTGTCCCTTCATCATTGTTCTTGGTGGCCACGTCACTCTCCTTTGGACAGTGGCGGCTCCCCAATCCCGCGTCCTTAGTTCTCCTGCTGACAGCCTGGCTGTGAAGTGCCCGCTTTCTCCAGTGTCCTCAAGCTGAACCTCCTCCGACAACAGTGGAGAAAATGTGCTCCAAACAAGTGTTTCTCGGAGCTGCGGCTGTGGCTCGCTCAGAGGTAGAGCGCTCACCTGGCACGTGCGAGGGCCTGGGTCTGATCCTCAGCACCACATAAAAATAAGTAAAATAAAGATATTGTGTCTAGTTACAACTAAAGAGTAAATATTAAGAAGATCAAAAAAACAATTATGAGCTTTTAATTGAAATATAAGAGTAGGGGATTTTACTCGATTTTTGTATCACAACCACTGATTGTCGTGAGAATATCTCAGTGGGTGCACCTGACCAGGGCCTCAGCCTTCCCTTGGGTGCCCTTGGCAGCCTCTCCAGCCTGCCCTTCTTGCTAGTGCGAGGACTGCATTTGGGGGCCTGTCATTCTTTCACCATTCTCTTTCTCTTTTGCATTTCCTAGGGAAAGATGCAAACCATTCAAACATTTATACCTTTAAATGCATGTATTAAAAAGTGTAAAAATGTATACCCAAATTTCCATGTTCAAAAGTGAAAAAGAGGGCTGGGGATGTGGCTCAAGCGGTAGCGCGCTTGCCTGGCATCCTCGGGGAAGTTATGATTTTGCTGACTTAAGAGTCCCAGGCCATCCTTCTGGGGTAGTTTTGCTCTGTCCTGAAGCACATTGAGAACTCCCTCAGTGGGGTTCTCCTGGGAAGAAGCACTTGTAGTCTTCGCCATGCTGGGCACAGCTCTGGGTTGACAGTTGCCTTCAATGTTCAGGAAATCTAATCCAGCCACCTTCTGACTGCCAGGCTGCTGCCGAGCAGTTCTGCACTGAGTAGCGGCACCTCTGTGGGCAACATGTCCCCTCCCCTGGGCCCTGAAGGTCTCTGTGTGCTCTGCGCTCAGTTCCACATGCTGTGCAACAACACTGCCCTAGTTTGTTCTCTTTGGGACATCTGTGCTGCTTCTGCAGACACCTTTTTATGCTAACCAGTTCTCTGCACTGCATTTTTTTCACTAAAAATCATAACTCTTCTTCATCTTGTCTACCATCTCCTTTAGACTCACAATTTTTTAAAATCCTGGAATTTCCCATTTTGTCTTCCACATCTTTTTCAGGGGTCCCCTCTGCTGTGTCTGTGCTGCATTCCGGGTCTCAGCTCCATCTTTTTGCTCACCAGCGCTCTCTAGCCACACTTCTCCTAGCCACGCCCAGCTCCTTCTAGCCGCTATGAGTACTCAGCTCTTTGGTCCACTGATAGCTTTTGTTATTTAGTAGTTTTTTCCTTTCCAAATTTGTTTCTAACAGCCATTCATCAACTGTCCTTTTATTCTACCTGTTTTATATTGTTCTGCAGTTCCCCTAAGTGATCGTGACTGTCTGGCTCTGTTGGACTCTTCTGCTGATACCATCAGTGGTGGAGACTTTTTTCTGGTTATGGGATGATCAGTGTGTTGTGCCCATGACTCATTGTGATTGTGAGGCTCTCGGGGCCACCCTGGGCCTTCCTGTAGACAGTCTGCACTGGTCTTCCCTACTGAGGGTGCTGTTGGCTCCTTGTTGCAGCTCCCATTCAGTTTGTTTCTTGGCTTACTTTGGGAAGTGGGGAGGGGAGATCTTCTGGAAAAGGCAGTGTCTCAGGTGGTGTCTGCACCAGAGTGCAGTGTCCAGCTGTTCTGGGTAGGCAGAGGGCATCTCTCTAGAGCACCTGGCCAGCCCTGGGGTCAGTAGGGGATGTAGCAGACTCTGGGTTGTGCCATCTACACGTCTGGTCCAGAAGCTCCAATGGAGTGGGGTGGGCGTGTTCAGTCTGCCATCTGCCAGGAAGTCCCTCCTGTCACTTCTCAAGCCCTATCTTCCCTTATTCCTGCCCTGCCACAGATTGACCCAATCTGGCCTCCATCACTGCATGTTGCAGTGTTGAGCACAGGGGGCCATTCTCATGATTTTCCCCTGGCTGACCACTTCCTCCTCTCACTGCACACACTGGGCCTGGCACCTCTTGGCCCCCAGTGTGTGCACAACCAGCTGATGGACAGCCCGCCTCTTTGGCCAGGTGTCCCTCAGCTACCCTGAGGTATTCATTGTGTGATGGGGGGCCACCAACTCCACCCAGGAGGCTCAGGTGTGGACCCCATGAGCTCTCTCTGCACTGCCCACCCCACCCAGGAGGCTCAGGTGTGGACCCCATGAGCTCTCCCTGCACTGCCCACCCCACCCAGGAGGCTCAGGTGTGGACCCCATGAGCTCTCCCTGCACTGCCCACCCCATCCAGGAGGCTCAGGTGTGGACCCCATGAGCTCTCCCTGCACTGCCCACCCCACCCAGGAGGCTCAGGTGTGGACCCCATGAGCGCTCCCTGCACTGCCCACCCCACCCAGGAGGCTCAGGTGTGGACCCCATGAGCTCTCCCTGCACTGCCCACCCCACCCAGGAGGCTCAGGTATGCACCCCATGAGCTCTCCCTGCACTGCCCACCCCACCCAGGAGGCTCAGGTGTGGACCCCATGAGCTCTCCCTGCACTGCCCACCCCACCCAGGAGGCTCAGGTGTGCACCCCATGAGCTCTCCCTGCACTGCCCACCCCACCCAGGAGGCTCAGGTGTGCACCCCATGAGCTCTCCCTGCACTGCCCACCCCACCCAGGAGGCTCAGGTGTGCACCCCATGAGCTCTCCCTGCACTGCCCACCCCACCCAGGAGGCTCAGGTGTGCACCCCATGAGCTCTCCCTGCACTGCCCACCCCACCCAGGAGGCTCAGGTGTGCACCCCATGAGCTCTCCCTGCACTGCCCACCCCACCCAGGAGGCTCAGGTGTGGACAGTGTGGCCCCTCCTTCCACTTCCCTACCCAGGTCTCCAGGACGGCAGGCCCTGCGGTGGCCTGGGGTTGGTGACTTGGGCTGTAAGGGTCCAGGGCTGCAGTGTCACCAACCCGGGCTGTGAGCCGGTTCTTCCATCTGTGTGTCCAGGTCTAAGCTCATCAACTCGGCACCATCCCGCTCTGGGCACGAGCTGTGGTCTACTTAGGAATCCCAGACCAGGCTGGGAGGGTGGCTCAGCGATAGAGCACTCGCCTAGCACGGGCGGGACCCGGGTTCAATCCTCAGCACCACATAAAAATAAAGCCAGTGTGTTGGTCCATCTACACCTAAAAAATAAATATAAAAAAAAAGAATCCCAGACCATCCTTCTGGGGTAGTTTTGCTCCTGATGTAGGGTGACCCTGACCCTGGCCGGCAGTCTGGTGGTCCTGCAGTTTGCTGATTCATAGCTGAGGGTGTCAGGGCCGTGTGCATCCTGGGTGGTGGGTTTCTCTCCAGCAGGGTCGCTGGGTGCCTGGCCCGGGGCAGCGAGCATCCTCTTGGCAGAGTCCTGGTCGTGCTCTTCATCCCCATGGGCCTTGGGCGTGGCCGTGCAGGAGCCTTAGAGGAGAGCTGCTAGCCAGCCCAAGGCCCTGTGAGCTTGAGCTATGTCCAGGACCTTTCAGGACGACAGGGCACAGGGTGATGGGAGAGGATCTGGGTCTGACTCTGGAAGCAACAGGGGTAGGGTCTCAGCCAGCCTGAGAGTGGTCCATCTCCCATGCCCAGCCTGCTAGAGGAGGGCTGTGCCAGGGCCCATCTCCTGAGTCCTCCACCTCATGTTGTGGCCCAGCCCGCTGCAGCACTAGAGGCCTCTGGCATGCACAGGAGAGACAGGAACACCCATGGCCAGTCCCAGTGGGCCTGGGGTGTCCCCAGCAGCCTATGACTGAAGTCTTGTTCCCTGGAGTGGTGCTGTTGGAGCTGGTGGGTCCTTCAGGAGGTCTTAGGTCACGGGGGTGGGGGGTGTGCCTGTGACAGGGACAGTGGGACCTAGCCCCCTCCTCTTTCTTCCACTCCAGCCCTGAAGTGAATGGCTTTGCTCCTCCATACAGCCTCCTCACTTGTTGTGCTGCCTCCACAGGTCCCCAAACAATCGGTCTGCCAGACCATGGGCTGAAACCTTCCACAGCATGAGCCAAAATAACCTCAGGTATTCTGTCACTGTCACAGAAAGCCAACAGCAGGCAGGCATCGGTGAGGCTGGAGGTTGGGGCCCCTGAGCTCAGATCCCCAGAGGTGCCTGCTGGTGGCCAGCAGAGCTGCTCAGTGCCAGGGGACAGTGCGAGGGCTGTGTGGCCCAGCCACCCGTGGGTGCTCTGGGTTTCTGTCACTTGCTGCCTGCCCATGACTTCAGATTCCTGGATGAGCCAGCAACCCTTCATGCTGCTCCGGTGCTGAGGCTGGCTTCAGAAGCTTCGACCTCAGGTCTCCCCACTCCCCACCCCCAGCTGCTCGAAACCCCGCCCTGCCTCTCAAATGTGTCTCCTGTCACCACACACCCAGCAGCCCTCTGCCAAGGTGTCCAGGAGAGGCGTGGGGATGGCCACTGGTGTTTATCAGGGACAGATAGCCTTTATTCCAATGCAAAGAGGTCATGACAGGAAGACACCCAGGTTCTAACGCTGCCCCTCTCCTTGTCTGTCATGGTCACCCTGCTCCCAGGTGGCAGGCATGCCCAGGAGTGGGGGGTGGTGGCCTGGGGCTCCAGGTCTGAGGTATTCTGCAACCTTGTGTGCACAGGGCTTCGGGATTGGGCGTCCCCTCTCCTGCTCTTGGGGTGCATGTTCTCGCCTCAGAGGCGGCCTCCCAGAGGAGTGATAAGTTATGGGGGACATAATGCAGAGCGAGACCCTCAGGGCCAACGAGCCTGAGGAAGCGCCTGCCACAGCCCTGGGACCCCACTTCTGCACAGGCTCTCCATACCCAGGAGGGGCGCCCAGCGGCCTGGCCGCAGGCAGCCGCCCTGACCCTCCGGGAACCCTGTGTGACCCAGGCCTGAGGAGGCCGAGGAGGGCTGGGCTCTGGGCTCAGACACAGTTGTCAGGCACACACTCGGCCTCTTCCTCCAGCTCGGGGCAGGGCGTCCCGTGGTTGGCCGGCTGGACGCGGACATAGCGAGTCCTTCTCTTGGTGCTCAGCTTCCCACAGGGGCCTCCGCACAGTCCCCAGGATGACCACAGGGAGACCTCACAGTCCAGCGGCGTCTCTGGAACTGGACCAAGCACAGGGGAGAGGGAAGGGCAGCGCTGAGAGGAAGCAGGAGCTAGAAACTGCTTCCCCTCCTGCCCGCAGCCTCTCTGGCTGGGTCTGCAGTGCCTGGGCTTTGGCATCAGTCCCTGGGAGCCTCACAGGAGGCCGTGGGGTGGGTGGGGGTCTCTGTGGAGGGTCTCTGGCCAAGCCCAGCCCTCAGGCCACAGCGACCCTTGGAACTGGCTTATTTCTGAAGACAGAGGACCCTGGGTCTGGGCTGCGGGAGCTTGCCTGGTGGCACCCAGACACTTTGGTCCTTTCTTCCTGTGCCCTGTCTGTCCTCTTCATTATATTCATGAAGTTTAAAATCATTGATTTGGGGTTCTGGTCAAACCACCTGGTAATCTCCACTTTCCAGCCAGAAGGCCAGTGCTTGCCTTTTTGTTTAGTTTGCTTTTTTTCGGGGTGGGGGGATACTAGGGGTTGAGCCCAGGGGCACTCATCCACACCCCAGCCCTATTTTGCATTGTATTTAGAGACAGAGTCTTGCTGAGTTGCTTAGGGCCTCACCACTGCAGAGGCTGGCTTTGAACTTGGGATCCTTCTGCCTCAGCCTCCAGAGCCGCCTGAATTATAGGTGTGTGCCAGCTGGATAGCACTTCTCTGTGCCCATTGCCCAGGGGAGGGTCTCCCCACACAAGGCGCCAGGAGCCCAGGTGAAATGTGTGTCAGCAGCCAGCAACAGGGTGGTGGCCTCACACTGAAGGGCTTTGTTCTCACGTATCTCACCCTCCCCGTGCTACCTGCTCTGTGACTGCTGAGGACCAGACCCCAGAACAAGTCACAGGTGTTAGAAGAATGGGGGGGGGGCAAGGGGTTGCGTTGCTGGGCACAGGACCTGGAATGTTCCAGAAGCTCCAGCCAGGCCTGTGCCTAGAGAAGCCCTCTCCACAGCACAGAGGGGTGGGACAGGGTCTGCAAAGACCCTCCAGAGTGGGGCTTCAGAGAAGCAGACTCCCCCAGCTCTTCCCAAAGCCTTGCCTGAGAGCGAGGGCCCTGGGCAGCAGGCCCGGGGACAACAGAGCCCAGCCAGCACAGGACCTGCTTTCCTGCTCCCCAACTGGGAAGGCAGGCAGTCAGGGCCTGGCCTGGGCTGAGTGCTGCAGCAGCCCTGGCTCACAGTGGACCTCTTGGGCCTGAAGACAAGGTGTCCACTTGCGAGACAGGAACACGTGGAGCCCGGTCTGGGCCTGGTGGGAACTTCCTGGATGGCACCCATCACTGCCCAGCATGGTTTCCACCTTGGAAAGGTTCTGCTCCCCCAGGGATAGTAGCAGGTGCCAGGCAGAGAGCCCAGGGCCTCAGCTGTGGTGGACATGAGGAGCCAGCCTGCAGGCAGGGACCAGGAGGGGCTGCCTGTGAGGCCCTTCTTGGGGTCTGGGGATGCCTTGGGCATGTGGGGAGCAGGGCACCAGAGTCTCCCTGTTGTGCTCCTCAGATCCTGTTGGGTGGCAGGGCTCAGCTTGATCCAGCGCCCTCTAGCGACATCTCTCAGTGGAATTCTCTAGCACTGCACACTGTTCACTCCACACTGTGGTCCCTGGCTGACCAGCTGGCTCTGTCTTCCCTATCCTCCCTTCTCCATGTCCCTCCTCCACACAGATCTCCCCTCCTCTCCCTGCCTTCCCTTTCCTGCACTGTCCCCTCTGCTCCTGGCCCTGACAGCCCCATGTCCCACACCCCATGTGGCTGGATGCCAGCCATGGGTGGGACAGAGCCCCTCCAGTGATCTGCCACTAGTCACCCTTCTGGCCAGCCTGCAGGCACAGCCGGTGGCATGAACGAGTGACATGAGGCTGTACATCCAAGTGGGGCATCAGATCCCAGAGCGGGCACCTCCTTGGGCAGGTGGGGCAGTGCCACCTTCCAGCATCCCAGGACTGCCCTCTGAGAGGAGCGGCAGGAGTCGCCAGGACCACAGTGAGGTGCTCCGACTTAGGCTCTGACTTAATCTCTGGGGTGCCAGCGGCTTCCTATGTGGCCCTGACCTGCCCCCCATGAGGTTGGAGGCCCACAGGAAAGGCTGGGCTGTGAGGAGGCCCGAGCCTCCCTCCACTCCAGCCAGCAAGGCACAGGTGAGCAGGCCCCCTGTGACCAAGGCTCTCGGCATGCCAGATTTTGGTCAGCTCCGTTTTCCCCAGGAACTGTCCGTACAGCCTGCTGAATGAAGCCCTGGCTCCTCCGAAGGCCTATGAGCAGGTGGGAGCCTCGCCCTGCCCTCTTGTGTCCATGCAGGGGAGCCCCAGCCTTGGGACGGCTCAGCTGCTGTCCCCCCCACCTGGGGCTGGAGGTCACCGTGCAGCAAGGGAACTGAGTCCAGCTGCATGCACCATCCAGTGCCATGACAGCTGGACCCACAGGGACGTGGGCCACCAGCGCCTGCCCCACCCCAGGCAGGCACCTATCGCCTATTGGATGGAACCCGAGGCCCCGCAGGAGCCCTGTGACAGCTGTCACCTGTGGGTGGTGACACCTCTGCCACTGCCTTCCGCTCCTTTGTGAATGGGGAGAAGATGAGACCTACTTGGCAGACTCGGATCCACCCCCATTACTGGGACGTGCAGGTCCCTGGGACCTCTCTCCCTGGGTCCTTTCTAACTCCGGCCACAGTGGAGGGCGTTTCCAGCTGCCCGCATGAAGAGCTGGCGCTGTTGGGAGCAAGCCCGTCCTGAGTCACTGAGAGCTAGCCTCGTGGCCGTGAGGGCCTCGGTGCCCTCTGCAGACTCAGACTCGGCTCTGGAACCCACGGAGCAGCAGTCCCTCAGGTGCCCAGAGAGGCCCCGTCCTTATAGGGGCTGTGGAGGGTGAGCCTAGCCAAGTGGGGCTGCCAGGGTGGTAGCACATCCCATTGGGCGCCACAGAGAGCCACGTGCCCCATGTAGTCAGGACAGACTCAGCTGTGACTTCTTTCCAGTGTGGCTGTAGTGGGCACAGAGCTCCCCTGGGTGAGCTGGAGCCACTCCCGGCTCTGTGGCCACTTATCTCTGCCAGCCTGTCCACCTGCAGTGCGCAGGGGACTGGAAGCCTGGACATTACCTGAGAGGCTGTCCACGATCTCATTGTCTCTGTTGGTCAGGTCTGGGGCAAGTGGAACAAAGGCCCTGGGGCTCTGCCGGAGCCTCACCAGGGTCACTCTGGCCATAGGAGGCAAGGACTTCAGCCGCGGGTAGTAGAAGGAATTCGCAGGGTGACTGGGAGAGGAAGACGTTATCTGGGTTGGAGGAAGAGAGGGAGTTGGCACAGGATCCAGGAAGCCCACCTTCCTGTGTGTGCATGGCCCGCTGGGCAGTACCCTGTGTCCAGCCAGGAACTGCTGGAAAACAGACCCCGGTCTGGACCTCATCTGAGCAACACCCACACCCAGGACGGCCGGCCACGCCTGCCTTGGCCTCTCCCCAAACCCTGGGCTGGGTTGCCATGCCCACTGCCTGGCCAGGGGCAGCACAGGCTCAGCTGAGATGCTGTGGTGCTGGGCTCGGGCCCCAGGCAGGAGCTGGGACGCTGGGAAGCAGGCCAGGAGGGGCCTGCAGGACCTCGTGTCTCACTCTGTTCCCTGCATGTGGCCGGCAGACAGGTGGTACTGCACCCAGCTCACTGCAGCGCCAGGGCAGGGCCCTTCCCTGCAAGAGCCCAAGGCCCAGCCCTGCCCCCCTGGCCCACTCACCTCAGTTACCGTGTCCTGAGGGATGGTCGCAAAGTTGGGGGAGGAGAAGGTGAAGCCACTGTCTGTCCCTGCGTCATGCGGGTAGAGGTCCAGGGAGGCCTGCTCCTTCCAGCGGCCTCCCTCGCACAGGTCCAGGCTGTCCACACCCACAAACCAGTCAGGACTGGGGACAATGCGCACCACGAAGGACACCTGTGTGCGGCAGAGGCTCAGCGGGCGGCAGCCCCAGGAGCACCTCCGCCCCTCTCTTGGCCACAGCTTACCAGTGAGTGCCGGGGCTGCACCTCCAGCTCTGTGGAAGTCTGGCCCGTGCCGCTGGGGACGGCGGGGGCTGAGAACACGGCCAGCACGCTCTGGACCTTCTCTCCCGCGGCCTCCAGCTCCTTCATCAGGGCCCAGGCCTCCCCGCGCTCCGCGAAGTCCCGCAGCCCGTTGCTGACGTAGGCGTCCTTTCTCCACATGCTGTAGTCAGAACTGTGCGAGGCCCCTGTGCCACAGCCAGGCCGTGTGAGCAGGTGGTGGGGACATGCAGCCGCTCAGGCCCAGGCCCCAGCTGGCCAGCCCCGTGGACACCTCATCCTGCCCTTCCTGATCATCAGCTCCCCCAGCTGGGAGGCGAAGAACCACGTCCACTCCACGGTGACATTCTACATCCACACACTCTAGGGACCCCTGGCTGAGTGATGGATGGCCAGCCAACCTGGCCCATGACTGCCCCCCTGCTGCTGACTACACCCTGAGCCCAGACCATCAATGGCTGGCACACAGGAGGTGCTTAGCCAGCATCGCAAAGTCTGTTGGATGAGAGTGCCCCAACTTGAGAAGCACTGCGCAGAGCCCTCCCAGGTGGGGCGTCACCACAGAACATGCCGGCACTGGGAGAGGGATGCCTTACCCAGTAGGGAAGACCACTGCGCAGGGGGCCGGAACAGCGGGTACTGCTTGGGGAAGGCCGCCTGGCTCCATTGGCCAGTGAAGGTGAGGCTGTACTTGGCTGGAGGCCGGGCTGTGCAGACGGCCTCTGCCCCCAGCGGCTGGCTGGCAGTGGAGCCGAGTGTGGCCAGGAGGAGGGCCCAGAGGCTGCTGCCCGGGGCAGCCGTGGTGCTCAGGTTTTCCATCACCTACAGCACAGGGAGAGCAGTGCCGGCACTGTGGATCCCAACAAGCCCCTGCCCACCTGTCCCCCCAGGCAAGAGCAGAGAGGGTCTCGGTGGTCGTGCACACCCCTGCTCCCCAGAGCCCTCAGCTGTGAGTCCCCAGACCCTGCACCCCGAGAAGCCACGTATGCCTGAGATCGCCACCAAGTCCGCCAGGACCTCAGGGAGCCGGCAGCCTCAGAGCCCCTGGGATGGCCAGCCTTCCTGAGAGTGCGGAGCCAAGCGTGCCCAGGCCCTCGGGGTGGGGGGTTTGGCACAGGCCAGCACTGGCTGTCTGCTGCGTCTCCAGCCAGGAGCCCCATCCTGGCCCGGGTGTGTGTGCACAGTGTGTGGGGGGTGAACTAGCAGAGCTCCGTGGCCATCCCAGGGTGGGGTGGAGGAGGGTGCCCTCTGCGGCGCCCAGGTTCCCGGAGGCCAGGGCTAGTCTGCTCTGCACTCCCCAGGGACCCAGGTGCACCCTACTAACCTGAAGGAGCGGCACAGGAGATGCAGGGCGGGGTGAGGAGCTGCTGGCTGCTGCTGGTCCCACTGAGAACCCAGAGCTCCTACTTATGCCCCAGGCTGGAGCTCGGCTGGCTGGCTGTTCCTTCCAGAGAGTGGCAGACTGGACAAGGGCAAGAGGGACTCTCTCTGCCTGGGGCCTGTGGGGCTGCTGCTCTCCAGCCTCCCACAGGCTGACTGCAGAGCTGACCTGCTCCCTGGAGCTCACTCCCGCCCTGGCTGGCCCTGGCCACACCCTTTCTTTGTCTTCCCTCCCTCCCTCCTCCTGCCCTCCTCCTCCCCTCCCTCCCTCCCAGCACTCCCCGGCTCCCGGCTCCCCGGGTGGTGCTGTGAGCAGCTGTGCACTCAGAGCCAGGGAGCTCAGGGCCAGGGGCCACAGAGGCGCCTGTTCATACCTTGCCCACAGGTGCAACCTGAATGGCCCCATTTATAACCTGATCTGAAAAGAGAGAGAGGTAGGTTGGGGTGACCCAGGGCTCTCAGCTCAGCATCCCAGGACTTTGGGGTCCTGGGTGTCAGCCAGACACAGCTGCTTCCTTCCCACTGCAGCCTGCAACTGTGCAGGACAGCCCAGGAAGTCCACATGGCTGGCCAGAGGGCAGCGGGAGTCAGTCCCTCCCAGAGGGACTCAGAACCCAGGAGACCACAGTAAGGTGCTCAGGGCTCAAGGATGAGCCACGGAAAAGGGGGCACCCTCCCTAGGATCCCACTTTGGTGGGCCAATGTGTTCTGCAGCCACCCCATGGACACCCCCGCCCCCACCCAGAAGGTGCTGGGGCACAGACAGGAGAAAGGCTGGCGTGGGCCCAGTGTCAGGAAGATGTTTACAGAACCCTGTTGGGAGCTGGGAAGTGAGGCGAGGCGTCTTGCTCAATCCCCAAGCCCGCCCTGCCCCTCAGAGGGGGCTGTCAAGTCTGGACAGAAGGCATCTGGGTTTCAGAATCCTCTTAGCATTTCCTATTCAGACAGACCAGACAGAGTGGGAATAAATAGAATCAACAAGAATAGAATGCAAACACCGATGATCTAACCTGCCCTCAAGTCAACAGCAGGACCTCAGGGAAGTCACCCACCCTGTTGAGCCTGCAGCCTGCAGGATAGGCCAGCGGCGGGAGTCCCCACAGGGCTGACCTGAGGACCAGGAGCACTTGTGGGTGTGGGCCTGTCTGTGGAGCTTACCCTATTCTAAATAGGTGCACACAATACTTATGGATTCACTTGAAAAGAACAAAATTAAGCTACTCCATGTTAGCATAAACAACATAATGTCTTATAAAAAGCAGCTACTTTTCAAAATAAAAGCCTTAGGAGCATGGCCTGCTCTACCCGGGCGATCTCACTGTCTGGCCTAATAGGAGACAGCTGTCTTCGCAGAGCTGCTCTGCAGTCCATCTGCTGGGATGTGGGTGAAGCCACCAGGACACCAGCCTTGCAGGGACACTGGGAAAGGCGGGCTCAGCTCCGCAGGACCCTCCGACAGTACATGCCTGCGCTGCGGAGGGGCCTTGGCTCGGGGACCCTCGGGGATCCCTTCTGCTCCCAGCAGACGCTGAGGGCTGGTCCAGAAGCCTGTTTCTCATGGAGGCCTGGGCGGCGGTTCTGCACTGCCCTGGGCTCTAGGACCCAAAGGACGGCAGTAACAGCCCCTGGGTTCTGGCTGGGAGCAGCAGCCTGGGACCACAGGCCCCAATGCTACGCAGGGCTTCCCCAAGTGGGGGTGGGGCAGAGCAGCTTCTTCTGTGACAGGATGGGACAGGGAAGGGACCCCCAAGCAGGCCTGGAGACGGACGAGCTTCTTTCCTGTGACGCTGGCCCTGGCTGAGGCTGGGGTGGGGTCTCACAGGGCAGAGAGCCTGGCTGCAGGAGTAGCTCCTCTGTGCTGTCACAGGCTCGCTAGAGGCTCCTCTGCGAATCAGGCATGGTGCTCTCCTGTGAAGGCCACACGAGGGACACTGTGCAAGGTGACCCCATGTACACACAGAGGTGTTCATTCACTGAGCAGCGTCTGAGGGACACAGAGTGACCTAGAGGCCCTGGGCTGCAGGTCTGGGATGGGGAGGACACCTCTCCTGACCAGGTTCTGTTACTCAGCAAGAGCTGGCTTAACCGGTCGATTCTAGCACCAGGGTCCTCTGAGGACAGGGCTTTCCTGGAGGCCACTCAGCTATGGCCTGAGCGTCTGTTCAGGGGACGTGGGCAGGGCCGTGCTTTGGGCCAGGTGTCTGGGGTGCCCACAGGGCCCAGGCCTGCTGCTCTGCCCACACCCCTGGGCCTTCTCTCAGCCCCTGCAGCTCAGGTTGGCACAGTGTGGGTGCCCACAGGGCCCAGGCCCGCTGCTCTGCCCACACCCCTGGGCCTTCTCTCAGCCCCTGCAGCTCAGGTTGGCACAGTGTGGGTGACCACAGGGCGCAGGCCCGCTGCTCTGCCCACACCCCTGGGCCTTCTCTCAGCCCCTGCAGCTCAGGTTGGCACAGTGTGGGTGACCACAGGGCCCAGGCCCGCTGCTCTGCCCACACCCCTGGGCCTTCTCTCAGCCCCTGCAGCTCAGGTTGGCACAGTGTGGGTGACTGTCAGGCGGGCACCCCAGGAGAGGCCCGTGTGGCCACTGCCAGATCTCTGAAGGCCCTCCCCACCGGGGGTGGGGGCTCCATGAGCAAGCCTTTGACCGAGCGGAGCCCCCACGGGCGGGCGCGTGGCCCAGTACCCTTCCCTCCCAAGCCTGGCACAGCAAGGGCCCTCCCTGGGGCGTGGCCCGGCCCTGAGCGGACCTGGGCAGAACCCAGCTCCCAGGCCACATGTGCTGACTCAGACCGGAATCCCCACCAGGGGAGAGGCTGTCTCTTGCAGGCGGCACGTCTGGTGCCCAGAGGGGCCCTGCTGTGCCTTTAAAAACTTGCCCACAGATACCACACCCCCCCTCATAGCCCTCTCCTCTGCTCAGTCGCCCACTCCACACACATTTACCCAAGGCCTGGCTCCTGCCAGGCACCCAGTGTCTGAACACACATGCTTTCTACAGGCTGCTCCCACCCTTGGGGGCTGCTCTTGGAGGAATGGGGCACACAGTCTGACTCTCCCTCTAACTCCACCCCTTCTCCTTTCAGCATCTCATGGCCTTCTCTTCACTAGGACCTCCCAGCTTGCTCATGCCCCAGGGCCTTTGCACCCACAGCTCCTCTGCCTGAAGAACTCTTCCCATGCAGCTTCTTCCTGTCCTGCCTATCTGGGTCTCAAACAGAAGCCTCTGACACCAGCCCAGAGGAGCACCTGGGATGTCCTACCACACATGCCAGGCTTTTATTTTTGATGAGGGTTTCTGCAGAGAAGGAACTCCATTGCAACAAGAAGAAGCACATGGGGCTGGAGGAGGCTGGATTTCCAGAGCTGCACACCAGGCTGTGTGGTGCAGCTGGCTCCTGAGGTCACCTGCTGAGAAATCAAACCCATGGTGATGCTGCCCTGCTAACTCCCACCCACACCCAGAGCACACCTCCCGACCTCCCAACTGGGCCACGGTTGGCTGGGTGCTTCTGACCCAGAGTCTGAGCAGATCCAGGAACCAAGTCCTGAGCTCAGCTCCAAGCGTCGCCCTCCAGGGGAGCACCTAGAGGAATGGTGCAGGGCGCCCTGCTCAGCACCCGTGGCAGCCTCTTCCCTGTCCTAGTGTTCAAGCTACTGCAAAATGGAGCCACACACAGCTGCCCTCATCTGTGCCCTGGACACTCCACCGTGTCTGGACCCTGCACTCTCACACACACGTTGGCCCCGACCCCCCAGAGGCACAGGGAGGCCAGGCTGTGCCTCTGGCTGCAGGTCTGGGAGGAGGATCTTGTGCTGCCGGGCCCTCTCAATACAGCTTTCCTCAGCTGTACCGCTGTCTGGCTTCCTCAAAGGGGGCCTGTCCATTTTGAGCAGCATGTACCATGATGTCCCCTAATTCAAAGTGAGATGCCATGGCCTCTGCACAGTGGCCAAGTATGGGCTTCTGGGAGTCCTCTCCCCATCGAGTCGGTGAGAAAACTGGCAAACATGTCAAAGCAGACGTTTTCCCCCTCACCTGGAAATTAACCAGAGGCTTGCAGATGTCTGTAGATGTTTTATTCTGTTAATAAAATAGGCAAACTCTGGTGAAAATAGCAAGCTTTGGTGCCTTCCCTTGCCCCAGACCCCACCCTCTCTCCAGCTCTGTGGAAGACTTAGAAACTGGTGATCTGTGTCCATCTGCCCCAGGAGACCCCACCAGGCGGTTGTGCTTGACTTGATTCAGAGGTCACCTGGTGGCTGCTGTCCACGTTACTTGGGCGGAGGTTGCAGTTGCCCAAGGTGGTGCCCAGACATTGGCTAAATCATAGACTAACCAAGAAGCTGGAAGAAAATGGGATGTCCCTGGGGAACTTTGAGAAATTCCAACATTTTCCAGGTAAACTAGAGGACACTCATTGCCAGGGCGGTGCTTATGCTCAGGAAAGACCTTGGAGTGTCCAGGCTCTGGCTCTGAATCCGAGACTCTGTGCCAGCAGGACTTGAGAGCTAGTGCAAGGTTCTTCGTGGCTCAGGGTTGAGATCCTGCCCAAGGAACATGGAGAGGCCACAACAAAAAGAGTTATCGGTTCCAGGTAATTAGGGAGAACTCTTCCTAAAAATCAACCAATCGCTAAGTTAACCAAGGAGAGACACTGGGCACACATGGCAAAGAATACAGGTTTCATATAATTGATTTAGAAAAATCATTAAACAAATCACAACAAGGAGAAAAGCAACAGTGGAGGGTAGAATCTGATTCCACAGTTGCCACGTTACTTTAAATGTTCATTTTCACCCAAAAATTATGAGACATGGAAAAACAAAGGAATATGGCATTGGGGGAGATAGAACCAGGGAACTGTCACTGAGGAAGTCCAGAGGCTGGACGCGCTGGGCAAAGACTTTGGCTATCTAAAGCACGGAGGGTTTGGAAACGGGTGGCCCCAAGATAGTGTGACCTGGGGGACAGAGGGAGGAGGAAGAAGGGAGAACATTGACCCTCTCCCAGTAAATCCTTTCCCAGTGATGAGACAATCCCATCAGTCCTGAAAATGGCAGTCCCCAGATAAACAGGGACCCTTTATAGGGACCCCCGAAGGAAAAAGATGAGCACTGAGACCCTCATCCTTTGCCAGTGAACACAAGTTTCAAATTCTCACGACCTGTTTCCTGAGTGCCCAAACTGAGCCCTTCTGTCAATAATTAAGTCACCTCTCAGTGTGACCTACAAAAACCCAGATCCCTCTTGTAACCGGTGGCCCCCGCCTCCTGACTCTGCTGAAGGAGAGGCAGCCCTGCTGTGAGGCCTGCTCCCGCCGGCCGGGCACCTGGGCTGCACTGAGTGCCAGACCGATCTGGTCAGTTTTCTCACAGAGTGTGTTCAAAGCCTAAAGAAGCCACGTCTGGAAAGTAAAGTCCTGAGTGACGCGCACCAGGCAGGAGGCGAGGGAGGCGCAGGAGAAGCTGCTGCGGCCACGGACCTGAGCAGACAGAAGGAGGCAGCTCACGGGCTCATCCAGCCTGGGAAGGGAGAGGACAGGAAAGCGGGGCAGACCCAGAGGCAGGAGGGCCACAGCAAGATGCAGGGCGGGGTCAAGGGGTGACGTCACCCAGAGACTTCCCAGCACTGAGGAGAGCGGCCACCTGCACGTCCAGCAGCCCTGAGCCCACACGAGGGCGTGGAGGACAGGCGCACTGGGAGCCGCCACCCAACGGTCCAGCCAGACGAGACTCGGGGGAGCAGCGAGAAAAGCAGCCATGGCCCACTCAGAGTGAGGCCTGGCCTCTGGCCAGAGGCTGTGGGGCCAGGCAGTGGTGAGCAGGCCTAGAGTCCTGAGGGCAGAAGACCACACCTCAGAAACGAGGGGATGCTGAGGCAGCCCCGTGACCACAGACAGAAGCATGTGAAGGAGAAGCAGCTCGGGTCTGGCTGGTGCTCCTGTGTGGGAAGCTGGGTCCAGGGGTGGGGCTCATCAACCCAGGGTGGATTCATAACGCCAAGGGGCTGTGGGAAGGTGGTAGAGACAGGTGCGGAGGGGACCCTCTGCCCCCCTCCACTGCCAGGAGCCACGTCACTTGCTTCCATCTTGCCTTTCTGCCCCTCAGGCCCAGAGCCATGGAACTGGCCAATACAGCACAGAAAGGCAGCAGCCCAATTTGTGGCAGGGGCACGCAGCAGGGGCACGCTGCGGGGCACGCATCGCCCACAGCAATAAGAGGGCTGGGACGCCACATCAACAGTCCGGAAGCAGGTGGCGCATTGTGGCCAAAGGTTCCAAGTGGAGAAGACCCGAAGTCCCAGACCTGACACCAGCCACAGGCCGCAGACTGAAGGACAGAGGAAGCTCTGCGACAGGAGAGGCCTGGACGTGTCCTGCACAGCGGGGGAGCAGCCAGAGGCCAGCGAGGACCGCTCAGCTTGCCACCGGAGCGCTCTGCCTGCCGTAGCACACACTGGGGCCCTGGGCCAGGTGCCTGGCCGGCTTTCATGTTGGGACCCAGGTTGGGAGTCCCCAGACCCTGACGGGGGTCGGAGGCCTCAACAGAGGAGCTACACGAGAGGAGCTAAAGGTCCACAGATGCGTGGGAGTCAAACCCCATGCTCTCGTGCAAGTCCAAGAAGAACTCTCAGAGGAACGAGAAAACCCTGGAGGAAGGCGGACCCCACCTGACAGAGCCCATGGAGGCCTCAGAGCGGTGTCCTTGAGGATGGCATGAGCCCACAGCCAAGGCAGAGCCACGGAAGAGACTGTGCAGAGACTCGGGGGAGAGCAGAGGCTCTCGGGGCAACGCTGACGCCACAGTGTGAGGACCAGAGGAAAGCAGGCCATGCTGAGAGCAGGAGGGGACAGTCCAGCCAACACGCTAGAGAGCCTTGAAACAGAGACGGCCAGCAGACCAAGCCCATTCTCTGAACAGGTGGACCACATGGACGGCCCTGGGCCAGCTGTGCGGCGAGGAGGAGCCTGGAGTCCCCATGGTGGCCATGACAGTGGAGTTGCATGACTCCACAAAGACCCAGGGCCATGAGATCAGTGCGGAGCCACAGCCCAGGAAGCTGGAGACCGTGGAGGGACCGCCACAGGACACTCCTGCCTAGGCTGAGGCGTCAGAGGAGGGAGCTCTGCAGGGCTGGGCTGGTGTGGGCCACGTTAGCGGTGAAGTCCCCTCAGTGAGCCAGGGCCTGCAGCCACCAACGCGCAGGGGACAGGGAAAGTCAGCTCCTGGAATATCCACGGAAGTGAAGGGGAGGAGCTCGTTTCTGAGGCCAGCGTCACCCTGCACTAAAGCCCGAGGGAATCTGCAGGAAAAGGAGGCCACAGAGCAGTGTCCCCGAGGACGGCATGAGCCCCAGCCCCACAGCCTGCTAAGACGAGCAGCTTCGGCTGCCCGCTCTGTGGAAGTGGGCCCACACAGCACTGGGAAGTAGCAGGAGCGTCCACGTCCCTCCCACGTGCTTAACAAAATCCACACATTCATGACAGGCTAGGAATAAAAGGAAACTACATCTGGGCTGGGGCTGTCACTTGCCTAGGACGGGTAAGGCCCTGGGTTCTGTCCTCAGCACCAGATAAAAACAAACAAACAACAACAACAAACAAACAAATAAAGGTTAAATTCTTAAAAAAAAAAAAAAGAAAAAAGGAAACCTCACCATAACGGCTGTGTGAAAAGCCCACAGTGAACATCTCAGGAGTGAAAGACCGAAAGCTTTTCTTCCGACTCTTGATTCCCCTCGTTTCCCATGCAAGGCTGCACCTTCAGATCCAAGCCGTTGGGCAAGGGAGGGGAATGGCAGCCTCACGCTGTCAAAGGAGACCCACAATTGTCGCCGTCTGCAGATGATGGGACCTCTTCTGTGGAAACCTCGGGTAGTGTACACGTGCTCACCTGCACAGGTCCCTGTGTCCAAACTGCAGGACCAGAAAGTGAATTCAACCCGGGAGCAGACTGCAAAGCATGTGCTCAAGAACCAGCCACATGGCTGCAGAGGATCTGTGAGCAATCTGCAAGGATGTCAGAACAGTTCCCTGTTCAACGGCCTCAGAAATAAATAAAACGTGCAGACATCACCCGGGAGGGGACAGACTCGTACAATGAAAACCACGTTCCTAAAGGTTGTGAGGTCCGTCTAACTAAATGGAAGCTCACCCCCAGTGCACAGATGGGGAGACTCGCGGCTGGATGCTCACAGTATGGACATTCCATGCCCCCCTAGAACAGTCCCAACAATGATCTTACAGAAATAGAAAAACTCATTCTAAACTCCATATGGAATCTCCAGGGACCCTGGGATCTCTACAGAAAGAGAATGATGCTGTGCTTCCTGACTCCAGAGCTACACAAACCTGCAGTGACAGAAAGTTGGCACACGCACCAGGGTCACCTCATCAGAAACACAGTGGCAGGTAGTGGTGCAGGTCGACGGGACAGAGTGGAGCGCGGAGCAAAGCTCTGCACAAGTGGCCAAATGATTATCAAGGAGGTGCCAAAACATCTGGGGAGGAAAGAGCAATGACCATGCCGGGAACCAGGTTCCCACACGAGAAGTGCCAAGTTGGAGCCACTGAATGCACTGTGGGAGAGCAGCTGGGCCCGGGGAGACCTGAGCTGCTGCCTGGTGGCAGACCTGAGCTGCTGCCTGGTGGCAGACCTGAGCTGCTGCCTGGTGGCAGACCTGAGCGAGTGGCTGGGCTGGTGGGAGACCTGAGCTGCTGCCTGGTGGCAGACCTGAGCGAGTGGCTGGGCTGGTGGGAGACCCAAACGGGGCTCCTGGCCCTGGGCTCTGGAGAGAAGCCTGAGGCAACGCTCCCTGGTGTTGGTGGACAGTCCTTGCCTGTTGACGACAAAAGCCCAGGAAACAAAGGAGAGGCCCAGTGGGTTTGTGGAAGTCAGCATGGTGCCTGACAGACCGCATCCACAGGGTGAAGAGACACTTTCGGAAGGGACGAAGCATATGCATCTCGTGTCTGACGTGGCACTGACCCCAGAGCACATGCACAAGCCCAGCGGCCAGTGGACAAAGGCCCATTCACACCCACAGGAAGTCCCAACATCCATCTCTCCACAAGTGGCCCATAGGTGGCCAGGAGCCCAGGAGCTGCCAGCATCACCCACTGCAGGGCAGTGCCAC
Source organism: Ictidomys tridecemlineatus (assembly GCF_052094955.1). Taxonomy (NCBI): domain Eukaryota; kingdom Metazoa; phylum Chordata; class Mammalia; order Rodentia; family Sciuridae; genus Ictidomys; species Ictidomys tridecemlineatus. The sequence continues at coordinate 650,290 of NC_135485.1, forward strand.
ATGGTCATGGAGATGGCCACAGCAAACAACCAGGGAAGACAAGAGCTGAACAAGACAGGAAGACCAGGCGTCGTCTGCACTGCAGGGATACAAGATGGGATGACAGAGCTCGTGAGAGAGCCAGGGACAGAGCCGCTCTGGACCCACAGTCCCACACGCACAGGCCTGAAGGCCACTGGAGCCAGGGTCTGCACGAGGGGCTGAGCCCATGGTCATGGAGTCCCGCCCACAGCACACACGTGGAACCAGCCCAGGTCCCGCAGCGGATGCAGGGTGCGCCGGGACCCGGGTCCTCCTTGGAGGTGATGACTCCTGGCCCCTGGAGGAACCTTATGTGACCTTCACAGAAGCTGGCCCATGACTCACCTGCAGGAAGCACTTGGTCACAGCCAGAGACCAACAGGACGGGGGCTGCCTGGGGTGGAGTGGGGAGCTCCCCCTCGTGAGGTGGAGCGTCAGGTCTGCGAGACGGAAGAGTGGTGGAAATGGGTGGTGGTGACGACCCCACAGCAGTGTGAACCACTCAATAGCCTCGAGCCAGGCAATTAAAAACGGTGGGGGAAATAAATTTCCTGAGTGTTTTACTATAAGACGGGCGTGGAGTAGTGTGGCGGCCACACCTGTGATCCCAGCAACTTGGGAGGCTGAAGCAGGAGGGTCGCAAGTTTGAGGCCTCAGCAACTTAGCAAGGCCCTGAATCAATGTAAAAAACAAGAAGGACTGGGGACGTGGCTCCGTGGTATAGCAGCCGAGGGTTCAATCCCTGGTACAGGAGCAACAACCACCAAAAAGTTGGGGAAAGCACACACATAGTTCATGTTTACGGCTCTTTTTCTTCTGTTTGAAAGATAGGCTCATGGACGATACCTGTCAATCTGTGCAGAGGACAGACAGGGGTGAAAGTTCACTTTCTGTTGGGAGGACAGCCCAAGGGAGGAAGCAGGAGAGAGCTCGTGTGAGGTTCATATGCCCTTTATATTAGATTGACCCCAAATTGGTTGTCACAAATCAAGATGTTAATTGTGGTCCCCAAAGAAAGACAACTGGTGAAAGGAAGGTAAGAAAGCAAGAGACGGGGAAGGGGAAATGCAGACAGAGCCAGGTGGAGAGCTGACAATAAAGGCACCTCTCTAGGGGGGAGTGAGGCCCCAAGGTGTTCAGGCTCAGCTCCTGTGGGGCGGGGTCTGCAGCTGGGGCTGCCGAGCTACTGGACAGGCTCGGTGCTTGCTGCAGAAATAGCACGGGACGGGGAGGTCAGGACACCGGGCTTTCCAGAGTCCAGGGGTCGTGCCTTCTGGGATGGGCTTAGGGTTAGGGTCCCGTGGGTAGGTCACTAATGGGGGTGGGGGAGCTGGGGTGAGAGGAGGTACGGGAAAGCGGGACCTATCTCATGAGACGGCACTTAACATTGGAGATGGCTGCTCGAATGTCGATCCAGACCCTGTAACTTGGACGGCACGCCGAGTAGGCCTGGCCAACGCCTGTGGAACTGGCCACCCAACAACTAGAGCCCGTCGTCCCCATGTGCAGGGTGCGTTCCACAGGACAGACCTTAGGTCACGCTACAAAATAAGTCTCAACAAGTT